>NW_027466472.1:9502500-9877500 GCF_050575085.1 Anarhichas minor
ACACAGATCCTTTACATTCATTCATTCAAGACTGCTTGAACATGATTGGTCAATACTACCAAGGCTACTAACGAATACCGGAACACTTCTGATGGCAAAATCAATACATTTTCAACATGTCAATTCAGAATCTGTTTCTAGAGATTACTTCTGAAATAACAAACAAGTTACATATAATTATTTTTGAAACAATCACATGGACTTTATGCTGCGCTTCGGGAGTTACATTACCTGCCTTAGGCCATCCTTGCTGTTCTGCATGATCCTCAGGGCGTAGTTAGAGCGCTGACCTTTGCTGTTGAATTCAATGTGGCCCGTGAGACCTTCCAACTCTACCTATCCAACACAGAGACAGCAACACGTTAAAAATAGATCCTGCCTTCTTCCCTCCCAGCAGCACCTATGGATATGACTGGAGGCTACATTAGCACTACTGGCTCAGTTTCAGCTTTTTGAAATATGTCAAGTTTAGATAATGATATGAAGACGAAGCTGCAATATCTTCAATTTACGGCAAAACAGATGAGCCATTAGTCGCGTCTTCTTTCTCTGGGAGAAAAGACAAACAGTCTGACATCAAATACATGCCACATTTAAGTATTTTGATAGCCCAATCACTTAGAGTCATTTCTCCATAATAGGATAACACATTGTATTCACTGACAGCTCATCCTTTTCTCTCCTTCTCTATTGTCTGTCAGTATACTGCAGCGATGAGATAAATTGACCTAGTAGATAGGGAGCATATCTCTAAATAAGATCAAACACAGACAACACGGTATTATCAGCAGTCAGTGAAAATATATTGGCTTTAAAATAATGAAGGAATATGCATCACAACTGAAGCAATAAAGAAGACCTCATAAAACAGAATAAAACACTCACACAGACATGTGAAATCCTAAATTTAGGAAAATTATTTCAGTCATTTTTATGCATTAAATATAAGCATATATAGCATAAAGGCTGAAGACAGGGAGACAGCCAGCCTGGCTCCAGGGTTACTTAATACAAATTAAATGGCAATTTTTGTAATTAGTAATGTAATCCATTGGATTACAAACATGTTTTATATAATCTGAATACTTTTTGGTTACTTCAAAATCAAACATATTGCACCTTATACAAAAAAATAGATGCAGCCACAAAAAATGTCCCACGCATAATCTTTTTCTCTTTAAACATCAAAAAACACGTTCTCAATATGTTCAATTTCAATTTTGGATGTAAATACAAAACGAATAGGATCCATAAATCAGTGGTTCCCAAAGTGGGGGTCGCGACCCCTAGGGGGGGCGCGGTGGTACTACAGGGGGGTCGCGGCTTCATCACCAACCCACACACACAGACGCACACATACACCGGTAAAACAATATAAAATAACCGACGTGACATGCACTGTGTTCCAACCACGCCACCAGAGCGGCTCATGTCACAGACCGACTGTGGCAAAACCAGCGAGAGCGAGAGCGAGCGCGCGCCCGAGCGAGAGAGCGCGAACGAGCGAGGGAGAGAGAGAGTGAGGGAGCGCGAACGAGAGAGAGACACACAGCGACACAGAGCGAGAAAGATACGGAGCGACAGAGAAAGATAAAGATAAGAGAAGGAAGTATGTACAAAGATGGACAGATTTGTGACTGGTCTAAAGCGCAAAAATATTTTATACAGTTCATGCATTATAATGCAATTCATTAAAAACCAAGACAAATTTGGGGTCGGGTTGCGGGGGGGGGGGGGGGGGTCGTCCAATGTTCCTATATCATCAAAGGGGGTCTTGACAGAAAAAGTTTGGGAACCACTGCCATAAATCATCATAAAAAAACACAAACACATACATTAGTTCATGAAACTGGCAACCTGAGAGGAGCAACGCACTTTGATATATACGGTGGAACATATTCAGCATTTAGAATTGGTCAAATCAAATTACCCCATAAAAACATGCTGGCATAAACGTATATTTTAAAGACGTAATCAAAAATGTCATCAAATAATCCTTGACAATGTAATTATAATCTGACTGAACATTTTTACAAATGTAATCTGGCTCAATTATTGTGTTAAATGTCAAACTATTCCTTTAAGACGAGGAGGGGTCAAGCCTGTTTTCCTGATGTCCAGCAGAGGCAATCTTACCATCCTCAGGTAATTCATGAGGCTGGTGCCATGCTCCCAGATCTTGGATGACTTGCAGGAGAGCTGAGTGGCGCCAACATTCTGGCTACGGTTCAACTCCTGGACCGCCGCCACCACCGCGTATACCGCATCAAAGAGCAGCGCTGAGGACAGCTGCAGAGGGAGAGGGAGGCAAGAAGGTGAATACATTATACATTCACACACTGACGCACACACAAAGCTGCGAGAGCTCAAAGCACACACACTGCAGGTGTAACATGTCAGTGGTTAGCGGTCAGTGAGGGGTTAACCTATCCCTGGAGTGGCAGTGAGATTATTCCATTAGATCATTAGAAAGACTCTGATCTGCTGACAGCGTTGAAAACCACCTCTCCCTCTCGTTCTCCGTCTCTCGGAGAGACGCTGTCCTTCCCACTCTTATCCCCAATGAAGCTGGCACACCCTGACCATTCCAATTACTGCCTGCCTCTCTCAGCGAGGGCACACTGGGAGAGGCAGCTTCTCCTCTCATCACCCCTGTACAAACAGCCTACTCGCCACTACCGCCCTGCGATGTACATTTGATTACAATACATGATTATTGTACTGTATTAGAAGCTATAGGGGAGAGTCTGAGAATTGGAAAGAGAAATTGAATTGCCCTGATGTTTGGTGGATATTGATGCAGGGAGGGATCGTAATGCATAGCAAAATTTAGAGACCAAAGAGAACCACAATTGGCCATTAAACTGCAAACCTGTGATGTATTACAACCTTGAATTGTCTAACATAATTGGTGGATTGCACAGTAAGAGCAATACGGTGTACACAAACAGCCTGTGAAGACATTACAACCAGGAGGCGATGCATTTTAGGTTTGCCGTATGACAATACTGTCTTGGTGGTCATTAAATCAGCATTAAAAAGAGAAGTTTTACAGTGTTTCTTATATCCCACTCGTATCTCATGATATCTACAAGGCTCAGCAAATAATGCTCGTTTCACTCTGGAAGTCTGTCTTTCTTCGCTCACTATCGTTCTTTGTATGAGTAGGTGGATCAGAAAGTTAATATTACATGATTCGTACAATAGGTCTGACTCTTTCATAACTTGTGTTTGTATGTTATTACAAATGCAATATGAGTAAATTAGCTTATATGGGCCAGGTTGTTTAAATCAGTGTTTTTTTTTAGTGTCTCAGCTGATTATATGTAGAATCACAGTGGAAAGCAAAATTGTACTGAAAAGAGCCTGATAAGAAAAACACATCACAAAGCTTTGCATGCTTCTGAAGCCGTTGCACATTAGCAAACGACAACTCCAGACTGAAAGGGACAAGCTACTGCGTCCCTTTCAGTCTGAATCTATGAATGTTCAGGAGAAGGTTTGTAGTCTTAAAGTTTACCTCCCAGGTGTTAATCTTTTTTTGCAGTTTTTCATAAACATACTGTCAGGGATCTGTAGTCTTCACTCCACAAAGCCATTCCTCTGTCACAGGTGTACTCCATTTATGTGCCAACATGAGCTGCTTTCACTATTTCAGGCCTGTTTTCACAAACGATTATATTGTATCTTTCAAACTTTGGTTTTATTTGATGCTCTCTAAACAAATACAGACATATCTTGTGTAACTGATGTTTTAGTCTCATTAAAATCTGTGCGTCTATGTGGTTACTTTCCACGAAGCTAATTTGAGGATATAAATATCTTCACACAATTGCAAAATATTTCCAGGCAGCACAATTTGTAGTTATTCGTCTCCCGTAAAACCTTTTTCCTTACGAACCTACCCTACTAATTAAATGCCACATGGTTGCATTTTCTCTGATGAACTTTTATGATCAGTTAGCATGGTGCATGTCTTTATCTTTGAATGCATTGAATGTCTCAGCTCTACACACGTAAAGAGGTCACTTGTGCATTTCTTGTATGTATGAGCCCCACTTACATTTCCTTCCAGACCTAATTACTGTTAATGAAAAGACAGCATATTATCTATGCGTATGTCTAAATGAGTTAATCACTTTCTTGCTCTGCCTTCATCAGCCTTTATTCTCTCTAGTTGTTAGCTAATTAGTCAAAAGTCCTAATTGCCGCAGGCTCAGAAGTATCTGAACAAAACACAACATTTTTTCATGGTATTTAAACTATTCTTGACCTGTTTCACCGCCCAGCTTGTGTGAAGCAGAAGGGGGTGATGGGTTCCCTTTCTTTTAACAGCAGAGGAATTCATTCATTAATTCCTTTTCTGAATTTATAATTCCTGATGACGGCCATTATGTTTTTTGCACTTAGATGTTTTTGTTAGCAGTCATTTCTAACTACCTCTAATGTTTTTGTTTTTTAAAATGATACAATACATTTTCAAATTGAATTACTTTGAAGACTGTTTTATTCACTAATCATCAGTTTTCCCCATTGTCATAAATACATAATTATTTATTTATTATAAGACAAAAAGATTTATATTCATACTGTAAGCTTATACATGTTTGAAAACACCAGTTAAATATTGATGGTGTTGATGGTTAAATATTGATTCATATATAATGTGTATGTGTGCATGTAAGGACTAATACAGTGAGATTTTCTGTACTGGACACTGTGAGCAGAAATCCAATAACTGGTGAAGTTCTTCTTGTTACTCTCAGATGCCATTTTTACGAGTGACACCCGGGGACTAATGGGTGAGAGAGTTTAGCTTTGTTGTGGAGTGAGATAATACTCATAAAGTTTGGCCTCATAAACAAGAGCTCATTCACGAGTAGGTGGCTCTCATCATATTTATGCAGGTAATTTACGACATGTATTTGCTGAACTGGTCCTAGAGAACTCTGATAAGCCTATCTCATAAAATAAGTATGAGACCGTTATGCTGAAGATACAAAATGTTCACGCACGAGTGCCGTTTCTTCTGTCAAGTGTGGTCGGCTCAAATGTAAACAACTGTTCTGCATGAGACAAATGATCTATTATCTTCTTTATTTATACAAACCTGCAAGAGTCTTCATATGTAAAAAGTGTCTAGGTTATTTTAGGCTGTTTTTGAAGTCCCTCATTCAAATATGCAGGGGTGGTGTGTTAAATGTTGAGCTACAGATAATGTTCAGATGCAAACAGTGGATGATTTAAGGGGTGATGGGGTGCAGTAGAGGGTAAGCTGCCCTTTTGCATTGCATTTCCTCTGAAGCAAGTTTAACAAGGAGGATGCCATTATAAATGCAATAAGCAAGGTGGCAAACGCTGCTAATGAGCTATCTGGGAAACAACAACTGCCTTCAGCAATACCTGCAATTACAACAGTTAACTGGATAAATGTCACTCCTGTATATTTCAGAGGCACTTTTGTATCTAAGTGACTTCAGTATTTTAGTGGAGGAGTTTGAGATACAGCAGTACACTGGAAGAATAACGCTTTAGAGAACGCTGTTTGGACTTGGTAAGGGAAAAAGATGAAAAGGGTTCATCATCCATTATTCGCATGGGTGACATTGGTCTTTTCTGTGTGTGTGTGTGATATCATGTGTGTGAGTACTAACTGGGGTGCCAGCGAAGGGTGCATGGTCACAGTTCTCTTGCCAGGAGCGGTTGAGGCTTAGCACAAAATCCTGGAAGAAGGGATGAGTTTTGTTGAAGACTGAAAAACCAACTATGTTGACTCGGTGGTCCACCACGTCGTCCAGTCGCAGTAAAGAGAATTCCTGCAGGGCAAAATGAGAAGAGGGAGAGAGACAGACAGAGATTATTGGTTGAATGCAGAACTGATGAGAAACTGTCACGTTCTGCAATGATCTGCCATAATCCACTTTAAATAACACCAAATGATTCATCGAATCATTGTCAAGGTAAAAAGGGCATCTGTTAATCAAGTATGTTTACATCCGATTTAATCCGCCGCACTTAGCTTTCATCAACTCCCATTATTCCGGCTGATTGACGTGAGAAAGCGGTTACCATTTCGCTATGCATCACTGCACAAAACCATGCATTTTGCACTGGCCCTATGCTATTCCTAACATACAGGTCATTATATGAATACTGAATTGCAATGCTAGATAGAATTAGAGAGAGACAGACAGGAAGAGCCTGAGACGGACAGGAGACCGGAAGGGGCGGGGACAAGGACACTGAGACCGATAGATAATTGAGAAAGTGAGATAGAGATCCATGGCATATTGAAATGCTCCAGGCTAGGATGAGAGGAAAATACAGGTATCTGTTATTTGGCTTTTTGCTCTAGGGAACAAGCTGATGTTTCACTGCCTGGGGAACAGCAGACAGGTCGGAGATAGAGATGAAGAAGAGGAGGGGGTGGTGCGAGTGGGGATGGACGTTTCCTGAAGGTTAATAGAGGTGTCAGAACCTAGTACCCCCTCAGGTGGTAGCTTTCGCTTGGCAGCCTGTTGTGCCATCTCGCTTATGACAGCCAGACCAAGCCCAGTCTACCTGTCTGTCACCTGGGCCAGGAACTCTGAAGATAGAAGGGGTTGGAGGCGATGGTGAGGTAGAAAATAAAAAATGTGTGGTGTGGGAGTTAAGAGGCGGCAGGTGACACTGGGGAGTTTTAAGACGAGTAGGCAGAAGAGAGGAGAGAAGATCCGTGCGTAAATATTAGTTACAATGGTCAACAGGTTGGATGGACAAGTAAAAGAGTCCTTGATTTGCGAGGTCTAGCCACAAATGGTGTGCAGTTTTAAAAAACACAAACAATATGTCTTTGTGCTTTGGTATCTTCCAGACTGTTTTTGATTCTTCTCCTGGCCCATTTGAAATCTATGTACTGCCTTTAAAGCGGATGAGAGGAGGTGGACTTCTGATTAGTCGCACCAACTCCACCTGTGGCTGATGTTTCCCTCCTAATAAAGGTGCAGTCACTGCCTTTTCATTTTTTGCTAGGAAACAGTGAGCCACAGTTGCCTCCAGTCACAAATTGATCCCGCCTCTTTCACTTCGTGCAGGGTTCAAGCGGATTGAACTTTGACATGTAAAATCACAATGTTCAACTGCTGCAGTTTATAATTACAATCCTACCCACACTAATTAATTTTCCTGCTGCTTTTTGCCTGACTAGGCCAGTACATTCACCTGTCAAAATACAGTCTGACTGGGTTGTGATTCATCCAGCTCCAGCACTGCTTTCATATTGGACTGCGCTGCACCCGTGCTGCGTTTGTGCCTGAGCCTGCAGCTGGGCTCTCACGTGTGCACCCAATTATAAAAAAAACACACAAAACAAATGGAAACAAAAAGACAGTTGACAAAAATATTTGAGATTGCAAACAGAGAGCAAAGCAAAAACTTATGATACATAATTCATCATGATTTGAAGAGATTGAAAAATAGCTGTAAAGCACATCTGAACACCATGTAAGAACACTTGATCCCTGTCTTAATTTCAACCACCAATGCCATCACATTAGGAAATAAATTCTAATTAAAAAATATCCTTATTTCTTTTAATATATTTTTGTTCATGAACTCAAAGGATAAGAACGTACTATTACTGATTCCCATGCATCACATAAAACACGTTTTAATCGGCTCTTTTTGTATCTTTAGCTATCCCTTGTGGGGCCTCATAAGCCTTATGGGACTGGCCATATAATTACTGGCTAAGTGTACTTTAATAGATCATTAGAGGCAGAGCTCTGTAAATGAGCCTCTCATTAAGTGTGTCCCTCAAGGGTGCCTATATGCATGTACATACGCACATGAGCACAAACCGGAGAGAACATGTGCACACCCACACACAGGAAAATTAAATTGAGCACACACACACACACACACACACACACACACACACACACACACACACACACACACACACACACACACACACTAAAGACCAAGGTCACCACAATATCCTTAGGCTGTGTCTGAAGAAAACTAATGTGCTGAATTCCTAGGCTTTCAGGGCACAGACACTGACACACAAGCACATTCAAATTCAAATACACACACACACATGGTCAGACACAAACACAGACTAAATCCCTTCACATGAGAAATATGCTCTCTTGCATACTGAATCGGTGGTGTGAAACGTACGGCTCTAAGCAGAGGTAAGTTGTTTCCCAGCAGTGAGGGAACGAAAAGGCAAAGTTGAAGGGTAGATCAGAGCAGTGGAGAAACCAACTGGGGTGAAAAGGGTGGAGGGAAAGAACGACGATGGAGAGGACAGAGAGAGAAGAGAGAGAGAGAGAGAGAAGAGAAAGAGAGAGAGAGAGAGAGAGAGAGAGAAGTTGAATCAATGGAGAGAGAAGGTAAGAGATTATTTGGCACAACCGAGACCTTAAAAGCTGTGGAGGAGAAAGAGAGAGCGTGACAGCCTGGCCGAGGGCCCCGACATCGGCTATCACCTGGAGGTCAATCAGCAGTCAGGACCCTATAGCCAACACCAACCCAAAACTGTTGCTTCACCGGCTCGATTCCTGCCTTACTCTCTGTGAAAACCTTACAATCTGGAAGTCTCCCGTCATATCTATTCTTTATTGTACGTCTCCTTTGTTATTCTCTCAATATCTCTTTTATCATTTTATATGGTCTTTTTAGATCCTTCCAGTGATTTTTCTTACTTTTCATATAATAGGCAATTCACACATGCACACATGTACACTCACTGACAGAAATGCCCGAATGTGTGACCACTTGGTGTTTTGTTATGATGTAGTCAGCTTGAGCAGTGAATAATGAGATCCCAGGAGAATGATGGTGGTGCTGATAGTACTGGTGGTTCATGATAGTTATGAACCATACCCCACCATCCCATACCCATCCACATTATGTATTTTCAGTGGTGTACGCCTCTATAAACACACCATCCTAAACTATCCAGAAATAAAGCACAAAGCTCAATAGATCAACCAGCCCTTCTCTTTTTGCATTGATCTCATCTCCCTAAATAGGATAGAAATGCTGAAATTATTGTCCAACGGTATCAACTGTCTCTTCAAAATTACGTTCCCAAACAACTAAAGTCGCAGTTTTAAACCTATGTAACTTGAAATGTTTTTATCGTATTGTTAAAATAAGTCAACGTTGACTTTTCATTTCACACGGGACTTGAGGAGCCGTCCTCTGGGTGGAAGTGCTGCGTATGTTTGACCCATCCGTCGACCCCAACCGTCTCCCCCCCATGTGGACTTCTGCGGAGTTTGATTAGAACCATATTTGTGTAAAGTCAAAAAAAAAAAAATTATTTTCCTCAAAACATAAATGACATTGCAGGTTTTGTTGTATGGACCATGATTTTTAGGAGACCACACTGCCGGAGGACAAGTGCCTCAAAAAGGTAATGTCAAGCCCTGCTTTCAAATGCAAGCTAGAGGGTATATGGAGTTCGGCATGATGTGCAGGGAATGGTGATTCATATTGTCACTTTTTCATATTGGGAATATGAAGATGACTTTGAGTCATCTGTTTGAAAAACTTTGCTACAGCGGCGTTAAAGTTAATGAAGTTTGCTGAAGTTGAGAACCACCAGTCAATGATGGTTTAAAGGAATAATGTGTCAGAACAATGAATTGAAGTTGCAATGACTCATGGGCATACTTTTTACATAAATTAAAGGAGTATTAAGAAGGGCATGTACGATTTGTTTTATGCATGTATTAACATTAGATAACATACTCGTGGATCACTTATTGAAATAGAAACGAAGCTAATGCTATTGCTAGTGTTATACAACTCCATTGCAATTTGTAATCACAATTTATGCAATTCCACAATTAACTTAAAGCTTTTAATGGCTTATGAACACTAAATTATTTCCTATATTCCATCCTTTCTGCATCTGCCTTTTCCTCCCTCACCCTTTCTCCCGTATTCTCGCCCTCGCCTCCCCCCACCTTCTCCAACCATTCCTTTCTTCTGTCTCCCTCCTCTGCTGACACTTCATTTATCTCTGGTCCTGACATCCCTGACTAATGATCTGCCAGACTGCTCCCCTGCCTAATCTGTTTCCCCTGAATCATCTCAAGACGCTCATCTGCATCCTCACGCAGCTACCCGTCTCGAGTCAGGGTTTTTTGTCATGCCCACTTATAGATTTGACAGCTTTCAGTCTTCATTTTTGTTGTGTTTGTTTATTCTGTTATATGTTGATATTATCAATCTGGAGTGAGAACTTAAGTAAGGAAGAGGTGGTAGAGATGCTCATTTTGTCCTACCATAACCGAGTATACGCTTTAAGTATAGCATAAAGCTATACGAGTTGTTTGCATCCTCTCTTTCATGCTCCCCTTAATTTATACATATTGCCTGTGTTTGTCCGTTTGTGTTTGCTACTTATACATGGCAATAGTCCATTTATTTCCAAGGTCTCTATGGAGAAGATCAATGTGAAAGAATGGCCATTCATTGACCATCATTAGAGCTAATGATCTCCGGTGGATGCTGCCTGGGGCTCAGAGAGATGATTGTTTTTGCTTGCCTGTCTCTTTGTTTTAAAGCCATACCATTCAGATAGTTGCGCCTGCAACCTGCTACGTGTTCCTTGCTACAGTAATTCTGCTCTGTGATTGCTGAGTCACTGGTTCTGGGTAATGTAATGCTTAATCTAAAAACAAGGAATCCCTTTAGTTGATGGGGCTGGTCCGCATTAGACAGGCAAGTGATGGGGAGGAACAGGAGCACACAGGCATCACTCAGATTGTATCAAACATTGTTTATTTTATTCTATGTGATAAAGCTCCCAGCACCGGTTTATTTTCCCCTCTACCTATTAAGTCCACTTAATACCAGCCGTTAATATCCTGGGCTTTAATTGCAAGATCAAATAGAAATCTTGGCCCTTGGGTCACAGTGAACAGAGAGATTAAAACAAAAACATGCTTCACGGAAGAGCACAGAAACCGAACAGCTCCACAGGGCTTTTGCAGCTTCTCTCTGTAAAGTAGCCGACACCATGCAGCTTCTTCAGCTTAAACTTAATGTTTCACTCACACAAGAGCCTCACAATCGTCTGATGGATGCATACACACAAACAATCAAAACAAACAGAGCACACACACACTCAGCCACACTCACGTTGGCACTCAGCCCCTGCACTATGGCTTGCATCTAAGTGATTTGAATCCAGCGATCCAAGCAACTCGGCAGGATTGAATGAATCACATCAGTTTGGCAGTGACTCATCATATGTTGACGCGATGGCTAATGTCATTTGAAGGTTAGGTGAGCACGGGATCGGGCCCAGCAGTGCCTCACATGGCACACTTTCACTTTGTGATGTCATTCTGAGGCTTGATGATAGCGTGCAGGCTTCCTCCATCTCACTTTCTCACACACGCATGCCAAACACACCCACACATACACAAATCCACACAAAAACAGTCAAAAACATGCGTTGACACACAGTTGCCGGCTGACATATTATCCCTCTCTGCAAAGCGGGGGCCATCAGTTCAACCCCCCCCCCCCCCCCCCCCCAGACTCACCCCCCCACCCCTCCGTCTGTTTGTTTTGTTCTTCATGTTCCATTTCCCCTCCACACACCCGTGATCCCTCTTGTCACCGCAGTCGTTGTCATGCATCCGTGCCTGAAAAACTGCCAACACTTCCTGACTGTCACACATACTCAGACATACTCACACACACACACACATGTACACACACACACACACACACACACACACACACACACACACACACACGAATGATAAAACGTAAATTAATAAACTCAAGTACATGCTCACCCATAAAACATCCCCATTGTCCCTCCCACTCCCACATACATACGTACAGTTGGCCTTCTGGTGTCATAAACCAGAGACGGTGATACCGAAACAGACTGCCCACTGTATTCACATTTCAACACAAGACAAGTCCTCATGCAAAACATAGTCATTTAAGCAACTCATCTTTCATTCTTTTCTTTCTTTCTCATATTAGTTGATTGGCAGGTTTGTATTAAAGGGTGATGAGGGGAGTTACGTTTTACTTCTGAAGCATGGCTGATGCTGTTATTCTAGTTAATCCCTATTCTTCCACATACTGCTGTGCAAATGGCGGGTCCATTTGTTCCTGGCCAGTTGGGGTTCCAGGCCCGACATGCTCCATGCTTATGATTATTTCCTCCTAACACTGTCAAATAATAAAATGCTTTATAATTGAATGTGCCACTGAAGAATAGATGACATGTATGCCTGCCTCCAGGACCTGCACAAACATAACTCTGTGTCTTATTCCAAATAAGTTTGCTTCTTTCACGTATTGTGAGGAGGTTGCTTTGCCCTCTGCCACTCTGTTCTAGCAAATAATAGATGGTAGTTGCCGTTTGCCCTTGTCCTTTAGTTTATCCTCTTCTTTAATGCTATCTCTTTCCTTACTGTCAAATTTCTCCCTGGGTGTGTCTGGTCTTGATAACAATTTTGTCGAGGTGATACAGAATTCAATTTCACAAGTTTATTGTTCTGGTAAAGTTTCTTGTCCCATATCTGTGAATCTGAATGAATGTAGGCAACATCCCCTTAAATAAATAAATAATAAAATAGCACTTCAGATCAACCTCGCCCTTCATATTTGCTATGCACTATGGTACAGAAGATTTATTAAAAAAAAGAAGAAAAAATAAAAGTCTTGTCAGTCAAACTGCTTTAGAGGGCAGCCACTGTGACTGTGAAAATGATTGGGATTTAATTAATTCCCCTCCACGGCTTATGTAAAGTTCATATTTCCCTGTTTAGACACAGAGTTTGAGAATCAATCAACTGAGTAATAGAAAAGGTAATAGGTTACGTGGACGGTGACAACAGAGAGCTGCATCCAGCCAGAATATAAACGATGTCATTATTATGTCACAACAAGTGGGTTTTGCCAAATAATGTCCGCTTGGTTCTCATTTGTAATGCAACTATGCCAACTTACATCATTAAGAATTACATTTATTGTGTTTAAGCTGTAGAGAGCAGAATGAATACTTGTTGCTATAAACACAGCTATTCCCCAGGTAGGACAACACAAAATGTAAGTTATTTAATTTGGTCATTTCAAAGTATTTTTTAAGACCAAGTTGAGCTGCAGCAGGTTGAAGGAAACTTTGGCTCTGTTATTATCTCAAATTGGGATTTATGCTTGACACAAGAGTTTAATGCCAATCCAGTCTCCGGTTTTGATGAGGGAGAAGGTGGATACGGTGGATAAGGTGTGTATCCTTTATTCATTTTTGTCCCGGGGGCACTGCTCTGCTGCTGACCCACTGCTTCACCTGAAAAGTTTGTTAATCCATTTACAAAAGATGGACAGGGTAACCTTCCCTGGAATTAAATGTAGAAATGCTCATATACAAGGTCCATTTCCTTGAAGTCATTAGTCACTACCAACTTGTCAAAACAGCAGTAACGTTTATTAGATCCTTCAGGGAGCTTACTATCCAAGCCTGAGTCAGAATTTCTAAACCTACAGTTCACAATGTTCATAAAATGTTCCATATTAGCGGCAGTTTTGTCTGTTCTTTCATGTGATTACTCGGTATTGTTGCAGTTTCCATGTGTGTAAAGAGCTTTCTGATGAAATAATATTTTCCCTGTGATATGAAGGCTGAGTATGACGCTCCGTTGACACTTTCGAACAGTTCATTATGCTTCTTATCAGATTGCACAGACGATTAATAATCTGAGTCTCATTCATGTCTTAATCATTTATTTATTGCCTTATTTTCAAGACAATCTGCTTTATTAAAACACCATCTCTTTAATTGTGGAGCTCGCAAGGATTGACGGTACAAAGCTTATGTAAAGCTTTGCAGTTGTGGTGCATCATTGCTGGTTAAGGGACCAGGCACGCAGGCATCCGCTTCAGACACCTTTCTACACTGATTGAATATATTGTCTGATATCAAATAGAAACGTTCCCTGCATGTTTCCACTCAAAGCTAATTAATGTAAATGTTAAATAAGTTGTAAAATGCACATGGTCACCTTGGTCACGTACCTCCCAAAAAGGGAAATGTCTCTTTTAAGTGTCGTGCTCTGACTTTGCCATTTTCTCACAAAAAAAGAGAACAAAGGCAAAAGCATTGGCATGCAGTGTTCATGAAGGGCATTCATGAATCATTTATGTCGAATTTTGAGGGTTAACAGGTGGGGACGTGAGGTCTCTCCATGTTCAGACAATTAAATCAGAATTCCTAAAGAGAACTTGAAATGAGCACTGACAATAACGGAAACCAAAGCCAGCCTACAAAGAAGAAAAATGCATTTTAATATTGAGCAGTATTTTGGCAGCCTTCGTGGAGATGGTGGAGTCTGTGCGAGAGACCAAAGAACTGGCATGTTTAATATGTGAGCTAATTAAGCTTCCCTGCCTTATTACCCCAGACATAACTTACCAGTGATATCAAAACATACTCTGAGAAGGCTTGTTTACCATAAAATTATAAGACTTGAAGTTCCCCAGTCTCTTGAAAGATTAGCCAGATGGCGGCTGGATGTTTGTGTAAATGAAGGTAGACAATTGTGTGTAGTGTTCCACCTCTCAGACTCAGGCCTTTGTATGTGTGAGGAGTTCTGGCGTATTGATTACTCTGTGTCAGCCCTATTACCACAAGCTCTGCCTCTGAGCCCCGTGTCTGGATGACTCAGTGTTGACAATTGTATTACAGCCTATTATCTTCCAAATCCCAGAGCTTGAGTCGCAGCTCACTGTAGGGTCTTCTTTGGAAAGTTGAAATTGCTTGCTGGTTTTTATACTTCCTTACTATGCTCTACAACTTTCTTCCCGACATCATCTCACAATCCCATGTCCACCTGGCTACCACTGTCATCCCTTTACGCTCTCCCTTTTATTTCCTCCTTTTTCTTTTCTCCTCCTCTTTACTGCTTATCTACTTTATGTCCACATCCTTCCTCTTTCTATTGCTGCCGTTTTTTTCACCTTTCTAATCCATCTTGAATCTGCCATGTACTCTATAATGAACCTTGCCAACACAAAGTCACTGCAAGCCAAAAATCATTTGGCTTTTTACACCACTTAATGTGAAATCTATTAAAAACCTACACGCATGCTTTGTTAAGAGTGCTTCTATTTAGTGGGAATTTCTCACTATTACGCGATTAAAATGCCAGCATCTTTGTGGCTTGCAAGGACGCAGATACTCCAGCGTGTGCAGATGCGCTACTTTACACTAATGAGTTTGTTAATTTCTAATGAAAGGAACAGTGGGTAACATTGAGGGGGATCTACTGGCAGAACAGGAATATAATATTAATACGTTGTTAATATGTTTTCTTTTGCAAACAAGAAACGTGTTTGAGCTGTTTATGGTAAATGGTAAATGGACTGTACTTGTATAGGACTTTTCTAGTCTTTCCGACCACGCTTTCACACTACTTGTCATCATTCACCCATTCACACACTGATGTCAGGGGCTATGTGACACCTGCCTATCAGATTCTATCACATTCATACACCGTAGGCACAGCTACAGGAGCAATTTTGGGGTTAAGTGTCTTGCTCATGGACACATCGACATGCGACTAGCGGGGGATCGAACCGCCGATCCTCTGATTTAAGGACGACCCTGCTCTCCACTTAGCAGAGTCACACAGTCGCCCCCTTGTTTATATCTACAAACAAACGGGTCCTCTATATTTAGCGGACAAACCAACCTGCTTCGGCTCCCCGACCGTGGTCGGAAAACACAGCGAGGACGCAGCTGTTTTGGTATCCAGAAACCTCTGTTGGTTTTTAGGACACTGTGCTTAAAACGCTTAAAACGATGTGGTCTACACCTGATACATAGCAACAAATGTATATTTGCGCGTGTTCTCTAGCGCCACATAGTGTATACAGGAAGTGTTCTGGACCTTTCCTCACGCAAAGGTCCGGAACATCAAAATAATGTCTAACTTGCGCTATGATTTCGTGTCATAATTATTGAAGTGGCCAACAGTTGTATTCAAATCTGTAGGTAGTCAACAACTGAATGTCAAATTAAATAAAGAAAGTTCAATAAATGTTTTTCTTCCATTTAAATTACAGTAAGGGCTGGATTTAAAAATATGAAAACATTACAAATAAAGTACTTAATTTTTGAAAAAATAATACAACTGATTTGTCTTTGCCCTGCAGCTTTAAATTCAGTTAATTCAGGTGTTAAGTGATGTCACCCAAAAAAGCCACAATATTATATTCTTCTCATCTTCTAATAAGATAAATTTGTGTGCAGGGACTTTATCTGTGGTTATTGATACCACTTCTTTCAGCTCTATTCCCTGTCTGTTTACATCATTGTTGCAGTGAATGAACGTGTTAGGATTCTGCACTATGTTGAAGCTGCAGCAGCATCCCATCATGGCAAAAAGTGAGGTCTATTCTCAGATTCCTCCGTCTGCTGTTAAAACACTCAACTTTTCGTTTTTTAGTGAAACCTCTCCAGCTGACAAGTGAACACATCTGAGGGCATTCAGGTGAAAACTGCAAATATTTTTGTGAGAAGTGAAGATCTGTGTCTAGATCGAGTTTAAATACCTTAAAGTGACAATCTGTAAGATTTTCATTTCAATAAAAGTCTGTTGAGTCACTATCTATTGCCGAAGGAGTTATCAATGGTGACTGAGCCTATCACTTGGCCAGACAAATAAATCCAGACAGGAAGTTCAATACACGATCAAGCTGAACTGATAGTTAAGCTGATAGCTGAGCTCATGTCCACTCAGGATTAGCAAGGGAAACAACTTGTTAGCCTCCATGCAGTTTCTCTTTGTGGTTCTGTCCTTCAAGCAGGTGAGGTCTGTTATTAAGACATAATACTTTAATGAGATCATTAAGAATATTTGGACACTAAGACATCAATTAACTTTGGATTATGTTAATGGTGACGCACCTACAGGTGAGACTTCTAATGTTCTTCTTCAATTTAACTTTATTAGGATTATCATATACCACACAGGAAATTTGACTTCTGCATTCAACCCATCTTTAGCATTTTTAGAAGCAGTGGGCTGCTGTACAGTAAAGCGGGGAGCAACTTGGGGATCGGTTTCTTGGTCAAAAACACTTTGACATGCGGATAATCGAACCGCCAACCTTGTGGTTAATGGACAATCTGCTCTACCCGCTCTACCCACTGAGCGACAGCCGTCCCTCGCCACATGCTCTTCCGAAGGTGCTGTGCTGCAGATGATTTGGGAATCAAATTTATTTTTTCTATTTTGTTTTGGCTTTAATTTCAGTTTTTGAACGGTTTCCTGCCTGTGCGTACTGTATGCTTAACAGCTTTCATTTTCATCACAATGCACAACACCCTGCTGATCCAATTAAAGTGCTGGCAGAATTGGCAACATTGTTGACTGGGTTAAAGGCAGCACAAATCATTTATAGGACAACACTAACACTTACATTACTTCTAAAACCAAATGGGAGATAAAAAGGAGGGCTCACTGACACAATAAACCAAGTAATTCAAAAGCATTTTCAAACAGCCTATTAATGCATTCACGGTGCTGGCCACTGAGGACAGAAAACAGCTACAAAGGATTACTAAGACATCCTCCATTAACTATGACGTAGTGAAAACAGAAACAAAATGCTTATTCAAAAGTCAATCCGAATAAGGCAACACAATCTCCATCTTTCTGGTACAAAAGACCACAGTGAGCACCTGTCACCATCAATTCATCAACTACAGAGCTGAGCCAGCAAGATTAAATCACCTTTGCCCGTCAGCATAGATTAAATCGTTCAAGTTTGTTTTGATCAGCGAGCTCAAAATCCTGTGAGCTGCTCTCAAAAATGAAAGTAAATATGATATTGAATTATAGCAAATAACAAGAAGCAAATCTCAACATGACCGTTAGAAGCCAGAGTGAACATTCAGTCTGAGAGCTGAGGGGGGTCTTGATGAGAAATACTAAGGTGATCGATGTGTAATAATCAGGGCTGTGCTGAGATGGTAAATGACGCTTTTCTAGTCTTCCGACCACTCAAGTCATCATTCACCCATTCACACCCATTGATACACTGATGGCAGGGGATACCATGCAAGGTGCCACCTGCCCATCAGAAGTCTAACACTTACACACCGTCGGCACAGTTACTGTGGGGATCGAACCGCCTCACCTTTTTTTCTGTCTCAGTATTTCAGCCACACACTACTCCACCCATTGCCGACACTGCAGCCTTACAGCTCCAGGAACCGTTTTCTGTTTCCCCCCAAAAAACTGCAAAGCTTTTCAATTAAAAGAAGTTATAAGTAACACATTTCGTGACTTTGAAGGCTTTTTTTTTTTTTTTTTTTACAAAATTCCCTTTGGCTTTTGTGCTCTAAGCCGTTATAGACTTCAGTTAAATTCAGCTGAGATTATAATGAATAACTAACTGGAAAACATTGACTGTTTCAGATTCCAAACATATGCTAGTGTATGCAATATTCATGGTGTTTTGGGCCTCCACCAGCCTGAGAATTATTCTGGGCATAAGATCTCTGCCTCACAAATAGACTGTTACTGTTGCAGGTCAGATGTAATTCTATGAATAATGGAATACAATTGGTCATTTGTTTCCAACACTGCAGAAATGCTGCCAGACTGTTTTGATGAATGCAGCTATTAAAGGCTTTTAAACTAAGCTAATGTATCAATCCCAGCATGCTGGACAAAGATACAGTATATGGTGTCAAGGTCATATTGGAATGAGGGAAACTAGGTGGCCACTGGGAATGATGTAAGTGACAGTTTGGTGGCCTACGCAAGAGAGATCACTTGAATACAATCCAAGAATCTACACTACAGTGAAGTATCCATACAGCATCTATCGGAGGATGCTGCAATTATAGGGTTTTCATGTCCAAGCTGCAGTAGAATATTGTGTTAAATCATTTATCCAATTTTGCTATTACATCCCAGGTTCATAACAATTCTGTAGGCATGACATTCGGTAATGCACACTCTCTCCTCCTCCTCCTCCTCCTCCTCTCCTCCCAAACCACACTCACTGAGAACATCGTAATTAAGAGGCTGCAGAAGGCTTTAGAGCTCAGCCTGAATTTACGTGGCAAATGATACAAGCATGAAATGACTTATGGCCAAAAACACTGCGTGAACATTCCAGATAGAGAATAATCAGTGTGCCACTGGAAATGGATTTCATTACAGAGTGAAGCTGTGAGTGAGGCCTAAAGGTTTTATCCTGGTATAACCTTCCCCTAGTATACAGTAACAGCGGGGACGTCATTAATTTGTACTTTATATCATTAGAAAAATCAATATGCAATTTACAAAAATTGTACTCAATCAGAGGCTACCGGAGTCTGTCGGTTCTTTCACAGGGCTGCCACGGTAGATAAGAAGTCGAGATGATTCGTCTTTCCTTTTCAAATTGTCAATTATGATTATCAACACTGATGGCTCTGTCTTTATCTGGGGCACAGAAGATAATGTCTTTACCATTTGCGGGTACAGCAACCCAAGGAAGTGCCACATGACTATGTCTCTTTAAAGCTGCACTAATCAACATTTTATACAGACAATGGATCAGATGACAACATACTGTGTAATGTGTAAAGGGTCACTCTAAGTTACAAACCCAACTCTGCAGTTGCCCGCAAAGCTACAAAGCTGTATAGCATCTTTAAGCTCATTGTTTAGGTTCTGTGGTTCAACTTTACTGTTTGGTTCAGTCCCAACCCTTTCATCATTGTTTCCAGCAGCAGCAAATCCTCTGATAGAACCACTATAGGCAACCTGCCCGGCACCAATCAGCAGAATGTTACATAGAGTCAGATGCTTCCCTTGGAGCTGGTCGACACCAAAAAAGAGCTAGAAGTAGAGTGAAAATTTGACATCAGGTGGAAAAAACCCCAACTCAAAATGAATTGTAATTTTGCTCAACACAAAAAAAACACATTACTTAAGCTTCACAGGCTTTCTGCATGGAGACAGCCTCCCACTGCTGTGGAGAATTAAAGTGCACTACAGGTAGGAACCAGCTTTTCAGGACAGTAATTGCTAGGTTTCCTCCAAGGAACTTACTCAAAGTATTTATACTTTTTCTAAAGAGCAGTATGCCGTTTTCATATTTCTTACGTTTTTGTACTATACACTGTATATAGACATTGTGAAAATAGAAAATGAGGCAGAGCAAATAAAGCTCAGAGGTGCAAATCTTCACTATTCAATCTGTTGTCCTTGGAAACTTTTTGCTAGTGCCTAAAAGTTCTCATGATATTTTCCAGTCAGCTTACATACATCTGAATTCTGCTGTCTTTGATTAAAACTAGTGTTTGTGGAAGTTTGCCTACCACAGTCTTTCATGACCAGGAATAGATAGATAGATTAATACCAACACAAAGATATTTTAAAACGTCACCATTTTGTCCTATTAGATATTTGTGTGAAGTTTTACGCGGAGGTGAAACAACTGTTACTTTTACTAATTTAACTATGTCAGTGAGGGCAGGAGGTTTGATCTTCTTTAGACACCTAATTAAACTCAAAAACTAACTAATACAAGCTACAGTTGCAGGTTCAGATTAGAGTCACTGACCATCAAAAACTACTGTACGTGTCTTGGGTGGGAACATTCACTGTGTAGTCTGATGAAAGAAACATCAAATCCCTCTTAATTGGTGTCAAGAGTCTTCACTTTGACAGTGGTTATAATTACATGATGGAGCAAGTGAAAGTTAACCAGAGGGTTTGCAGTAAATTGTTAATTTAGGGAAAAGTAGAGACTGATAAATAGATTCAAGATGTGAGATATTTTACTTGAAGAAAAAATAAATGACTGAGGTTAGTTATTGTATACAGTCACCTAGAGGGAGCTGATAATAACTGGTTTGAATAAATGGTTTGATGCACTGTATGTACGGTAAACGAAGAATAAATTAAATTTAAGTAAATGCAGACCGCGTTTAACAACAGAATCCAATATTCTTTTTAAAGTGGTGCAGAATTCTTTTTGCCCCACAGTATTTGTTCTATATAGTTTGAATAATTGTGTTCAGGGGAAATAAGTGTATCAGGTCACAGGTCGCCTAATATAAACGATTTTTCAGGGGAAAAAGACTTCAAACATGTTATTCGCTCCCTGAGATAATGGAAATATCTGAACTGGAACACCCGTTACCATTAAGAGTGCACACAAGCACGTGCACCCCCCCCCCCCCCACCACACACACACACAGAAAGATTAGTGTCCCCTCTTTCATCATTGTCATTTCTCTTTTTCAGGTGGTGTGTATTTTGATGCGGTGCTGTCCAAAGTACTGAAAAAGAGCGACCGTTTCCTAGCATACTTGCTTTCCAGCCCTTGTTCTAATTTCCCCCCAATGTAGGAATCCACAGACAGAAGCAAGAAGGAACGACATGGATGTCTAGGGACAGTCAACGAGAGAGAGACAGAGAGAGACGCACGCTGCTAACAGCTGTTTCTATGTGCCTCTGCTAATTTTAGAGAATCCTTCATAAATTTAAAACATAACGCGCTCTGCTTGTGTTCATGTGGATGCTCTGATTAAAAAATGTATTTCTTTAATCAGCCTTTCTGAGGCTATTGCCAAAATGTTGCACCAATGGTCCGGCAAATGTGGATAGTGCAACTTTGTCGACATGTTGATTCATTCATACACACTAAGGACATTGGTTGAAAGCAAATGAGTTATTTTCAAAATGTTGCTGACAATATTAATAGGCTGATATGTTTACCAAAATAGACTGAATACAGTATCAGGATTTCTTTGGAGAAACCAAGCAAATCTATGCAAAATCAGACATTAGGCAACTCCATATGGAATGATCTATTTTTTTTTCTGCCACTGCGACGATTTGACTGTCGACTATCGGCAGTCGAATCAGGCTCCTTAAATCGAATTGTCGACTATTGGGGGTCACCGCTATATTGATGTTTTTCTTCTTTCCTTTAAATAATGGCTATTTTATCATAGATAAAAAAACAGTATGATTCAGATACCAAATGTATTATTTGCATTTTAACTTTTGGTACCCAAAAGAAGAAGAATTTAATTATTCAAATTTCAATTTAGTCAATGTCCTAACAGTGTTACATGACAGGGTAGAATACTGTAGTAACGGACCTTGTTCATTTTTAAATCAACGCACATTTTGATACTAAGCCGTTTATTTCTATGATTTCAACACAAAGCACTGACAATGACAAACACCTTGAAGTGACGATGGTGAGTTTGCAGCATCCTTTCAAATTTGAATGCTTCAGAGATGCAGCACACATACCTAGCTGTTTCTGTATTTCCATGTAAATCAGGTAAATACTCTGGTAAATCTACCCAAGTTGTCGGAGTAAATCCCATATGCGCCCTATTACAATGTAGCCAAGGCTTGACTGGCGTAACCAAGTGGGCGACCTAAGGTTAAGGTATGTTAGGGATCGGTCAACTGGTGAAGGTTATGGAAAGAGCACAGTCATAGATGAAGGAAAATCATTTTGACTGGAATGTGAACCTCTTTACGGCGCTATGGAAACAGCACATTACGTCGTGCTTTGGCACTGAATGTTCTAAGTTGATTTCAAGGCCTTTGAACAAATGGCAGATGCTGTCATTTTTCTGGACAGGACAGTCTCATGAAATGGCAAAGTGCACTTGAAGGAGAGTTTGAAAAAGTAACCCAAGCATCCAATTATCCAATTATTGCCATTTACAGAGATGTACTATCGCAGTGAGTCTTGATAATGGGTGTAAAATGGACTGAACTATGAGATAAAATAATAATAACCCTCTTTTGTGTCCGTGTGTATTCAATGCATATGTGTGTGCGTGGTAGGCATAATGCACAAGCAGCAGAGCCATTTAAAAACACAATAAATAGGATGAATCACTTATTACGACAACTAAGGAGACAGCAGCGCTTCTATTTTTTCACTCACAGCTTCTGCATTAAGTCCCAGGCTACCGGGGGCGCACTGCTGACCATTTTAATGACGTTAGCTGAAGATGTTATCGGTGCCGTCACTGAGCAATGGTAGGATTTTAAGAAAATGGTGGTGATGGTAGCAGGAGGAGGGATGTAGGTTGGGTCATCATCTAGTATCTACAGTGAATCTGTGTCCTATGCTGTGCCCTCCAGCAGACACCAGAGCAGAGTGATGAGGGAGCTTATTTTGTTGCAAAGGAAAAGCAAAGACAAGAAGGTTAAAGAAAGAGGAAAAAAAGAGATGCAATAGCAGAAGCGACTATGTCAAGGGCCGTGGAGGAAAACATGAATGTAGCCCACTCTTAATGAGTCATACATCAGCTAGATATGAATCATCTCCACAGCGCTATTAGAGCAAAGTGTTTCGAACCTCATTAATTTCCATTAGGGAGCAGCTATGTGGTAAGTTTACTATTGCATCAAATTTTCTCCAAGCCACTATCTTTATGATCTAACCAATCCCTTCGCCTCTATGTGACAAAACACTATTACTCTCAAATTTGGGGTCATTCCCTTTCATTTCCAGCATGAATGTGCACATTTCGAGTGGCAGTGACTCATTTCAAACTGTTCTGTCCCCAATCTGCATCATACACAGTACAAAATAATATGTAAATCACTATTTATTTACTAAATATACTAATAATGTTGCATTTATTCAACCAACTTCTGTCACCTCTTTTGAAAGCATTGCCATTGTAAATCACATGTAACATGCAGTATGAAGCATCACTCACAAAGCTACATTAAGTTTAATTAACCACGGTTAACAAGTAGCTTTAAACTACTGTGCACTGTAATGCAATGTGATTTCATCCAACAGTTCATGGGCATTATAGAACTGCTTTTTTTTCCAAGGCCCCTACGTGTTAATCCACATTGCAAGGGTTCAAAGCTAACAGTTGCAAGAAACTATGTTAATCAACTGAGCAAACAAGAACCAATTAAGAGCAACATGTTATAGAGTATGAGCTTCGTTTGCACGCAGACATGCAAAGCAACCATAACTGGTGAGTAAATCACCTGCGAAAATAATTTTACAAAATGTATGTTGAGTTCATTCAAACAGAAACAAAATGCAGAAAGGAAGAATGGTGGAGAGGAAGGATGTGTGGAGCTCGCCCTCAACTCATTCATGGATAGAAATGATCGTTGACAATGAGGGCGACGGCTTCGTCGCTCATTAAATGGGAACTACGAGGAACAAGCTACCGCAATAACAACAGTAGTGCTCTGCGATTATAATAATCATTATTATGTATGTGTTTGGTCCAGAAGGACAAACGGGTAGCGAGTATGGCCGGTATGTGTCTACTTTGCAGTCACACGCAGTGAGGGAGAAAATCAGCGATGCTTTAATTCCTCTGTCATAGCTCCTATCTGCTTAACTCTATCCATTCAATCATTCATTCAAGTGAAGAGCACCAATTAAAGTGTAGTACTTTAATACACTACAGGAGCACAGCATTGGACTACTGATGGGCTCTTGCAGGTGTGAAATCTATATTGCCTCTAAATACCCACACCATTCCCCGATTCCTTACCAGAGAGGTGAAGATGTAGGTGTAGTAGACTGACAGCATCCCCAGCTCTGATGCCTGCAGAACAAAAGACAAGAGGGACAGGAGGGGACAGATAAATAAAAAATGGAAGAGAAAGAAGGTGTAACAAAGGTGAAACGGGGGAGGGAGGGGGAGGACAAAACAAAACGAAAGCGAGTCCGGAATAAAAGGGCGGGGAGAGAAGTTGAGAGGTCAGTGATTCAGTGTCGCGAGCTCCACTCTGCAGCAGACAGATCAAACCCACATCTTGATAAGATACACTCTTATCTGACGATGGCACTCAATGGAGCAATTCATTTCTGAGATGCATTAGTATGCTGCTCGATACCGTCTTACAATTTGATTAAATCAAAGTCACAGTGAGGAGCAGTTGTGAAGGACAGGGTGAACTTTTCATCGTTTCATTTCATCAAAGTCATTAGCAAAAAACAAAATCATCGAGCTACGCCATAGGCTTCTGTTTAATCACGCTGCGATCCACATTATGATTAAAACCAATAAATGTCAAGGAGAGTATATATTAAAGCAAGAAGTTTTTACAAAAAGCATCCGAGTGAAATTTTTCCTGAACATGAATTAACCCAAATGTCCCTTTTAAGATGCTACTCAGAGAGTATGTTTTCCACACCTGGCTGCACGGAAATTTACATATCTCCATCATAAATAGCTTTCACACTAATATTATTCTGAAAGTTGTGTAGCACCAGAAAGAGTTTAATAACAGATATTAAGCTGTCATATCTGCAAAAGGTGTAACCTCTGTGTGGCTTTCTGTGTGCCGTTAGGAGTATATGTCACTCAGTAGTTGAATATTCTGCTTAAGTGTTCTGAAGGAGCATAAATAATAAAACAGTAGGAAGTAGAAAGGCATCACTCATACAGCAAAAACATCCAACTACATCTTTCATTATTAAACTCTGAGTGACCTCACATGATGTCTTCATAACGTTTGTCCTTTTCAGTTCATTTATCATGCGATTACTCTGAAACTACGAGCACGATGTCTATGAAAGGTAATTATTATGCTTCAGGAAAGTTATTCGTTAATCTTGGGGTTACGCCACTGTAAGAGAAGTGTGCTAATGGCGCAAGGTGGTTGAGCATTTTCGTCTTTACCAGTACCTTCATGTAATATTTCAAAATAATTTTAGTTTAAAACGTAAAAAAAAGTGAACTAATATTATCAATAGAACGTGAAAAGGTTACAGTGTGGACACACGTGTGCAGCTAAGGGAGACGGACCTTAATTAAGTTAGCTGTTAGCTTGAATTCAGCCAGGGAAAACCTCAGCACCAGGGGTCTGTTCATGGGGGACAGCCCTGATTCCCTGCCAGATCAGCAAACTTTCTGTGGCTGCCGTTACTCAGGTAAGACCCAGCACTTAGACCGCTGTGCATTGGGGTTTGTGCTGGCTGAATAAGAGTTGCTGCAGGGTTTTTGTTTTTTTTTCTTCCCGTTTTTGCCACTTTGGATTTAATCCAATGAACAAACTAAAGTTTACACGGATCATACATCCCCGGATCAGTGTCACAAAGACACAGATGGAGTAAACTTTAGGCCGGCTCCACACAGGAAGATTATAAAATAGCGATGTTATCTCTGAGTTTTGGCAGTTGGGTTGAATATTGTGTTTTCTTGCCCTGTATTAGTTAGTAGGATGACTGTAAACTGAGATTGTGTGGACCCAGTAGTGAAATACTGCCCCCTATTCTTTGGAGCTTTGTTGCTACATTTTACACACTGCACCTTTAATACCTTACCAAACAGAAACTGCCATTATAACTTAATACCCTTTGGTTCCCGTCCACATTTCATTCAGAAGACACAATGTAACCAAAACAAGAAAAATATACTTTTGGTTTCCTTTCACTGCTCTTAAAATAAGCTTCCTTGACTTATTTTTGTCCCACTTTTTGATCTCCTTGTTGTTCTACTGCTGCTTTGGTCAGAGTGCACATGGTTTGCACTGCCCCCATAAACTGGGCTCACTATCTGTCCCACTCTGGTTCTGTACGTGCACAACAGTGGAGGGCTGACTGCATGAGATTACATTCAGAATGCTAACACTGCTGACCTAAACCCCTCTGAATGCTAAAACCTCAGAGAGTGAGACCTTTGTCTGATGAGGGTTTGATGTAAGATGTAAACAGACAAATAATGGGGGGTGTCTTGCATGACAACAGACGATTCTCTCCCTTTAGACAAGATGGGCGCTCTTATCATCATTTTAGAATGTCATATATGCCGGCGCACAGCTTTGATATGCTTGGCAACTAGACACTCCACATGAGAGGCGGGACTGACAACTTTCCAACCACCCTGCTGCAGATCGTGTCATGACAAAGAGAGAGACCGACAGCGCGACACATAAAGGAGACAAAAGAGCGAGAGATGGAAGGGTGCACAAGGCCACGCGAGGAGGGAGGTGTGAGGAAACAAAGTGGAATCGTCTTCTCCGCGGCAGAGAACAGAGAGCGCAAAAAAAGAGAGCAACTCCATATTCCGACTGAAGAGACAGACGGAGGGAGAAGGGGAACAGAGGAAGAAAGACGTCCCACTGTGGGCTCCCGCCGCTCTGTGGCCCAGGGTTGCCATGGTGACTGAATGACCACTGATGGCCGCCTGAAGGTGAGAGATTGAGACCACTGCGAGTGAGAGAGTGAGACTATAACAGAGAGAATGAGGGAGAAGGAAGAGAAACATCCCCCCACCTCGCAACGCCCCTCAGTCTCCAGCTATTGTCACCTCCACTCTAGCCATCCATCCGTCGTCTCCTCGAAATAATGAGGTGTGTAATAATTACCAAGACGCCATATGCTGCTGCCCGACACCCTCGCTTTCTCTCTGCTGCCACGATCACCTTTATTGATGCCATCAAGGCTCTTTACAAACATAAGTCTCCAATCAGGAGAAGCATTATGTTGGATTCAAGGTTTTAATAATGTTCAGAGACGCTTATTATTCGTACGGCACATTAGCGGAGCGAACACATACGGCTCATATTTCATGCTACCGACAGATATAGTGCTAACTAAAGTTCCTGATGAGGTTTTACTTCACATAATGAATATTACAGCCTTGCATAGTGCATTTATAGTTATATTTCTGTGTAAAAGGTGTTTTGGGAGAACGGATCAAAAGATTCGTAATAGATAACGAGGACGTGAAATAATCAGTCCACTTGATTTGCTTCACTGATTTCTAGAACAGCTTGCTTTAATCCACAACATGCACTATTAGAAAGTAGACAAAAGGGGCTCCTTCATTTTACGGGTCTGTCCTTACTCACGCTAATCCACTTAACTGTGCAGAATGGGAGATGAATCATTGGAATACAACTTGATTTATTGCTCTCATCCATATAATTTGATGTAACAGGTTTGTTTGACAAGATTGCCTCAATTCCTTGGCCTTTTATTTTGGAGTAGACTTTAGACTCTGTAACCCTGTCTTTTAAAAGCTCTTCTCTCTGCCAAAAGTGCATCAATTCCAGTAATCTGCCTTCTGATTCAAAACAGCAAATGGATTATGGCGACGAAAAAGATATTTCACATTCTATACGTTCTCAGAATTATTTGTGCGGTGAATACAACCTGTACATTTACAGGTCAAAACTCAGAACTAACCAACTTCTTCTTCCAGTTATAGAAATCATTCTCCCTATATTCAATTATTTTTAGCTTCTTGCCGTCGGCATTTTTCAGCTGCTTCTGCTGTTGGAGATGTATGAGAGTTAAATAAAAGTGGAGCTTGGGAATTCTCTGTCGGTACAAAGCCAAGGAGCACATGAAATAAAGACAACTTATCCATAAGTAAAACAGCTATAATGTGAGCCATACTAACCCGTTCCAAAATGATATGTGACATGGTGGCGTTGGCATCGACTATGATAGTGGCAGTCTTGTCATCTCGTATCTCTTTCAGGAGCGGGGTCGGGTCGTTGCTGTCGTCAAGCATGCGCACCGACAAAGTCTCCTTGGAGATGAGGAACTGCCTAAGGAGCTGCTCCAGGTTCAGTAAGCCTGCCGGTAAAGGAAAAAGCAACAACACATGAGACACATTACTTGTAATGAAAGGAAGATTCTCCCAAATGGTCTTTTTTTTTTTTTTAATTGATAAAAGCGAAAAAAGTTAAGGAAAGTCAAGAGCATTCAGAAAATGGTGGTTTATATTGTTTATGCAATATGAACAATATACAGCATACACTGTCCTCAAGTACAAACTTGTGCCAGAAGTATCAACAATGAATCCATAAGAATGTTTCCTCGCAGAACAAGTGGACTTATTACCTTTAATTACAATTACTGTAAAGCCATCAAACACAAAGGGACATTTCAGCAACTTCTCTATACTCTATCCCATGGTAGTAGACCATTTGACTCTAGTGAGGTAAGTGGGATTTGCCCTAATTAAAGCATGGTTGACTTAATCAAAAGGCTCCCAGCTGCATTTTACCACTCGGCATCCATCTTTTAAAAGGCCCTGAGAGGTTATGGGTCTAATTTTCCACATAGGAGTTATTAAACTAATTTGTGAGGTGTGTCACAGTGAGAAAACTACAACCTGAATGAGACTCTGAGTAGTAAACCACGTCGTGTTGGTGTGATTGTTACATTGGCCTCACCGTGGCAATTTCTCACAGCACATTAACACAAGCTACAGTACTGCCCCAGTCACCTGCATCATGCCTAATAGCTTCTGTAATTATGTCTCACTTTCTGCCTGTCTTTTACCCTGTCTGCACGGCAGTATGTCACCGTGTGTGTTTGTCATCCTGTACCTGGCTACCTGTGTCTCATGCACTCATGAGACATCACTCCTGGCTGCTGCTTGCTCGCCTGGCTGTGTCTCCGACCTGTCAGATCGGCTTCCTCTGTAGTATAACACGGAATAACTTTGATGAGCTTGAAATAGCTTCTACTAAACCACCATCCCTGTCTGCCTCCTGCATCCACTCTCTATAGCGTTTTTGCTGCTTCTTGTTCATGGCATTAGACTCTGCACAAGATGCAGCTGGCTTAACAGCACACACACACACACACATTCCCACGCAAATAGAGTGACACACAGAAGAAAAGCTTGTATTCCCTTTAGAGTTCTGGCTGCACAACATTCAAAGGGGAGTCAGAATCTTTTTTTCACCAGGGTACTTTACAGCAGCCATGTTGCTCCTGCATTGTTTGTTCTGGTGAACCAGTTTCAATCAAATGAAAAACAGGCAGCTGAATGAGAAAAAATCTCTTCCTTAGTTGCACTTGTATGTGTCCCTGTGCAGAGAAAAAAAAACAAGTTCTGTGGGACTGTGTGCATGTTGTGCTGTAAAGTCTCTTCTTTTCCACAGAATTTGAGGCTGTATGTGTGCGTGTGTGCTTGTACAGTACCTCTGTCTCTATGGAGTTTAAAACCTTGAGAATTAGGACAAATTGTCAGGACTGGTTAGCTCACAGCCGCCACTCTGCACTGCTCTCGTGCCGCAGTTACAGCGGATAAAGCTGTCCTGACCAACAGCATCGTCGGAACCTCATCACACTACTGTTGGTGATGGACCAGGCCAGGTGTTAAGTTACTCTTTAAGGATTATAACTTTAAGACAATAGTGAAAGGTTTAAGGTTTGAATCTAGGGAATGCCTTATATCAAAGAGGATCATCCCAAGTATTATACTTAGTGTGTTAGCTATACCACGCTACCTCAAAAGCATGGATGAATCATAGCGCTGACTCTCTTTCAGGCACACAAATAAGTAATCAAGTCAGGTAACCACTCATACACTTTTCACATTATGTTACCACAGGGTACCTGCAAGATCACACACACACCACGGATACACACACACGCAGTTGTTTTGCAGACAAAGTACCCCAAAGCAAATACTGCCACAACACAGAGACACCAGCAGTTTAAAAGCATTAAGCTGTGAAAATACGGCAGTGGAGTATGAGTTACTTGACAGGTGTACAGTAGGGGAATTATGTACAATGAAACCTTCATTCACAGACACATTTTAACACAGATCCAAAAGCCCGGATGGCAGCTGTACATTATTATGACTCGACATTTAGCCTTGAGCTGAGAGTAAAAGATACTTTTATGACTTTGTCACCGTTGGGGGCATAACTTTAAATGTTGTGGACAAGATCATGTGTCAAAGCATTCAAAGTATGTCTGAGCATATTCCCCTTCTCATAAACCAAATAACCATAAAACTTCAACCATCAATTCTGACTATAATCCCCCTGTCACACGGTGGTGCATAGGCACAGATTTATGTTTAGGTGATGATAATCACCAAATTCCTTTTATTGCTCTGATTATTAATGAAACTCTGCAACAAAAGACAAGGCTACACACGTGTTTCCCACAGGATTTTGTCAGACTGTGGTGGGTGGACCTCGACCCTCTTAGGGTATCCGGAGGCATGCTCCCCCAGAATAAAATGTTGTACATTTTAAAGTTAAATGCGTCAATCATGGTACTTGGAGAGACTATACCTATGAAGAACCTTGTGCTCTTGTAAACAATTTTGTGTTCTCGTAAACAATTTAATCATAAACACATTGGTTGAATAGATTAAAATGGCGATGACTTGGCAAAAACAACAAACAAAGCATGGTAAACGAGACTGGGTCCGTGTTTCAAGGTGGGTTACTGACATCACTACTGTCAGTGGTCATTGTCACGTGAGACCCTCCTCTAGACTACTGTTCATGATTATCAGGAGACGTCTCTTGATGCGTCTTTTGATAAAAAAATATATATTTCATTGACGCAGGTGAGAAATCAGCCTGAATCCCTTTTGTCAGAATAGGTATAGGCTTTGCATTTTACTCTAAAGAAACATACTGCACACTTGCACCTCTGTGCAAAAAAAAATCCACCCACTGTCCACGAATCCAAACTGTCAATTTTACTATGTCAACTTATTAAAAAAAAGAGCAGCAGGAGAGCCAACTGTCTTTCATCTTTTTAGTGAAAAGCTTTGAAAACTACAAAGTGCGGCTTCTCCTAGAACCACCACCATCACTTTGATTACTGCCATCAATGCCTTCAGGATCATTTGTAGCCACAGCGCAATTACAATTATCAAATTAATTCTGTAGTATTACCACCATCCCCTGTAATTACTACGTTTCTGTCATTCTTACACCTCTATATACAACCCTGGTCACAAGTTATTAAGATGTCTTTTTTCCTCCGCCTGACTAACGCTGATTATAGGTTAGAAATGTCAATACCACATAGAAATAAGGATTAGGCAATAGGTCAACCCTAGAAATAGTGAGTAATGGAAAATTGTAATTTATAAGATGACATGGACATGCAATCATCACCAGAAAAAAAGAGCAATTAGCATAAGGCACACTGTACAAGTACAATGAAAACAAACAGATTGTAGTAACAACCTGATACAACAAGTAAGGAAAGTGTTTTCTGCTGTAGCTGCAGTGGAACGGAGCAGTGAGCTGAAATGTCAAACCCTGGTATCCAACAGGGCCGATCAAAGGTGGAAAAATGCTTTGCAAGCATTTGAGGCCTACTGTTTTGTTGAACAAAGAAATCCTGTACCTGCACTGCAGCTCCAGTCAAATTTTAGAGTTCATTGGATGTTCCCTTTGAGCTTGCTGACAGCTGCACCAATCACCTCACTAATGAAAGTGCACTCCTTTAGCACAGTGCATGTGAGAGTGGGAACAGCATGCATGTGAATGCATTTGGTTTACATAGTGTACGTTTGTGCATGCAGGTGAGTCCCGTGCCAGTGTGTGTGCATTTTTACGTGTCTCATTTAATTTACAAAAAGCTATAGCCACACAACATGCGGGGCCACCCAGCAGGCCTAAAAATTCAACCACCTGGACCGTATTCTGGGCCAGACTTATAGTGCTGCGGCTGCTACTACACACGTCGCCGTGGATAGTGGAGGTTAGCTAGATTAATGTCCGCCCTGGTGTGCACAGTGCCTTTGGGCATGGCTCCACCTCCACTCCACCTCCACTCCCGCCTGAAAATATTCATGAATTGGCCACGCTCTATTAGGCTGTCACTGGCTTGGGTGATTAATGAGGCCGGCACATGTGGACGAGCCACCGACAGCAGGCTGCCAACCAACAAAATGACTGCGTGAGCTGACGGGGACGGTGGAGCTGAGCAAGCCAGAGCCAAAGTCGGATGGGTTTCAGCTGATGATATTGACGAATACAGACCTGTACTTACACACGCACACACACACACACACACACACACACACACACACACACACACACACACACACACACACACACAATCCAGGCATGCTGCCATTTGCCGCATTTTCTATTGAATGAATGAGGGTCACATGAGAGAGTGCAATCAATACAACCGCGTCATTTCCTGGACTGTCTCTCTCTTGTTGCCAATGTATAATTCCAGCGTAGTTACCTCCTCCCCTCTCCTCACCCCAATCACTACATTTCACCTCTGGCGAATCAGATCCTCTCCTCTTCTCTCTCATTTCGGACTCCTCTTGGTTCCATCTATCTACCTCTCATCTTCCCTCATTTCATTTAATTTCCTTTCCAGTCCTCTCTTAGCCCTCTCACACAAAGTAAGAACCTCACCACTAACCTGCACACCCACACACATCCAAGGGAAGAAAAAAAGGTCATGTTAAGGTCATGTTTCTTTTCTCCAAACTCACCAATATTGAAGTCAGAGGGTGCCTAAAAGCTCGCCAGAGCTGTATTAATCAACTCTGGGTTGGATAAATATCACAGAAACAACATCTGAGCCCTGAATTGGAAGAATGACTGACAGGTACAGACGCACCTAGAGGGAAAACAACTCACGATATATTCTCGATCCTTGCAGTTATAATGGGTTATGTAGTAGGGTTTGGTTAAACTTCCATTAGACACGGTATATAGTATCTTCTTTTAGTAAGTTAGTTTTTCAATTTCCGCATAACAGAATGCTATCTTTGGCAAATCTAACTATTAAGCAAGGAAGTTCTGTCTGTCTGTGTGTATGTAGTTGTACTTGACGGTTCTCAACAACGCTGAAAGCAGCACTTCTGGGGGCCAAGCAATGGGCCCATTGCAAACAGTCACACACTTTGTGCCCAAACGAGCAAAAGAGTGGAAACATTGTTTCAAAAAAAGGTAGCCTCACATTTGCATACACTTACTGTAACAGACTGTTCTCTAAAAACCCACAAGTTTAGGTTCAATACACAAAACTCTAAGGGACAAATCTCTTCTTAAAGGTTATAAATAAAACGAGACTCAAAGAGGAAGTTGAAAGGCAGAAGAACTGAGAGTTAAGATAGGCAGGGCGGGCGGTTCACAGTGGCTCATTGCCATCTCTGGGCTGTCTGACACATGGTTAATGTCTCAAGCCTATTTCCTTTCTTCAAAGCCTTGTGCTGATTAGGAAAAAGGTTAGCTGGTGCCACTCAGGGTCACGCTGCCTTTGTCTAGGGAGTTGTAATTAGTGCTTGCTGGACTGCAAGAGGGTGGGAACAGGCCGTGATTTAATCTTCCTCTCTATTTACGAAAATAACTTCCCTCGAGGAGATTTTTTAAGCTTTTTTTTTAAGGTCATTCAGTTTAGTATCTTTAGAATCTAACGAGCGCCTTTGACGAGGAGGCGGTCAGATCACTGGTGGATACAGCTGCGAACTTCATCCCCATTCATTATTCTCTGTCTTAAAGATGTGTTTTCATCATCAGCAGGCGGTGTTTAAAGAGTGTACACAGATGAGATTGAAAGTTGAAGACAGACTATACATGACACAGCTTAACCTGCTCTATCATTATTTTAATTCATGCATGATGAAGATGTTGAAAAAGAGTGATGTGAATGTGAATTATTTTGGGACGCAGACGTCAGGCGGGTTGCTGTGAGGCAGTTCTAACTGTGGAGAGCAGCAGCTGCTTCACAAGGGAGCATGTCACAGGGTGAGATGTTGATAAGCAACACATCTGTTAGAACACAGTCGGCGTGCGTGCGATAGGTTTGTGTGCGCCAACATGTGTTAAAGGATAGCAGACACTAAACAAAAAATGTTTGCACTTTGTTTGACACATTCTCCCCAGGTGTGTATGATTGTGTATTTTGTTGTGACGGTGTGAATCCTCTACTCACAGTCAGCCTGTGCACAGATGAGGCAGGCTGTGGTGCCGTTAAAGAAGGTGAGAAGGCCGGCCACAGCCAGGCTAATGTCGGTGTTGGTTGGCCTCAGGTCCAGCGTGGTGAACCGGGGGTACTGAACCTTCAGAATGTCCTCCGGAGCCACCTTGACATAGGGCACCTGCACAGAGACGCTGATGTCAGACTACCATATAATCAATTGCAGTAGATCGACATTTCGCAGTAATGTTCATGTTTAAAAAATGCAGCTGACGTCTGCAGACAGGACAACCTCAAAAAGAAATCACAACAAGAGAAAAACGTAAATTTCAAAATAACAAATAGTGAGAAAAACCGCCAGAAAAATCCTTTTAACCTTTTATAATGAATAACAAGCAAGGATAACCTAAGCGGTCTGCCGCAGTGTGCATATTCAGAATACATATATTTTCAGTGGCTCATGTGAAGTCCGAGCATGGATCTAAAAACATATTTTTGTTTCACCCACACGAACAAGCCCTTGTTAGAGAAATCTTCAGTACAACACCCCCTCACCCACTGTTACAAAACCTGTTTACCCGGCTCACTGTGGAGCACCTTTAAGCGTGTGTGTTTGAGCTGGAACCGTTCGAACAAATGTGAACCAAATATCACAGCAACATAATATCTGTTCTATTTTGGGAATGAAATCTGGTGCTTAGGAATATTACACAATAAAGTTTCATTGGGGATGTTAATATGATCACGAAACGGGTCGACACATTTCTTGTTCATCCCACTCAGCTAGTCAAACACATTTAAAACTGTTAGCTGTTACTTTACAAGGACTTTTCCATATACCATAATTGGGAGAATTGGCTTTTTACTCCAGCACATAAACATAAAATGGTTACAAGAAGGTTAAAGTGCGGACTCTCAGATGTAATTTAAGGGTAGTTACATCCATATCAGATGAAAAGAATTGGACTAACAAACATATATTTAAATAAGTACATAAAAGTATCAAAATGAATCATTTTTGTCATATAATGTGTGTTCATTGCCTGACTGAACTCTTGAGCCATGTTAAGCTGAGGTCACACGACTAGCCTTACAATAACCATGCATGCATTGGGAGGATCATCGTCCTGCTGCATTGTCCTACAATTGGGGAACTGTGTGTAAAGCTGCTAAATCTTTCTACACTTTTAACCCAAAATGATTGTAAAAAACCTCAACCACTCTTTAAGGTCTAAGTCAGCATCTCAGCCACAGGGTCATTGTTAAACTCAAAAGGGGGCAGCTAGACTATAATGTATCACAGTCCAAAAACCTGAGAACAGATACTCTACATTTTAAAACATCCTCACATGCTGCTCAATAATAAACAATACAATTTAAATTACACTGAATATGAACTATTGAAGATGCAAGATCTGAGATTCAGAGCATTTTGATTGCCTCTTAATGTCTCTCAGCGATAACAGTGCAAACAATGGAGAAAGTGCTGGCAGAGTTACCTACAGAAGGAGAACGAATTAATTCTATGCTTAGACATTTACAGACACAAGGAGTAAGTAAAAGAAAGCCAGCCAAACAGTAAGAATCAATAAATACACAAAATACTTCTATCCGAGGCCCATTGTGAGGCACACAATCTTTAGATTGATTGCCGTGTTTTCACAGCGTAGATTTGCTGTAGCTATATAAATATCTGTATTCCTTAGCCGCATCTAATGAATTTATCATACCACCCCCACTACACTAACAGGTATGTCAAGCACAGGCACGTCTGCGCTGTCAGAAGGGAGGCTAAGTACACTGCAGCTAACCTTGCAGCCTTCAACGTGACCTGAGCAACCAATCCGGACTGGAGCCATCAACAAATCTGCTGAACTTCAGGAAAATCATAAATTACATTCCACCCCAATTCAAACAAGTCTCCCATCTATTTCCCTCCACTGAAATCCATCTCTGCTTCAGTTCTTCATGAGTAGATGTGAATGGATACATGCTGCCAGGGCTTATAGTGAGCCCGGGAGGGGGAAAAAACGAGTAGAGGGAGTGTGCGAATGAGTGTGGCAGGTGTCGGGTCGGTAAGCTGCCAAGGCATGCAGTAGAGCACAGTGGGGCTTGAAGGGGATGCGGAAGGACATGCTCGGGCCGAGAGGAGGGACAAGGAAGGGAGCCTCTACATCACGGCAGATTGCCTGTCTGTGTGGTTCCCAACGTACCATACATTGCTTTCCCCCCTCGTCCCCATATCCCCTTGGTTGGTTTTCCATCCCTGCCCATCAGGGTGTAATGGAGTCCCTAGGTGTCTGGATGGATGGAGGCGAGGCCAATACTGACAGCCCCGTGCTGGAATGCCATTGAGTCTTCTCAAGGAGTCCTAAAACCTGGGTAATAGCCGACCAGCCCACTGGGGAAATGTGCCCCTCTTCAGGTGTGTCCTTCATCTTCCCTATTGCATTTGTACAATTTCTCACTACCATTTTCTCATTTTTGCCTCCTTCTCTGCTGTTTTTCTGGGTTGCCTAGATTGTTTACTCTTTTTTCCCCACTTGTCCCCTTTTCCCATGCGCTCTTTCTTTCCTTTTCAGCACAGCAGACTGGTGCTGCCCGACCCCTTTCACTTAGAAACCTGACACGCTTCGATAGTCTGTATCTGAGGCAGCGGGGGGCTTAGAAAGCAGCTTACACAAATTCACGGATATTCACACACACACACACACACACACACACACACACACACACACTGTCCTTTTCCATCCTATTGGACCCTACTGCTACAAATGTCGCCATCTCAGGGGAATTACTTGATTCTTTCCACGGCATGTAGCCTTAAATCATCATTTCCCCCAAAACATAATTATTCCCACTGTATTATAAACTTAACTGTTGGCATTTGGCATCGACAAGGGAGCTCAACATAGCCTACAGCAAGGCCTGGGAAGAGAGGACATTATCTATAGATCACGCCTTAAGACAGTTCCCCCTGGTTGGAGCACTATGATTAATTGCTTGTTAAACTGTGGCAGTCACGGCTCCTCATGTGGTGAAGTGACAAAGTGTTTTGAATCAAGACTCGATTAAAACAGGGATTCTCGAAGCAAAGAAAATCAATCTCCACATTACTAGCAGCAAGTTGTCTGCCACATCAAAGTCGCTTGCCAGACTTCTTATCTGCAAGCAACAGCTAGTATCAGTTACTCTGCTGGTCAATTTCCCCAAAAATAAAAAGGGAAAATCTTACTCACATGTGTCTTTGAAGGTCACAGTTTCAAAGACTCTGAACCGAAGAGCTGCATCACTTTGAGTGCAGCTTTGCAGGAAACTCACACGTTTGCTACGCCAGCAATCCTTGGTACTAACCACTCAGTCAATTACATGGCACACTGGCTCATCTGATCACACATTATGACTTTCTGATTTACTGTTATGGACAATGGCACTCTGTCTGTGGTAACTGTTAAAGCTGCACTAATCAGTATCGTTTAAAAAAATAAATGTGTGTAACCTGCACAGCACAAAATGGCAGACAATGTTAGCGACTATAGCGGGAGAATGTGACAGCAAATTTATTCGAATAACGAGCCAGATGTTTTTATCAGGAGTTGGCAACCGAAAACAGAGCTAGAAGGAGAGTGAATATTGGACCAATAATCATCAAGCCAGAAACATATCTTCAAATGAATATTGCTCCGTGCCTGCTTGATGTTAAAACAACCTTTTGCGAACACGTTCATCATAATAACTTTTAATGATGATGATATGTCAATGTTGAGTTCCCTGCAGTTTTAACTGTGCAATTAATGCCGCTTAAAAGGTTATAAACGGCTATATTTTTTTGCATGCTCACAGTGCTTTACTGGCTTCATCTTCCTACCATCTACGGAAATTAAAATTCAACGAGGTCCAGTTCGAGAGAATTTCCTCATGCAAAGGTCTGGAACATCACAATAATGTCTAACTTGCGCGATGATTTAGTGCCATATATATACACAGCGTTCTCTCCAACTGTTGGTTCTCTCTCCCCGTCTCTGCCGTGTGTGTGTTTATCTCACTCGAGTCGAGGGTGATAATTAGCGTAATACACACATTCGATTGGCCGAGTAGCACCAGATGATTTACAACGCATGTAATTGGTCCGTGTGTTTCCTGGATCGCTGAACGAGTGCAGTAAAGGCAAGAAAAGCTGCGCCGGTTAAAGCGCTCCATCAAAAAATTAATAATTCTCAATTATCTATCGGTTTTAGGTCTGGGTCCAGATACAACACCGTCTGGGTCCGGACCCGGACGGTGGTCCGGCCTTTTAGTGACTCCTGATCAACAGTTAACATTTTTCAACAAAATCAAAAGGCAGTCTAACACAATAAACATGTTTCCCTAATCGGTGTTATTGTACATGCATGTGACTGAGTTAAAAGCTTTCGGAATATTAATATGCCCTCCATTCTGTACAAATATTCTTGTCGCAAATTGCAACATTATCAGTAGAGACAGCAGTTAAAGCCAGGTAAGTTTTTCTATTCGGCTAAAGCACAGACAATTATAAGAGACAATGTAAACAACTTGCAAATAGTAGTAAACGAGCTGTAATTCAAAATGAGATGGAAGTGTCTTTAAAAAGCATCTGCTCAAGGCAGTCTATTGGTGTGGGAGTGAAACTAATTACATCCGAAAATTGTGAGGGGAGGAAAATCTCAGGCAAACAGAAAAGCCCAAGGTAACCGCTCCTCTTTTAATAATCCGGTACGCTTCACTGTAAATAAAACTAAATAACGCGGTTATGACGAAGGGAGGGGGAGGACAGGGAGACTGAGTGCAAGTGAAAGACAAAGAAAGAGAGGGAACATAGAGAAGGATCGAGATAAACTGACAGTCTGACTGACAGAAGAAGAGAGCAATGAAGTGAGCGACATAGAGGCTGAGACGGGGGAAACCGTGTGCAGGGCAGGAAAAGGGGAAAAGGTAAACACACATAATAGACATGAACGGAGAGTGAGGAATGCCGAATGGTTACAATCAGCACTCATTAAATGGTCTCATTGAATTTAGCAGTTTGGAATTTGATTCTGTTGTCAAAGACAATCTGTCTCATGTTCCCCACTTTATTGGTTTATTTCTCTTGACATACAGTTTCAGGGGATTTAATAACAACATCAGCAGTTAGCTTTGTTATTGAAGGGTCTCTGTGGGCTACAAATACATTTCAAGTTAAAGCAGATTATTGTGGCTCTCATTCATTATTTAGAAGATGCAGTACTTATTCGCTATTAAGTAAGTCATAAAAGTTGTTTATGCTGTAGTCATTAGGTAATGATTAGTATTGGACTTTTTGGACGGCAACTAAAATTGCTTATACCTCTAGCATCAAGTATCAGAAATGGTGTGTTCAGAAGGAAAACGGCACTCTCTTAAAAAATGCAAGTGGCTGCATCGGTGGTGGCTGTTTCAGGTTCCAGTAAGACGATGAAATACAATCCAGGAAGTCCTTATAAGTCACCAAAACATTGCAGAGCTTCAAAGTTATCAAGGCAACAATCACTTTTGTCATTACGATCATACGGTAAACAGCAGAAATCTGACATTTACATAAGGAAAATAGGATTGTGTGCTTGCACGTATTTGACTGGTCAAAGGAGCACTTTGCTGGATGACAATGCCTCTGCGATGCAGTGTCCCATTTAAATTGGGCTTGCGCAGGACTAAGTATTATTTACTTATTCTATGATTAGATATTTTGTCAACATGATTCCCAAATTTAAATAATAATCTTGTTACATTTTGGACTTAAATTGTTAAAAGCAGATGTAAAACTGTTTAGTGTTGTCCAGGAAGCATATTGTCACCATGACTTGAAAATGTTCAAACGATACTCATAATTTTTGTACAGCACAACCACAAAAGGTACAACTCTGTCCCTTGTGTTTTTAGAGTGTGTGTATGACACAAAAGGAGTCTGCTCACTCTCTGTGCTCTTGTCCGTATACTGTATGTGTATGTGTGTGTGTTTCCTGCAGTGTGACAGAAAGGCTGGCAGGTCTGCAGACAGAGGTTTGACAGGCGTTTAATGAGGAAGCTCTCACAGGACACAGGCTTTGCACAAGTAACACACACACACACACACACACACACACACACACACACACACACACACACACACACACACACACACACACACACACACACAGAGATTGAGCAGCAAACAAAGGAGGCCCCTTTGTTTGGCAGAAAAAACACCTCAACCCAATTTTAATGTGCCTACAATATACTTGCCTTAATTACACTGAGACCGCACTCTGATTTGCTTAGATTAGCTAATAAAACAAGGAACTAAACAAACCGGCACATTTTCAAACTGCCTAGCCAGAGAAGCACTGTTAGCTGCTTGTTGGAGACAGGTTTTTTTTTCGTTGCTTTGTATAAGCTTACCAATAACCTCCGCTAACCCCTCTTCAATGGGAAATTCAAGGTTACATTCGAGAAGGGTAGTTTCAAATCCGACCAGGCATTAGTTAGGAGACCGTTGCTCTGAGCTGGAGTGAAGGTGAAAGCTAATTTCCCCTCCATCCAGTACAACAAGCTCTGGGTTGCCTCGGTTGTTGAGCTGACAAGTGTCCAAGTCATTCTGCTACCTGTCCGCTGTGAACCTAATAGGAGCCTACCGGGAGGGGGTCCGAGTGAGAGGAGGTGAAGGCGAGGTGGATGTGCAATAGTGCCATATGGAGAGCAGAGACATAATGAGCAACTACATCTGTTGGCTTGGACTAAGCATACTTTTAATGGTCTTGGATCTTGTTAGGCACGGCTGAGGGAAAGCTAGCATTAGTGCTGTTCGTCAGTCATGTTTGAAGTGACTCATTTACATTATCGCATGTTGACCTTGCTATCAATTAGCATACAACACATGCTTGGCAGAAAGACTTTTAACTGTCCTAAAAAAACATCACCGCTGCAGCCAAGTGGACAGCGGCCATTTAAGTCTCAGTGAGCAGAATACAAGCTCTGCAGAGGCCAGACGGGGAACAGTTTGTTTACCATCAAAAAGTGGACGCAGAATATTAGTTTGGAGATCATCAGTTGTAGAAAACCAACCAATAGCACAACACATAGTATGAAGCATGGCTGGATGTAACATATGCAAACCAAATAATTATGTTGGCTACTGAGCATTAGAGAGCAGATGCTGTTGGAGACATTGTCCATCAGTCAGCAAGTGTGATGCCAAGGCTGGAACGCCAGAGTGGAGTTGGCAAGGTTTTGCAGGGTGGAAGGAGCTGGAGGAGGGCAGGTGGTAGTCTATTATGTCTACCTGATCCCCTTTCGAACCAAAAGGTTTATGGAGGATTTGGGAGACCAGCTGTTGGCATTTAGAAAAGACAGGGAAATCTTTTGGGACAGAAAGGGAAGAGATGAGACACCAGAGAGTGTCAACGTGGCCCAACCAACAATTTCCAACTCAGGCCTCCGGCTCATACAAGTCTCTGCCCGTGAAGCCAGATCTCTATTTATGGTAGTAATGATCCTGCATCAGGTCCCTGCGGTCAGAGCAGTAGCAGACCAGTGATAAAGATGAAGCGGGCTGCGGATCCCATGGTGCCTTTTAGAATAGTGGAACATTGACCACGAGCTCTCTATCTCATTGATCAGCCAGTTCAGAGAGAAAAAATGTTCCTGTCCTCCAGAGAGTCCTGTTCCCTGCTCCACTGCCCTATTTCAGAGCAAAATGTCTCTGAGAAAAAAGAAAGAATTGCTTTTCCCCTGTTTGGCTACTAGCTGTGCTGGTAGTATTGTAAGCAGTGACGATAAAGACAGAAACCACTCATTTGATTTAGGGAGCTGATTCAAGCCTCCTGATTAAACAAAGAAACATTTACCCGTAAATATTCTCTTAAATGCCCACAAAGGCATCTGTGCTTATCAAGCTTGGAAAAATCGTTGCATCCACAATTTTCAATAGAGAGCTAATTGGATATGTGTTTTTTTTCATTATTTGTTTAAAATCTAACAGTGGACTTAGTCCAGTTCTGGGAATATAGCCAAATATTTGACTTACACTACTCAAACAAAACAGAGCTCAACTTGACACAACAAGATTGGCAAACAGTTAGCCAACAAATCTTGGCCTTTTAGTAAAAGACAAACATGTAAATGGAGAGACAAAAGACTGAAATATTCTTTAGTTTCACTTCAGAGAGGGAAAATGGCAGAGCATTAATTCAGTGAGCAGCTGGCAGCAAAGGATGAGCAATGTCAGCTGAGTATTGTCCCCTTCCACAAAAGAGAAAACTCTTGACAGAGCTGACAAAGATGAAACAAAAGCAACATTGTAACACGGGGCAGAGTCCCTCTTCTTCATAACCTTGATGACAACAATCAGCAAAATTGAAATCCGTTTTGCTTGCTGTTCACCTGGGAGTCACTCGGTCTTTCCTCACTTTCATCTCAGTGATTAAATCAAGAGACTGCTTCCCGATGACAAGACAGTGGATTTGGATATGCACATGGCGGTTCTGCTGGTGCGGCCCTGACAAGACAGATCAATAGTGTTGTGAGAAAAGGGTCAGCAGAGGTGCAGACGACAGCTGTGCTCCTCTAATTATGATCAGGCAGAGACAGGAGAGGCACCTGCGTTTTGTTTGCAAGCAGACTGAACAGATAAGAATCCTGTGCAGAGAGAGACTCAACTTCACACCCACATTCTTTTAATCAAATGATGCAGATTTGGGCACTTGTATGCACAGGCACCAAAACAAACCTAAAAAAAAAGAGTTATGGTGTCATTTTGAATTAGTCATCATCATTATGAATCATTATGTGCCATTTTATGCCTGGTGCTGTGGTTACTGTAGCTTGAGGTACTAAAAAGACGCTTCTATATGCAGTACATTTAATAAATGTGCAATAAACTGTGCATGTCTTCTACTGAGAGATTATGTATATCTTTGAATAAATGTGGCCATTTACTGTATGACAGTTTAAAATACGTATGAGGGCGTGGCTGTTTGTCAATGTGACCCTGAAGATGATTAAGACTGACTTGACTTTTATTCACTAAGTAGCACTAGAAGTTTAGAAACTCTAGTTTGAGGCAAACAGTAAAGCCCTTCCAAAAAAGGGATGTAAATGTGAGAGGGATGATGCATCTCCACTTCTGAAACTTCTTCAGCAGAGTACTTGCCATAAAACCTGTTTTTACTTTCACTCCTGAGTCTAAGATTGAATTCTGAAAACATTCCACCACACAGACACAGGCAGGCAGGTACAAATACAAACACAAAGCTAAAATAAAAATTGAATCTAAACGGAGGAAGTCTTTGTATCTTTTAAAAAACACTGGAGGACAAATTTGATTGCTCCTTTCTTTGGATCCTAATGAACCCTAATGATGATAACGCATGTCGAGTGGAGCTTAAAAAAAGATTTAAATGAATGGGTGAAACCCTGAGTGTTGGGACGTGAACTGCATTTAGCTTCAGGCTAATGTCATATTGTGTTGAAAGTAGCAATAAAAAGCTAATTTGCATTGCATTTCATGTCTTCACATGTCTTTGTGGGGAATCTCAAAGAATACTAAGCTGTGAGTGTCTAAGAAATGCAGAAATGCTATTGAGATTTCAGAGGCCTTACTGCTCCTGCACTGCTACAGAATGAATAGGCAAGCTGCAACCTACATTTTCCAAAACATACTACATACATCGCAGTGATGTGGGTGTTCCTCTTGCCGATTTTACTGCACTGAGAAAAATGCAATCATCTCAGCTTAATTAATGACATATGCCACTTGCTGACAACACAATGTTTATTTTGCCTGGAAAGCGTTTGAGTTTACATATAGTGGCTTTAAAGCCCAAGTACAGTGGAGAACTGAACCATACACTGACCCCCTGAGCAGAACAAGACCGACGCAGCCGAACTAATACCACTACGCACTTGAGATTCAGCATGATGGAGGGTGATTATAGGGAGTGGCAGAGAGAGAGAGAGGGAGCAGGCTTCTGAATACTACTTTCTATTCGTTTTCTTAACAATGGCAGATCTTGACCTGGTAGTCTTCTATAGCTTGTGTCTGAGTAAAAGTTGGAGAACGGAAATGACAGGAAAGAGACAGGTGGAGGAGGTGAAATGAGAAAATAAGGAACACGAGGCGACAGGAGAGAAAAGAAAAGAAGAAAGAAAGAGGTTAGGATAAGGACAGTGTAGTGTAAGGGCAGTAATAGCAGATATTAGAGGAGGGACAAAGGTAGAGAGGGTGGAAATTGGTTAAATCTACAGTAGGGTGAAAGGGAAGGAGAGAAGTAAATAAGAAAGAGGAGAATAGTGTAAATCAAAGCAGCAAAGGGCAGGTGTTTGCAATATCGACAGAAGAATGAAGGTTGTTCATTAATGCTCTGTGTGAAGATTCTCCTCAGTTTAAGAAAAAAAAAAGTAGCATTTTCAGCAGGGGAAAAGGCAACGAACAGTCATTGTGGTGTTTGGCACGTCTTGTTGAATTTCCAACACATTCTCACTCCAAACTGGTCAAATAGCATAGTGCCGCATGGTTGGTGCCCGTTGGCATTGGAGATTGATTCGCTAGGTATGGTGTCCTTTCAAAATAAACTTCTGTCTTCACAGAGAGTAAGGTCAGGCAACAAAACCACTTAGTTAGGTTTAGGAAAAGAGCATGGTTGATGTTAACTTAACTCACATGGCACGCACCTCACTTCCTAATTAATACCGACTCACGGCACCAACGAGTGAAAAATGAGTCACCTGACCAGCGACTATTGAAAAGGCTTACTTTTAGTTTTGCACGGGACACGAATTCAGCTCTCCTGGAAAAATGTTCTGTGTTTGTTTGTGGTTTACTGTAGCTACCCATTGTGGCAAAATCACAAGCCTGTAGAATATTCATTAGAGATAAAGACAAATACAATGATGCTTAGTCCTCTTTGTTTATCACAAATAATACTGACATTTGCAGAAACAGCATTACAAAGTTTACAAATAATACAATAAGAAATCGTAATTCAAGGTCCACTTAGTAGCTTTTTATACACCACCTGCAGTTATTGTGAAGGAATGATGTGCTGTTAAAAGCTGTAGAAAAAACGAGTGGAACTGAACTTTGCTTAAGCACATTAGTCGGGAAAGAATCCATCCTGCTAATCCATGTAGCAATCTGTTAGACATTAACACACGTAAACAAAGCACCAGTTGGTGTTAAAGGATCATTTTGGTTATTTTAAACAAAGTTACTTGAATTGCTGGAGATTGCATTGCCTGAAGCTAAAGAAAGCTATTCTGTAGCTGATAAAACTTTAAACACAGTGATTGCTGATTAAAAGAAAATTAAAAGTATATCATGCAATGATGTGCAACAGTGCATGAAATTTGCAGCTAATGAAATTATCAACCAATCAAGAATCAAAGGATTTACTTAATATTTAATTATTTTCAACTCACAATATTTAGTTGCAGTGTTTTCCTTCACTGCTGCAGTTTATATTACCATGAAACTATTCATTAATGGATCACCTATTACAAGTTTAATTTTTAAAATGTGACTAATTAGTTTACACGATCTAACCAGGCAGGGTATTTTTTTTTTCATCAGTGCAAATGGTTATCACGATAAGACAATAAGCATGGTCATCAAGGTAGAAAAAAATCACAAAAAAAAAAAATCAATGTGTACTCTCCTTTTACTGGGTACTACAGAGCAGGTGCAACATTTGGATGATACTGGTGTCCGCATGTGTGACACCAAAGCTGAGCAGTAGTTGGCTGTACATGAACAGGATAATGTGGTGTACTGGCTTCGCTGTGAACAACCGTGGTGCAGTGTCTGAATGGGAGATGGTCTAAAGAGAGCACAGCAACCGTGTAAATGGTCTCTCGCCAGAGAGGATTTGCTGGTTTGGCTAGTTGGCTTTTCAAGTCACAAAATGCAATTCCACGCCATGTGTAGCACTGAGCTACTGGACAACGAACCCATTTAAATCAGTTTGGACAGCTCCACACACACACACTGAAGGCAAACACAGCAGGCTGAGTGTCTGGGCATGTGAATGGACGAGCAAATGAACACAGATCTGTGGGATAAGTGAGTGAGCTCATGAATGCCTCACGATAATGACTATGAAGCACTGGACCTGCAAAATCCTTTTCTTTGAGAGCATGAAGAAAGGTTTTCAATTTTTTTCAGTATCCATTCACGGGCAATCAACTCTGCCTCTGCTTTGTCTGATGGCCCTTTTCAACAGTTGCTTCTGTCTGGCCATGTGGAGCAGTCCTACAGAGTTCATTTGCCTACTAATAAAGTAATCTCAAGAAATACGATTGACTCCAAATCTTGGAATTAAACTCAGAAAGGAAGGCGACAGATTCATCTTTACTGGGACTGAATGAGCCTTTCAGCGTTACCTCAAACACTGGTGCTCACGAAGCAGCAAAAACACTATATCGGAGTAGACAGGAGAGAAAGGGGCGGAAAATTAAATGGGGAGAGTGTCTGCGACGAAGTAAAGCAAAGAGAAAAACACAGAGAACCGTAAAAGCAAAAATGATGGAGCGCTTGAACAGCTGGACATAATTGATGCTAGAGTTGCAAGCACTTTTCTGATTATTCAAAGCATTTTCTAGGTAAAAGTGGGTAGGAATTGCCTATGTGGGTTTCTGTGTGTATGCGTCTGTGTGTGTATGAAAGCACAAATCTCTCATTATTGTCTGTCTCCAGGGCTTGAGCTATACAACTGACCTCCAACCTCAATCCAACGAGCTCTTTGTTTGCCCGGTGGACCCCCAAGTTCACCTTTAAATCCAACCTGAGTACCACCACCCTACCGAAATGCAGGTTTGTAATCTTTCAGTTGCAAGCAGATGGCTTTACAAGCCTAAAGCAACCCCTGGACATCCGACAGGTCATTCATATTCGTGACCTCTTCTTACACGTTTGAATCATTGCGGACTGTGTTTCCCCTCTTCAGCAGACACAAAGCTACTGTTTCATCCTTTTTGGATAGAGAGGAAGTTATGGGTAAAACAATAGCATTTAAACTGAGCTGAAGGTGGCTAAAAGCAGTGGGATAAAAACGGAATTCAGATTAAATATTTGGCACATTTTTATCACTGACATTTACTCAATTTAGTTTGAAAGCTTTCTATTGGCTAATGGCAAAACAAGCTTAGTCCAAGGCTTTGTATGGAAATAACGAGAAGTAGATTGCCAGTGGAGCCTTGCACCATTCTGAATGGGGGGTGATATGTCCTTGGTCTATTCCTCTGCAGTAGCTGTTTTTATATTAGTCACTATTACTGTGAAACCCAGATGGGCTGAGACCCGCTCCCATGTCACCCCGGTGGAAGTAGCCTCTGCAGCAGCAGTGGAGCCCGGGGAGTGATTGATCGGGACTGGTAGATGATGTGCTCAACACCTAGTGGGGTCTGTCAGCTGCAATATTGCTGCCAGTGTCCCAGGCAACCATCCACCGGAGTGCCAACATCTGTGGCCTCACGCTCACAGTGAGGGATTAGATGGTCAGAGTACTGTGCGCACACATACAGACACACGCACACACACACACACACACACATCCTTCTCAAGCTCTTACAGTTCAGGGTGACCTGTTTTCACCATTTATGGACAGATATAGTATCACAGACCAAACCACAATTATACTTAGTACTTATTTTCTATTTTGAGTTGTCTAATAAAGAACCACTTCCATCAAATATGATTTAAAAAACCCATTTATGGTCGCTTTATGAAGTGACTTTGGTACAAACAAACATGTCTGTTTTGCTTATAAACCTCTTAATAATGTCAGATGACAACAGGACTCCATTTGGGTTTGTTCTTCTGCTTTGGATGCTTTTTCGGTGACAGGTGTTGAAAGGTAACATTAGGCACATTAGGCACCTGTTAGCATACACCAGCCTGCTGAGTACAAGTTTATATTATTTTACGCTACTTTCAACTACTGCTCCACTACACTATATTTTACTTTTTGCCCTACTATATTTTTTGAATACCTTTAGTTACTACTTACTTAGAATTACATTATCTATACAAAACCACCAGCTGCTACACCAGCGAGAAATAACGAGCATACAAGTCACTAGATCCTTAAAAGTATGTTATCTGTGGTCATTTACACGACGTCAAATACCATGACTCGGACTGTATTTAGTTTAAAAGTGGGCGCTACAAACACAAGGATTTCTGATCAGTCCAGTCAGTGATAGTCAACACGTTACATACAGTAGCTTGCAGCCATCGACGCGGCAGGTTGTTTCAGTTCAACAAGTAACTGTGTTACCCTGTGACTCTGTAGATGTGACAATGGTTGCTCGTAGTGACGGCAGCTGTTAAAAACACAATCGGATCATGTAGGTGTCTTCATAAAAGCCTTCAATTAATCCTAAATACATACTCATCATGTCACGGTTTTGGGTTTTGTTTAGTTGTTTTTTCTGTTTTATTTAGACTTTCTCTGCCTCTTGTGTCCTGTGTTCACTTCACTTCCTGCCCTTTGTCTGTTTTCCCGCCTGTGTGACTGTCTGCCCTGCCCTTGATTGGAACCCTCCTGTGTCTAATTACCTGCACCTCCCCAGTATATGTAAACGCTGTGCGTCCCCGCCTCAGTGTCACATCGTCTTTGTTTCAGCCACAGTCATTTCCTTAGTCAAACTCTCCGGTTCAGGTGCGATTCCTCAAACCTGTTTTTGTGTCTTCTGTGAATAGCTCGTTACATTGTTAGTCTTTTGTTTTTGACTCTTTAGTATGTGTGTAAATTCTGCTGGATGCCTGTTGCCTTTTATTTTTACAACATTCAGTCTCTGCTGTGTGATCTCTGTGCTTGAGTGTTACTCTGTTCATCACACATCAGTGTTTATCTACTGCAACCATTTACGTAAGTTACTATGAGCAAACACAAACACCAGTTAACTTCAACACCCGTTGCTCTGAAACGGTTGTGATCCTGTCCAGACATTTTGATGCAGGTAACAGTTGTTATTCATTATTTAAAGCCTGCCCACTGGTCTGGATGACTGGGCCAACATGAGCATGCATAATGTTGTAACATCGTCTGTAAAAGGGCCTAGGCCATGGTGACCAGGGCCATTACCCAGTCATCCCCTTCAGAGTGATCATGACAAGAGCAATGTGACCTTGTCTGCTAAACAAAACACACACACACACACACACACACACACACACACACACACACACACACACACACACACTGATTTGTACACCTCAAGTCTGAGATTGGGGACCTAATCAGTGAAATCAGCTGATGTGCCATTTAGTTGGAATCAAAATCTGCACACTCTTGGCTCTAAATAGCATCCTGGTAAAGACCACTGACTTAGACTGTCAGTTTTTAATCCTGATCCTCAGGAAACAAAACTGCTACGACTGCTGGTTTTCCTACTATGCCTTCCAGGTATTCAATAGTCCTCGTCTTGATGACTAGAATGAAAACCAGCAGGGTCCTGATGACCACAACTGTTAACCATTGGGCTCGACTATTCCATGAGTTTCCTGTCAACCTAAAAATAGTTCTTAATGCATTTTATAGAGGATCAATGTACATTATTTTCAAGGTTTTCTCCTGGGTGTTTGTATTTGATGTCTATTGTCAAGACAATTATCTGTCCAAAAATGTATTTGTGTTTTTTCATATCAGAATTCCACATTTCTTCCTGTAAAGTGACTGAATATCTTCTATGACTCATCCTGCACTGTGGGTGGACACAACATCTCATCTAATACCATGTGATTATAAATGTTGGGGGCAACACCACCAACTCTGTTTATATGAAAGCTGCAGATCTAGTAAACTAACATTAGAAGCATTAACGTATGTCGGGAGTGAATTTGGTTGACAGCATTTTAAGAGCATTGCCAACATCACTATTCACATACAGTATATGTTCTCTCCACTTCAAAAGGCTCAGACATTCAGTGTGTTCTCGTTCTGTTATTGGTGGTGAAAGAAGAAGGAAGCGGTGTCCTTTGAAACTGTAATAAGTTTTTCCTGTTGTAACTGTTAGGTGAGAAACATGTCACAGCACATTAAACTATATACAGTACATTCCAACTAAATCATGTCAGAGAAGAAACACTTTTCACAGAACCTGCATGGATGACTTGCTTATCGGCTAAAATGCTCAGTACTGTCTGGTTGTTTATTAAGATTGACTACTCTATATGCAAAAAGCAATGATGGAATTGGAAGAACATTTACTCCACGACAAATTTGAGGTACTTTACAAAGTATTAGTATGTCCATTTAATACTACCTAATACTTTTACTCTACTACACTAACCAACAGTTTTTAACCCTCATCCTACCAACTGAGGTATCATTTTTTTCAGATCTTATAGCTTTATTTTGTCATTACAATTTTTCAGGACTTTGTCATCAATTTGTTTCTAATGACTCCATGTCATTGTTTTAATTTGTTTTAATCAGTGCTTTTTAAATAATAATTTTAAATACCAATGTATTGGGTTCCTGGGGGACCCTAGTCCAAAGCATTCAATTATGGTCTATGCAGTTTTAGATATAATATTATAGCGAGATTAAAATGTCTGCATCCTAATTTAAAGTATCAGACATTAACAAGGGAGTCGGGGCACTCTGTCATTTTGAAGTAGACAGATGCAGCAGACAAAGATTTCTTTATGTGATCGTCTCTGCCTATTTTAATTTGACAGAATATGCACATTGTACTGTAACATTTAAAAAAATAATGTTAAATATCTTGATGAGCATTCAAATTGTTGAAAGCTAGTTCCAGCTGTGATAAATGTATCACAACATTGTTATTGTTAAAATCTAAATTTATTTTACAGAAAAGTCAGAATTCAGTGTTTCACAAAAGATGGATTAGAAAATAAGAATACGAACACTAAAGGGAAAGAGCTGAATAGCTGCACTTGACAACGGAGTGCAGCTCTCGATGTAAAACTCGTAAGTGTCATACCCTTCAAAAAATACTTGAACTAAATATCAAATAATATCAAACGCCCTGTGCAAATGTTTTTACGAAGCTGTAAAGTTATGTGTGGTAAGATATTGCATACTGTTCTCCAGATATTGCAGCAGTACTCACTTATTAGAAGTTATTAGAACACTACATACAATTCAGACTATAGCATTGGTGTCAGTACTGGCCAAGGCCGGATGCAAATGACTGCTTAAAGAAGTGTACGTGATACGTGGGAAAGGACAAAGAGTAATTTAACATGACAGCAGATCTTATAATCCTTCTGTCTGTGGCAAATATGGAAGACAGGCTGAGCTTTGAAGTATTCTGGTCATCCAAAGTATTGCCTTATTCACTAGTGCATAAAAGAACATTTGGGGAAACTGTGAATCTTTAGGGTTAGTATCAACTCCTTGGAGACTATACGGTATGTATCACTTACACTCACAACTCAAAATGCATTTTTTCTCTTTATGGGTTCTTTTATATTCATAAGGTGTTATTATCATAGTCAGTGTTTCAAAGCAGTCAACCCCACAAGCCAATGCCGCCAGAGACTTTTAGCAGCAGGGAGTCCTGGTCTGTCTACTACTACAACAGACTGATGTCTCATTAGAAAGACGGGCTGTACTGTACCAGAGGACAATTATAGAGACTCGAAGGGTAATGGTACTTCCTCTAATAGTCATGCTGACCAAATTCATGCAGTTAAAAAGGCATCTTCTCTGTGGACCAAATCCAATTACAGCACGGGGAATATCAGAACGACACAACGAGTGAAAATGATCGGTGAACTGAAAGAAAGGTGGCAGGTAGTTTTTAAAATCTGCAGAAGTTCGTACACGGTAGATAATAGAGACGCTATCACTGTGCATTCACTTTCATAATCTAAAGAGTTTTCTACAAATAGTGTAAACAAAGTGTATCAAATGTAATAAACATCCCAAAGCACTGCAGTAAAACCATCACAGACACATTTTTCAGATTCATAATTGATTCTGATCTGGTTTATGGTTTTGTATAATGCGCTCTGTCTCTTGTCATCAGACAGCATAACACACCATGTCAGAGTTCAGACAAGCCAATTAGCGTCCAACTGGGATCCATTTGCATGGAGTCAAGCTCCGAAGCCAAATCCACTCATTCATGTTTTATTTCCTACTACATCTCAACAGTGCCCAGCCCCTCCCTGCTAAGAGGACATAATGAGGCAAACCTCAATACACTTTCCTTGAATGAGCAGCTGATGTATCACAACATCCCAGGCAGCAGAACAACAACAACAAATGCTATGAACCCATAAAACAAACTAAAGAAGAGTGTGTCCTTTATACACCTAATTCCAAAACAATTCGGAATGAAAATGATTAATTTAGCAGCCCACCGACATTTTACATGTTCTGAATCATGGGCCTAGTGAAAAGGGAGAAAGTCAACCCTTTTCGCAATCATTTCACTAACAAGTTGGATTTCATTGCCCCTCAATCTCTGATAAACCACACAGTTGCTAACAAGCATATTTCCAAACTCTGTATTTCTGCTTGCACTGTGAGCAACATGGGCCCGCGGCTGCAGGCCAGTTGGATGCATAAACTCACCTCCTTCTCTCCACAGATATTGCTGATGATGGAGTTGGAGGCCGGACTGGCAGAGGGGCCGAGGACTGCCACAACGCCTTTCGACATGATCTGGCACACTGATAGAAAACAGAGAGGGGATGGAGGGTAAAATAAGGATTGAGAAGGGAAAGGAGACGGCAAGAGAGCAAGTCAGTCAGCCAGTGCTATCCAGGAAAGTAAAGTACAGGCTTTCTTGAAGAATCTGAGTCATTTAGAAAAAGGCCCTCTTCAGCCAGATGTTAATGGATGCACATGCTGACTATCTCAACCTCTAAACAGATAGCGGCCTGAGCCAGCGCTTCTCCTGTCTCAAGGGAACCTGAACCTGCATGCGTTAATGAAACCTGCTCAAGGCCAAATACATTTGTCCATGTTTAATATGCCTAACGTGATGCACATATAGAAAAATCCAATAGATCCTGCCAATGAGAGTTTAAAAGCGTGCGGGAGGAATTGATAGTCATATAACAGACTTTCACACAGAGACAGAAAGACATGGAAATGGGAAGAGACAGACAGATAAACAGAGTGCCAGTAAGAACGGCAGAGACAAAAATAGTGACAGACAGCAATATCTGGAGGCTTAAAACATGAAATCTGGTATTTCAATATTTACACATGAATGCCATATTATCCCCAAAAGTGCCACTCACATCCCATCTTGTTTTTCACATTTTACATTTACAAGGACTGCTTTAAAAGCTTTACCTTTGGGTACCAAAACATATCTTTAGACATTTCAGGGAACGTGAATCGTACTCTTCTCTGATGTACACAGGCCACATGCATTAATCCCCCCAAACTGGAAAACAGAATGTCATTTCTCGTGAGTTTATAATCCTTGGCTTCTAATTAAACCGCTACAGTCAAAAATGATGTGAGGTAGACACAAGTACAGTCACTATGTACTGTTCATGTGTGTAAACAAAATCAGTGTGCACGATGATGATTTGGTGTGGGCTACTGGGGCAAATTCAGAGCATTAACCAGCTGCGTGTGTGAAAAAGGCAGGGGGGGGGGGGGGGGTCGGGGGGTTGAGCTGGTGCGGTGAATCCAGAGGCAGTGAGTCGAATGATTAATAAGTAATCCCTTAGTCACCCGTGGGGCCTGCAAGACATGAACACACTGACACCGTACACAAACATCCACATGTATACACACATTTACAGTACATGCTCACACATTTGCACCTGTCTGCATGGCTTCACCAAATTCTAAAGCTGAATGATTTGACTGTCAGCCAACATGCTCCTGGCCCCTGAGACACTTTGATTTGCTCCCTCTTTTGCACAGCTAGCATGTGTGAGAGACAGAGAATGTGCATGCAATGCCTGTGTCAGAACTCTACCTGCTCGCCAAAGTTTATTTGTTACTCCCTGGACACTGATGTTCAATAATGCTGTGAATTGTCAAGAGTAGTACTGTGCTTCTCACCGCGGTCAAATTAAGGCCAGAGGGTCGGCTGAAATCCCTATTCTCAGCTTGACATTGATTTTCACAGATCAATACCAAGCTATTCAATAGCTGGTATTGGAACCTTGGAATGGAGGGCTGTAATGAGTTTGACTTGTAAAATGATGACAAGTCAATGCTGGTTAGAAGAAGGTGCCCGGAGAGCTCAGTGCTCTGCAAATACAACACAAGCAAACAAAGAAACATCTGCACCAACTTGACGACACATGTGCAGCATTTAGAAAAAGGGCTGCAAGTAGCTCACGACACAATGGAAACTGTTTCTTTGAGATCTTAATGGTTTACGATTTTCATGGGATTAAAATGCTGACGGTTGGCCATCAGTTTCCTAAGGAAGCACCAAAGCAAAAGCACTAACGCAAACATCTCCGTGTGTAATGTGGCTTTATAAGCTATACATAACAGTGAATTAAGTCTGGTCACGTTGATTTTCCTGCCAGTAAAAGCAGCAAGCAGTCCAGGGGGTCCTCCATTCAGAAGCTGCGTACTACACAGGCAGGAGTTGGTGCTTGAAGGGTGGGGGAGGGACTTTTCTGGGCAGGTATAGCGGCCCCTCTGTGATATTTCCATCTAACTGCAGCCACTGATCCATCCCTAATCCAATTCCTGCCTCCAATTACACGTACACACACTTCCACACACAAAACAATTGCACAATGTACACACGATCCAGCATGCACACACCAACACATGCTACTTTACACACACACACACACACACAAGCAGAGAAAGAAACACACACACACACAGAGGAACCACATTTGAGAAGGGTTTGAAGTAAACCAGGCAGAGAAACGAATACAGTTGTTGTGGTAAGTGAAGCGGTGTTCCCATGGATTAAGCGGCACCACTGAGGCTCTTGGGTTTGTGAAAGTGGGAATGTGTTGTATTGAAAATCAATGCCCACACTTCTTGTCATAGCTGTTTATATTGGTTGTTTTCTGCGGACACATGCTGTGCTGTATTGATTGTGGAGAGTTTTCATTCATAAACAAAACAAAACAAAAAAACATAATAAACACTGAGGTGCGAGGCAACAAGTCACCACCTAGCACACAGATGTTCTGGGTAGCAGTGAAGTGGAAGCATTGATACAATTAATAACAAATACTCTCGCTCGTGTTAATGGAGTCACCCTCAGTGAAGCATTTGTCACATCTGTGTGACAAATTACTGGCAACCTCTTTCTGTAATGGCCCACTTAAACAGGTCCACACACCTTTCTGTTGAAGGTCATCTGTTTTGACACACTGCAGATTAAGCCATTTTAAATTACACTCCTTTATACATGTCTCTTTTTGATCTGCCTTGCCACAGTAGGGTGAAAGTTGACAATATACAGTCACAGAGAACAAAATACAACCCAGCAGACAAATATAACCACATTATTTCACGTCTGCAGCTATCAAAATGTGACAGCTCATTTTGCGTTCCTGCTCCACAGTCAGTCTGCTATCTATTTTCAATAATTTCTTTGCTTCTGTTTGACCAAAAATGGTGTTAAACCAGACAGACTTATCTCTGTGCACTTGAGGGAAGCGTGAAAAGAACTTTCTCTAACTTTCTACACTTTCTCTATCTTTTTTCTCTGAGTCAGCACATACACATATATTGACCAAGAGACCCACACCAATTCATTGGCGTTACTTACTTGTTTCCCCCATCTCGTATCCACTGTCTCTCAGCAGTTCAAAGATGTCCACCTCCAGCTTGCCCGTGGTGGAGCGGTTAGTGCTCCTGTTGATGCTGTCTTTGGCCAGCGTGATGGCTAAACGCTCTCCTCTGCTGCACTCCATAGGGTCGTCAAGGATGGCAGCTGAGAAGAAGGGAAGGGAAAGTAGCGATGGTTGGTGAGGGTGAAAGGAATAAAAAAACATCCACACTGGTAACTGCTGTTTTTCGACATTAAAAGAAGGTGACCAATGTGGCCCGTGATCATTCAATTTGAGAATGTATTATGCATTTAAAGCTGCTCCCAAGTTGTATAGATTTATTAGTACTAATACTTGACATTTTGTGCACACTACTCTCCATTAGTCTAGAGTGCTTATGGCATGTATTATGTTAATAAACCCAAACACTTTGTGAGCAGCTTTTAGTGGGTCAAATCTACTTTTGTTCTAAAAGGGCGAGTGCTATTTAATGTAAATATCCGGTCTGTATGATGAACGTTTGGAAGCAAAAAAGCTTTAAAATCTTAAGAGCGCTGCAGCAATGTAAATTCATAACATACTGGTATTTTCAAGAGCACAGCAGAAATATACATTCTTAACATGCTGTTTACTGCAGCAAAAGCACTCAAACATTTGTCAGTTGTTTATCTTTCACAGAGGCAGTGTAGGAACTCCAGACACTGCACAGAGACGCTACACTGTTTACGTCTACAGTAAGATTCAATCAATCTGCCACAGAAGCATTAAAGAATGATGAGAGAACATTATATACTGATTATGAAATAATCCGATGCCGGTCATGTGTTCCAAGGACAATTATAGATAGACTGGATGTAGATAATGCACTCTTCTCGGTTTTGAAGAAAAAAATACGTAATTCCATTCATTCTTAATTTAGAAATGATTTAAATCATTCCATTATGCATGATAACTATGGCGTGGTATATTCGTATGCACTTTCTAGATACTGTGGCAATAATAAAAGATATTCAGACAATAGAATGATATGCGTTTTTATTCTAACTGTATGCGGCGACCTTTCACCCTTAAAAGCCTTGCGTAGCATTGATGCTTCGCTCGACATATTTCTACAAAATAACAAATAACCTTGGAAGCGTATATGAGAGTGAAAAGCTTTAAATTGCGCCTGAACCGTAAGATTCTCAATTTAAGATTATGTATGTCTGCGTGTGCGTGTGTGTGTGTGTGTGAGAGTCATCATGGCAACATGTGGACCTGGAGACACCCTCTGTGGAATTAATCACCACAGAGGCGGCCAGGTGTGTATATGCCGTCTGTCTGTTGGACAGATTTTGTGACTGCGATAGCCTTGCAACAAAGCAAGATGCAGTCACACAACTGTACAGGTATGTAGCTGGGATCAAAACGAAGGCTGTCCGAGCAAGATCACTGACGGTCTTGGCCATTACCAAAATGTAATAGATGAATGCAATAATTTAAACATTTCACATTAAGCACTATATTAGGATTCATCCCGACTGCATCATACAACAACCAACATTTATACGAACTATAACATACGAAAATCTGCAGGTTGAGTGTTGTAACCTCAAGCCTATTCATATTATATTATATTCCTGGTGTGACTTGATATAGCCCACACACACCTATCATATCGGCATAGATGTGCAGAACTGCATACAGAGCCGGGACGTGCTGATCACACAGTCGAATAAACAACAACCAGCTCTAGTTTGTAAAGATGAGACGTATCCACTCATCTAATATCATCACGGGGAGTCGCAGCAAGCCAATATCTAAAATTAATTGAAATGCTTTGCTCAGAAGCAGAGAGTAACGGTGACAGTTCATCCGAGGTTGCACGTGTCTCTCTGTCTCATTGAAAAGCTGTGAACAAACGACATATTAATGTCGTTATGCAGTTAATGGACCCACTCGTGATCATGTACAGGCACGTAATGCTTTGCAAGTTTTCGATTTTTTTGTATAAAACTCAGCTTCATAAATATTCATCTTTCAGCGCTGTAGACTTTCTGTCAGAGGATGAACACTTCAAATCCAGAGGAAAACCCTGTGATTAAGATTAATGTCTACACAGCAGCACGTTTTAAGTGCGGTTTCATCATGATTTCTTGTCAAGATCACGACTAAAATATTAGACCTCTCTGATGTGTAATTTGACCATTGCCATGTCTTACACCCGAACATATGTAACATCCTTGCACTAAGGCTGCTAAAATCAATATCTTTATATTAATAGTGGATCAAATGACTACATGTACTGCATATGAAAGGGGTCGCTAGTCGAGACGAAGCCACAGAAGATCATTGATCGATGCTGCAGTCTATGAAGCGCTGTCTTTCAGCTCGTCGTTTTGGTTTTGTGGCCACACAACTTCACTGTTTTAGTTCACTCTCACTGCTCTTGTCAGCATTTTTGGCCAATTTTACAGCCCTGTTGAACGCTACCTATCAGCACACACAGCAGTAAAAAAAACAAGTTAGGCATACCAGCTTCAAGGTGATAATACCAATGTTGTGTTTACACAAAACGGAAAATCTGTTATTGCCGTTAAACAAAAACAAACCCTTCAAAACGAGGCTCTAGAGCCATGTCGTATAGCAGTATTGTAACGTTTGGTCCTCAGGAGTTGTTTTCAGTTAATAACACTGATGTTGTTATGGAAATTGTTTAAAAATGTTCTCCTTCTTAATTTGTGGAGCTGTATGAGATGAATGGTAATGTGATGTTCTTTTATTGGGCTGGGCACCATATGGTTCAGGACACTGAAATAAACAAATCAACCCATTAGCCATTAGGTGCGGCACACAAACAGCTCTTTAGTCAGGGGACTTTGCATTATAATTAATCGATGCGCAATACTGTGTCTGCAGTCGTAAGTATTTCCTATGAAGTCTGTCTCTCTGAGAACATTTACATGTATTTCATCACTTTTGTATTGTCCTGTCATGTTTCTTCTGTATGTTCTATTTTCTGTAAATCTCATTCATTTCAGACCATTTTCCTTGAGAATGAAAAAAAAGTGAAATATCATCTTTCCCAAATCAGAAATAAAAATACCAATAAAATGTAGTGAATAATAACTTACATGCCTTTGTATCCACACAAGTAGGTGGGCGCCAACTAAATAAAAAACATAGTTCTGACATATCTTGGTCTCCCAGGTGTTGACATTTGGTTGTGGTCAATATTTGACAGCTGGCAAACTAGCGAGGCTGTTTTCACAGAGGGAAGACATGAGCTGGCCCTTGATCCATTGAAACCAATCAATGAGTAGCCCAGAGGTACGCTGAGGCGCAGCAGGCTGTGGACTGTATAAGGCAGGCTTTCTGAAAAGTAGGTATGAAATGAGAATTCCTCCGAGGTAACGGCCCATAGCACAGCAACACGATCTCGTGAGGCTTTTTACTGTAGCATCCCTAACAGATGTGACCCTTGTGCAAACACGTCAATCTCTGGCTGACTGTAATAATGGCACCCTTTAGCAAGACTGTATAAACTCTACTAACGTTGTCATTCACAACAACAGTACTGCCTCAAAAGATTGAGAGCCCGTGTTACATGGAACAACGTGAGCCTTTTTTTATCACCTTTTTCAGAAACAAAATTTTGCAGCTCTTCCGGTAGACACACAGACACACTCATACTGGAGTAACGCATATACACACTGATATTGAAGTTTCTGTCACTTTGACTCCTGCATTATTAACAGCTGGAAATGATCCATCCTGAAAATGTGATTTAAACCAAAGCTGCAACACATTTATAACTTAAAAACATCACTTACTGCACTTTCCTATCTTTCTCTCTGCTCACTCATTCCGAGTAGACACATCACAAGGGACAGGGAGGTGTGTGAGGTGTGTGTTTTGGGACAGAATGAAGAATTGCTGTTAAATGTTAGTCAGAATCAAAGCACTCGGATCACAACCTGTGTCAAGGGTCCTGCTCTGCGAAAATTGGTAACGGAGCCCTATTGTAGAACACTAAAGGAAGGTCCAAACAGAGGCTTGCATTGCCTTACTGAGCAAGTGATGCTTTTTGTGACACAGTAGCTTGAAGTATCTCGGGAAAGAGGCAGCCAAGGGTAAAAAACTCATTATCCTTTTGAAAGATCTGCTGGCTTCTCTATTAATTCAATGCCTGCATCTCTCTTTCCATCAGACCAAGTGCTAAATGCAGATCAAATGAACTAGTGCTTCGCCCACTGTACAAGGTAATTAATGGTAATGTGTCCAACTTGTGGGCTTTGATTGGGGGGAAAGCCATCTGATAGGGAAAGTGGGGGAAATAGTTCAGAGAGACTTGGCCTTTGATCAAATAAAGCTATATGGATACTATTAAGATTGATTTAGCATGGCGCTCATTTGAATTGAAAGTTAATGTACGTGTTCTCAATGGTTATATTACCTTTTGCCTGCTCCTCTTGTCTTAGGTAAAGGAACTCATCCATCTACTTTAGTTATTTCGGTTATTTTTGCCATGCCAAAGACTGAGTTTAATGTTTTATTCAAAAACAGTAGCTTCTTTGTTCTTCTGTTTTACATGATATTTTGTCATCTATATATGAGAAATCAAATTTTCTTCAAATTATGTCAACTACTCTACACTCAGAGAAATATGTGGCCCATTGTGTGAGAGCAGTGCAGAGCGGCGGCCGTGAGCCAACCAGTGAGGTACACTCACATGCACTATACTACACTATGTCAACAAAGCGAGGAGAAGCTCAGATAACAACACATGCATCAGGTAAACAATACTCCACACTATCGTTACATAGCAAATAATTGTTTGCTGCTATATTAATGTTCAAATATAATATTGAGGTATTAGCAAGAGCACGCTAGATCAAAACAATTATCCAACCCAATAACCCAGTGGTGTCTCTTTTCCAATGAAAGTAGCAAGCTGTACTAATTAGCTCAAAAGTTGCTAAATCTAGCATGAGAGTCTCCACGTCGGCAACACAGAGAGCAGGTCCTTCCATGCCTCCCTCCAAGGCCACTCTCCGAAAATCTTCAATACGAATGTAAACATATCATAATGAACGTTACTATTGAAAGTATTATGGTTAGCTAGCATCTTGTGGAAGATTATGAATGCATGGGCAGAAGAAGCGCTTTCAGTCAGATAGGTTTCAATCATTACATTCAGGCCGGCTGAAATAATTGGACAGGCTTCTTACAGGCCAGTGACATACAGAGAAACCATATTTTTTTTTGTCAAAGCATTTGTTTCATTGATTGCTGTTAGGATGTAATGAGAATTTCAACAAAAATAGCAAAAATGTTTTTGAAAAGATAACCAACCCTCCCTTTAATGTGGTGCCGTTTGTAATCTGACTGGGAGCACCGGACAAGGGGCAGACAAATTGATTTGAATCTGGAGATTGTGATGTGATCACTGATCACCTCAAGTGCTTTTTTTTTTTTTTTTAAACGCTCCTTTCCCCATATCCTGGCATCGACTTCTACTTCAGCAACTTCATTAGAGGTCTGCTTGTTTTGCTGTAGCTGGCTGATTAGCCCACCCTATCATGTGTTTAGGAGGGATCAGATTTGTTTTTCCTGACAACATGCCAACACACAGAAGCAGAGCTGTGTACTTAGGGCTTAAAGGAAAAAATCAACCAAGAAGCTACTACGGTCCACGCCATGCACTTGGATGATTAAAAAACAAACACACAATAACAAAGCAGCTCATTAGCTAATCAACCACTCATGAAGGGCATTGACTCATAACTTTAGCTCCTCCGTATTGTCAACGCCCACCTTTCCATCTTTTTGCTTTAATGTACCAGATTTGATTCACTGGTTCATGTATCAAACATAAATCTTACAGGAACTTGTGTCTGATTTAAACTGACACTATAGCGCTGCAATCCAATCAAAGACCTCAATCTATAGGAGAAGTAGAGAACAGTAAAAGTGAAGGTCATGCACCTCACATTTGGGAAATGTAAAGGTCTGTCCTCTCTCACCACCTCCAATCATGCCTTTTAGTTTAATGAGTTAGTACATTTTGCCCTCTTTTCACTGTGCGATGCTTAAGTGACTGAGGGGGATTAAAATGTTTTTTCTTTCAGCGGATGCAGGTAATGAACGTTCTACACAAAACCATGTGCTTTACTAACAACACACACGCTATGTTGTTAAGATTCACAGATTTTGAAATCTATTCATCCAGATGCAAACAGTGTGTTCCTTTCATTTCAAAGACATTAGAGGGGCTTGATTTCTAATGTGATTTTCTTTTTTTTGTCCATGTAACGGTTGTACATCAAACTCTCAACTAATTTAGTATTTTCAACATTCTATAAACAACATTTCTCATTTATTTGATGGTTGCTTTGACATTAATTAGTAAAGACTCTAGACAGCCATTGCAGCCTTTTCAGTGTCAGATATTTGCCTGTTTATTTGTGAGGGTGTAAATGTGTGTGCTTGTATCTATGTGTGCCTTAACAACCATGTACTTGTGTATGTCAGAGGTTGAATATGTGGTGTATCATGCTTGTCTAACAGCTGTTGTATTCACTTGAAGCAGCATGACTGTGAACTATACCACAGCCAATCTGTCTGCATGTCTGACTGCATGGCAAACAGAATTGCTAGTTCCACACTTTAATCAATCTCACCCGCAACCCTGTGATGTGCATCAAGGAAGCGGAGGTGCTATCATACACAATTGGAAAACCTTGCTCACGGAGTACCTGGCGACAAAAAAACATATTTCCTGGTGTGACTTGATGTAATTATAGCCCACACACACCTGTCATAATGTGAACAAGTTGACAGATGTGTTAAGTCTCATTATCTTAAGGCCGAATGCTAACGCCAACTCTACTGGCATGTAAAACTTCTGTTATTTCAGTTAATGCATATTTAGTCTGCACTTTATACATCTTCTGTTGTCACCGGCGGTAAAAAGGGGAAATAGTTAAAACCATAAGCATAGAATTCAATGGGACGCAGTCAATAATTATGATAATCGGTGTTGAAATCGCCATTTTTGTGAATAAAAGGAAGCCTTTAATAGAGTCCCTCCGGGCCTATGAGCGTGAAAGCCAACGACAGAGAAGCTCATGAGGGAGCGCTGCCTTTGTTTTCCAACTTTCTTGTACAAAGAACCTGCAAGGGCCGATGATAAAGAGTGAAAGGCAACATTGAGATAAAGAGATGATAATTAGAAAGCTGTAACCTACAGTTCTTCTTGATGGTTTCTGACAGCATTTCACAGCAGACCACCCTTTGCCTAGTTGGCTGAGACAAAAGGGACATCAAAGAATAAAGCTTCTAATGTTGCTCTCACGTTAGCCAGGTCATGTAATTATCAAATAATCACATTATTACAACAACATGAGCAACGTGGTAAAAATAGTTGAAGAAACATTTCAGTAGATGGACTTTTAAAGACCAATTCACAAATGTCACCATATGAATTGGATTAATGTGGCGGTAAAAATGATTCAAAGGTTCAAAAACATCACTGCAACCTCAACAGGATCAGTGCTCTGTCTACTGCATTTATAATTTCTCAAAAAACAAGTTAATGTTTACAGAAAATGAGAGAGGGAGGAAAAGAGGAAACATGCAGTAAGCCCGTGTCCCAGAAGACACTACAGCGTGGTTGTGGATGAGCGAGACAGGGTGATGACAGCTGTCTGAGATAATAATGACTGGTTGTATGTTCAATAAGACAAGTGTTACTTTATCATGTATTCTCTTGTGTGTACTTTACATATGGTCGTGCATGTCTACAAAATGCATGCTTGAAAATCAAGTGTATCCAAACACAGGTTATATTCATGATCTGAGTTGGAGGCTCATTACACTCGGGAATAATGAGCAGCATGTGTGTGTGTGTCTATTGAATGCAATTGTGTCTTGGGAATAGTTGTTTATATAATGCTCTCTATTTAATTCCTGCTCCACTTCAGCTTATTACCTGGCACCACTGCAGAGCCACGCAGCTTTAAAATAACAGCTAGCCAAGTACAAATACACAACTAGCTGATGCAGTACCACAGAGACTTTAGGAGCTGCAGAATCTGCTGAGGTTTATGCAGAAACAGTCAGGAATGGCAGCTGTAACTTTTAACAGCCTCTTTAACTGACAAACTATTCAACCCAAAATCCAATTAAACCCAAGATCACACAACATAATGAGTCAAGTCACATAATAAATAAACAAAGTCCCCTCGTCGTTTTTCTTGATTGCAAAGAAAACGGCTGCAAAAGTAGTTTGAAGAGCAGCGATTCTTCACTCAATAAGCAAAAAGATGCAAAGATGCCGCGTGTGATGGGCTTGAGTTTGTTTACTAACAGATGAAAGAAAAAAAAAAAAAAATGAAATATTTGGCAGACATTGTATTTGGCACAAACACACAGAGACTGCAGATGGTCGAAATGCTGCAGATGTTGACATGAAGTGCTAAAGATTCAATGGATGCACACTACAAGATCCCCTGCCTGCTATTGTTAATACATTAGCACCAGCAGAGTGTTGCCAGTAGCTGCACAATGACATCTGATAAATTGAAAGCACAGAAGTTGTTTGAAGAGGGTTTGCACCTATGGGATCCTGCCAATGTCAGCATGATTACAGGACATCCACAAAGCATAAAAGGCAGTCAGTGGAGAACCTGTCACTGGAGCGCTCGGATTGATGAAAACGGACGTGGCTAGGTGGGTTCGGGAGTGGCGGATGCCAAATGACAAAAATGATGGTGGATAAACAATAACCGGCGGTGTGAATTGCATTAACATTTTGGGCCGCAAGTTCACCCTCCTGTATGTACATAGAGCAGTGCAGTCTCATCTTTTATTTCATCCACTGACAGACTGATGCTGCTATTTGTTCAATTCCACTCCCACTGGGTTGGAAAACTCTGAAAGCAATTCATCAGCAGAAAGAAGCCCGCCCACTTCTCTTTCTCTTGAATCAGCTGAGCCAACGTTGATGTCTTCATGCCCACTAATGGTCCTCCATTCTCAGTAGCTGTTGGCAAACATTTCGACTTTAGGAGGGGCGGGGTGTTTCTGACAGCGTGGCGATAGAGAATGAGCAATGGTTGTCATGGAAAGACAGCAGGCAGTGTGATTCATTGTATCCAGGCCACACTGGCCTGTGCTTGTCTCCAAGAGCCCAGACACACTGGGTGTCTATTCTACGCACCAAGAATCTGAAGTTCTCGAGGCGGAGCTTGCTTTGCAGTAAGGGGTACCTGCTGCCTTACAGACATGCTGTTGGCACATGCAGACGTGTGTTAAGATCGGCAGAGTAGAGGATCTTTGTAACTTTAGCACATCCTTTTGTAATAATTGAAAACGAAGACCAGCACTCTACATCTTTCATTTCAATCAGCACAAATTACATTTAAGTTTCATTGAATGACAGACTGATACTTTCTGCTGGACCCACACAGCACTGCTAGTGGCTTACAGGGCTGCAATGCAGTTCATAAAAATACTGAAAATATTATAACTCGGAAAAGGGCCCACAGTGTCAATTGTTGTATCGTCTGTTGCAACAATTATCAGGTAAATATAAAAATGCCACCGTCCCTGTTATAAAGCGAGCTATTCTATTAAGGAAAGCGCGCTTGCACATATTTGATTGACCAACGTAGCTCCTTGCCGGATGAAATAGCAGTGTGTTACGACAAAAGCCTTTCTATTGTAGGACAACCTTACCTATTTCTGCCGTGGCCCTCTGTATGCAACCCCCCTGTGCCAATGCAGTGGTCTCATTAAAATTAATGAAAGGGCTGCATTTTGATGCATATGGCATCACAGTTCAGTATGCTCTTTTGGTTACCTTAAAAAAGTGCACAAAAATCCCTGAAAATATACCAAGGATTTTCGGACCGGAGGGTTTTTTATTGTGTTCTCACTGCAAGAACTAGGGACGATCGTAGTTCTTAAGACATCGTTTGGAGCTCCTATTTCAGAGTAGGTACTCTCCTAGTACAAAAGGAGCTGTGAGTGAGGTACGTGTACTGTAATTGGTCAAACACATAAGCTAATGCAGCAACGGCAACAGACATTTTTTAAATTTTTTAAATGTTAGCCATGTTAACAACTGACAACACAAAACACAAACAACAGCTGGTAACAAAACACTTCGCTGTCACTTCAGCGTTCCTATTGATGGTGCAAATGCAAACAGAGAAAAAAAGCCCTTGAGGTACTGTAGGTTGTTCTCAAGAAAGCTCCCTTGTGGGCAGTTCATCTCAGGGAGTCCCCAGAACAGTTTGGTCCAAAAAAAGCCTCGTCTTCCCCATGCTTTATGACAATTACTCAGTGAATGGATTTTGAACATTAATAGTAACAGCTGCCTGATGGCAAATGGTCAGCAGAAAGTCACATTGTGATTGCAAATTGAATAGCACGCCATCTTGATTGGATCAGTCCCGAAAACACTGTTACAACACAAACATACAGTATTAGCCTTTGCTGCCTCCAGCCAGCCCATGACTCCCGACCGACCTCGATGGAGCTGGTTGACAGCTCTGACACTGGCAATGCCGTGATTGTGACACTCCAAATTCTTTTAGGAATCAGGATTAAAGGAAAATGGAAGTGGTAACAGTGAAAGAAAGCTATGAGGGAAAAAGAACATTCATTCATTCCTTCATGGAAGGACGAATCCCCATGGGTCAAACATGACGACAGAAATAGAAATATGGATTGCCTGGTGCGTTGCCAGCTCCTGTCAAAGCTGGACACACCGAACGAGGAGATCATTCTTTAAAGGCTGTAAAGTCTCTTGAGGCTCATGACAATAGTCGATAACACAGACGGACAGCAGAGACAAATTCCAGCTCCACCGCTTTAGGAATTCTTATCCTGTGGATATGTAAATTAAATTAATAAATGTGACAATAAATTAAAATCAACCAATTGGTGGAACCAACAAAGAAATAATGTCTAGGGCGGGGGGAGTAGTCTTATGAGCGATGACCCAATTATGGCCTCTGGAAAAAAAAAGTTAACACTGAACCCTGCCAGTGCTAGCGACATATGTTCAACGGTTAGAAGCAAAGGTGTAAAAGGATATGTATTGGTGTATGGTGGTGTTAATGAACCTCTGAATAGTTTCTTTTACTTTTATGCATCAGTAAACCTGCAAGAGACCCAAACCTTCAACCCTTCAGCTCGTATTACACAGCAGATTAGCTTTGTGTCCGTGTGGTCCTCTGGCAGAGAAAAACTTAAACACCATCACTTGAGAGAAACTGGCAGCACCTGGTGCACAGCCTGTGGTTCAACTTCCGCGTGAAGTCTCCGGGCATCTTCAATGAATTATGACACCGCTTCCTACCCCATCTCTCATGCTCATACATCCACACATACATTTACTTTCTGGTCCTTTAAACAACCCCCACCTCCTCAGCCACAGGAGGATTTAAAGTCAAAGTAATAAGCCTCTCTGACTAAAATTAAAGGAATGAGTGGAGGCAAGCTGGGAATGAATGGCAAAAGTTATTTCAGTCTGTCTAAATTAGTAAAGAATAATGATAGTTTGGACTGAGAGAGTCAGAGTGACAGATGTGGGAGTAGCGATTTAAAGGGATAGTTACAGACTGAAAGAAATAGGAAAAGAGAGACAAAGTGACAGGAAGAGATGGTGACAGAGAGAAAATCCTGAGCGTCCTGTTGCAACGACAAAAAGACAGATTGTGACTGAGAAAGACAGCGATACGGCTGACACACTATTGGTGTGTGACGGCACTCGGATAATCTTGACGAGGATGATGATGATGATGAGGAGGAGGAGGATGGTCATTAAGATTAAAACAGCGACTGTGCGGTGGTTGTAGTTCGACTTCTGGACCCTGGGGATGGGAGACAGACAGTCGGGCTGTCTGGCAGGCAAGCAGACAGTAAGTCCTGGGGGAGTTCCAGCTCTCAGTGGGTGCCATTACCTGTCAGTCAGCATATCTCCCTCAACAGGCCTGGCCTACAGATAGAGCCACTGGCATGTAATTGTCTGGAAGGTCAAGGGAGACCAGCTGGAGACCAGCTGGAGACCAGCGGTTTGATGAGAGGGAAAGAGAGAAAGGTTAAGAGGGAGGAAAGAAATAAGAGCACAATGCTGATGCAGACATCGACTTGTTAGAAGGAAAGTCAGTATGCTTTGCAACATGCTGAAACCTGTTGTGTCTGCTCTGCTTTAATGTCGTACACTTTTCTTTTGCTGTGTGTTGGTTTTGTCTATACGTTGCTGTCCGTTTGTCTATGAATTTTAATTCCGTTTCAATTTGAGATTTTGTTATTTTAGGCTGCCTTGAAACATCTGGCCGGGGACAGCAGATGGAAATTAGCCTCTCTGGCTAACTCTGGCTCACTTACAGTGCAACTGTTGATTGGTGTGCATTGTCCCTGAAAAATAAATAAATAAATAAAAATAAGTAAGTGCTTCTCGACTTTTTCAAGACTATATATGCATTCATAGGCTGAAGTAACACAGTATCCTATAGTATATGTACTGTAATAGCATTTATTACCTGATCTCAGAGACACAAATAGACTGCTGACCAAAAACAGCAAAGTGTAGGCTGAGAAGAGCTTCTGGCATTTTGACACGGTATTTTAACCTGCGGCAAACTGACCTTCATTATTGAAGGATATGCCTTACAGTGGATGACAGAAGCACTTGTTTCATAACAGTCTGATGGAAAGACCTTAAACAACTCTGATTTACGCAGCTGTCCCTTTTGTGCGATGAAGTGAGCTCGAGGACACCAAATGGCAGATCACGAAACAGGTGCCGAAAAGATTACGTTTGCTTAAAACAGCTGTTCCCCCAATTCATGAAGGCAAACAGCTGTTCAAATTGAACAGTATAACAGTAGACTATTCACTGTTTAAGGTAAGAGAGTGTTTAAAGACAATCATCTGTGATATATTACTGTATGTTATAGTCCATGCTTAGCCCATCCTCAGTACATCTGTTTTGTACATGATGACATTTTAGACTCCATCGATGGATGCATCTTCCTGTACCACCAATTGGGCTAATCACAAAATTTACAGTAAAGGTCAATTTGAACTCAAATGTGATACTTTATACACGGTTTCAACTTTGTTCAAAATAAAACACATTCATTAATTAGCCTGATTCATTCTGAAATGCCTCAACTGAAACACTGAGCTACACACATAGCACAGAGACGCTATAGTTATATGAGGGCACCACAATAGGGCCGTATGGTTGAGTTGCGCTGAATTCTTAATCTTAATGCTCAGCTAGTTTGACAAAGATCAGAAGATGTTTTGACAGGCAAAAGTGCCCCAAGTGGCAGACCAAAACACAAACAAAGAATGCCACTGCTGATACTTGGCCACTCAAAGCACAGTGGGCAACAATGATGGTATGATGATAAAAACAAAAACAAAACATATACTGTATTATATGCCAAAAATGGCTTGTGAGAGGATAAAGATGTTTTCTATATAGTATAACGATTTGAATCAGACAGCTACACACAAAGAGAACATACTGCACCATTCTTCAGTTATCCGTTAGTACCATATAGCTGTTTCTGTATCTTTGAGCCTTTGATGTGACAGTCTGGGTAAAATGGACAGACATTCAGCCACTCCAATGGTTTGAGTGCCCCCGAGGGGGTCAAAGCTCATCCTGTGGCTTTGGGCATTGCTACAGTATAATCCACCACATGAAAAGGACATTAGCAACCTTTCTCTCAATCACTCATCTCTCTCCCTCTTGGTCTGCCTCATTCTGTTCCTCTTTATTTATTTCTCTCTCTCTCTCTCTCTCTCTTTCACACTGGCGTGACGTATACTCACACTCTGAATGATGTCCACTGCACATGAAGAATTGATTTTGTATCACCATTGCAATAGGACAAGCAGTGGTATTGCTAAAGTCATGGATTCTGTGAGCATCCATCACCCGCAGAGACAAAACCAAAGCTCCTTGGGACCTTCAACAGTATCAGCACTCGTTCGTACTGGATATCCTCTGATACTAGCTCTCAGTCATATATCTTTTTTTTTTCTCATGTTAGGACAATCTAATGAAAGATTTAGAAGAGGCCAGGGTTGCAGTCGCATTGGATTGAGCATGGTCTGAGAGACAGATACCGGTGAGGCTAAGTTTATCTCTACATTGTTGGTGTGAGAGATTCATACTGGGCTTCAGGGGGAAATGGGCCATCCTCAACAGACATATAGCACTTTTGAAAAGACTACAAAGATAAGAAACAGGAAGGGAACACAGAGATGTATAGAGAAAAGGCATGGAGAGATGTCCTGAGGGTGGAAGAGCAAGACAAGTCATTTGTGAGAGTTGGGTATGCGCAGCGTGAGCAGGATGTATCTGAGGCTATCCAAAGTTCCCATAACTGATCTTAATAAAGCTCCAGGGAGGACAATCCTGGGCTCTGTGTGTCGCACAGCCACTGCTGTACCTCCAGGGATCTCATGCCCTCTGCTTCTAGAAACAGTACCCTATCGGCAGTGTTTCTCGCTCTTCCTTGCTGTTTCTACTATCTGGTGCTTCAACTGAGCGCTACTTGTGCCTCATTATAGCTGCACCTAAACAGTGTATGGGACCCAGATGGCTAGGTGGGGCCTGACGCCACCGTGGCACTTCTCGATCGCTCACAAATACATACACACTGCTCCATGAATGAGTCCTGAATGTTGAGTAGGTGTCGGATGTTATCATGCAGGCACGGACCATAGACGTTTCCCTAGAGAAGAGAACAGGAGGGTTGAAAATGTCATTGGTGGGCCTCGAGGGATCTGTAAGGGTAAACACTGTGTGCTGTCCTGATGCTGGAATAACCCTCTGTGTGTGAGTGTGTGTATCTACTTGAGGCCCTGCTTGAGTGTGTGCGAGTAAGAAACAAAAAGGGCAATATGCTTTTGTTGTCGAGGGTTATAATAGGACCAGTGGACCAGTGTGTATGCAGCTGATAAGGTGGGGAACCCGGGGACAGGACAGGAGAGGACACGGGTGAGCCGGAGTGGACGGTAATCCATGGAGCTTCCCTACAGGACAGCACTCTGTGTAATCTTAAGGAGATAGGAGAAATACAAGAGGGACAATCATCCACTGACCCTGAGCAGTCAGAGAGCTGGTGATGGAGACCGGAGAGGCAGAAGAGGAAAGGAGAAAAGCTACGCAAACACGCATGCTAACACACAGTGACACCTGGAGACCTGTCAATTGATTCAGTGCAGAGCAAGTTAATAACACAGTTGGCTGCACAGGGAAAATAGCCTACCTGTCTGTACACAGTTAATAGACTGCAACACTGCCCTAGAGTCGCTGTGTGTGTGTGTGTGTGTGTGTGTGTGTGTGTGTGTTTATATGTGTTTAATTGTGCCTGTGCTTATCTTATCAACAGTGTCAATGATGTCCTGCTGTGTAATTTGTCATTTCTCCACCACCTGTAGCTTATTCCATCTGATTCTTTGCTGTTTACTGGTCCGAGCTCCCTACTTTTTAACTCATTGTATTACTCAAAGTACTATGCAGTGGCACATTTGAAATCAGAAGCTTTAGCAAAAATGTTATTTAATGCTTGATGCAATTTTCACTATTCATATTGTTTTAGTGTAAAATGTATGACCAAAGAATGGAAAGATAAAATGTGAAGAGCCAAAATATTTAAATGAATGATTAATCACCATCAAAATAGTCCTCTTCCTTTGAGTTTATTTTCATGAAAAAACATAATACTGCCAAGGGAAAAATGTTCTGTTTTTTTAACGTTGTATATTCTGTGGTTGCAATGTGTGCTTTGTTATCACATAAAGTGTTAACTCTAAGCTCCTGCTTTGATTCCAAATAATCAGTTGTGAAAACAATATTGTAAATTGACTCGCTAAACAGTTTTTATGAAGAAAAGAATGAGCCCATGAAAGCACTTCTGTGTGTCAGCTGAAAATATCCACAATTAAACTGAAGCACAATCACACAACTTGAGTACTGCACTCTGGTCAACATCAGGCCGATTTTATTGCAATCCATCTGTCTTTTTTTAGTCCAGCTAATTTTTCTTTCCTTTGATTTTTCAGGCAAAAAGAAAATATCATCAACATATTGTATTTTAAATCATGTATCCTCACCTTCTGGTGCTGCTTAAAAGAAACATTGTTTTTTTCTGATAGCAAACAGTCTATGTCCATGTTTTCTTTGTTCTTACTATAATCTAATGCTGCGACTGTTTTACGTAAAACTAACCCTCACTCCTTTTTATCATATTCATCCTTATTATCCATATATCCAATATTTCCATCCCCCTAACCTTCAACTCTTATTTCAACTTCAAGGAATTTTAAATTAGATATATCATTTAGTCATTTCTATTGTAAGTTTACTTTATTATGTAAATGTACAATATAGACACTAAACAGACTTGAATGTAGTCACTAGGCAACAATCACAGAAGCATAATTAACTGGGGACGATTGATACCACAACATGGCAGCAAAAAGTTTGTTCGAGAAAAAAGAAAGATTATGTTGCCTCACAGCAACCACAGTTTGTTTCTAAAACTCACTACCATCATCCCTCATGACGGAAGTCTCATTGATCAGTCTCACTCGCTTGTGTGGAATCCCATTTTCTGTGACCAAATCATAACTGTTGAGCTCTGCTGTTGCCTGTTTCCTCACAAACAGAAACATATTCAGTAAATCCCTTGCCATCCCTTGCCTCCTGGAGAAGAGTCTGGTTAATTAACCATTAACACATGGCAATGAATTTCAAATAAAACAGCAGGTAATGCTACAGATGTACCGACAGATACGAAGATGGATGAAGGCTAGGGAATGCACACATTCGTGTTAGCACACAGGTAGGTGCACACACTTACACACTGCGTAGACAGAGGTGGTGCTCCAGGCAAAGGGTGGCAGCTGCCGATAGCTGTGCCAGCCGATTGTAATGGCAGAGGGCCTAGCAACAGCTGGTGAGGGACGCTCTGAGGACTCGCCAAACTCTTCACTGTGAGCCGTGATCAAAGATGTGACATAATGGAGTGGGAATGGCAGAACGGGGTGTCAAGGGAGGGGTGTGTTTATTTGCCATGGGAGAGGGGTCTCCATATGCACACGTGTGTGTGTGTGTGTGTGTGTGTGTGTGTGTGTGTGGATAATTTGCTCATGCAGGTACAAAATGGATGGATGAGATAAGAAAAGGCATTTGACAGCGGAGCACAGGAATCAAATCAGTCTGCAAATACACCAACTGTAGGAGGTCAGTATTAACAGACTACTAGGACTGATACACTGCAAGTTTATCTTATCTGAAACATGTTTTTGGTAAATGATGAATCCACCAGTGGTGCTTTAGAAAATGTTGATTATAAATATAAATTATAAATGGTCCCAACTCCACTACTGCGCTATTGATTGTATGCATATCAGATGTGCAAGTTCACCAAAGGTGAATAGACAGCAAATTTAATCAAATTTAGTAAAACACCAGAGTAGCAGGCTGAATTCAGAGGTTATGCTTCCTTTTCAACATGCCTAATGCATTAAACATGATGCCCCAGAAGACTGTTTTGCTATTTTGTGTCATTTTGTTGAGCCAATACCCATTTCTGAAACCCTGAGCTAGCCTGAGGCCACTGTAATACATTTTAAAAATGGCCTTGGCATTTCAATAATTGAATCCTGTATTTCTTAAATGTGAAGCATTTGCTTACTATGTTTACTCAGATAGCTGTTCTGAAAACAGGTGTATTAAAGATGTTATACTCGGTATTTTTATCTTTAAACATAAAAGAAAAACATTTTTTTTCAATTTTGTACTAGTTCTGTCTGCCGTGAAAATGATGACAACTCAAGGATAAATATTTTTAGAAGTACGTTATTGAAGTTATTTCAGTTTGTAAAACCACAGCCAGCTAATATTTGACATGGCCTAAAATGTTTACCACTACCCAAGACACCCAGCTGGCCCACAGATTTAAGCACTCGCCCACCTCCACAAGGCCTGCAGACAGATTATGTCCCTGCTGTTGCACTAGCAATTGTTACCATTGGTCAAGGTGCCTGTATAGAGAGGGCTTGGACCCGGAGGGATCGATTGAACCTCTGTGAAGCTCCATGTCTGATGAAGGGTTGCAGCTGTTGATTCCACATGAACTGGAGGAGACGCTTGACCATCTTTACCCTCTGCAGGTCAACAGTAACAAGCAGCACAAGAGGAATTGGCAAATACGAACTGGGAGAAATAAAGAAAAATAAGAAACCGTACTGTATAAAAAAATGAATTACACTTCAGAGAGAAATAATACAAATTCCCTGCTGCACCATCTCACAGCCCCCAGCCACTGAAATGAAGCAGAGAAAACAGGAGAGAAAAAACATCATCTATGATAGGTCAATGAAACTGCTTGGCCATAGCACCAGGCTATATCTCCCCAGTGCTCTAATCTCAACTATTACTGGTGTTCTTCTGCAGTAATGGAGCAAATCCCATACAAACTGTCTGTGATGTTCCAAGCCCACGGCCATTAGCTTCAGCATGCTGCCACCAAATTGAGCTATATAGCCGTACATGCTTCTCTGCCCATACCGCAAGGACAATGTGTACATGTGCTACAAGTGTGTGTGTGTGTGTGTGAGAGACATACAGTGAAGATTCTTCTCTAGAATGAATTGAACAGGGATAGTTTGCTGTGATGTCAACCATATATCAGTCACAGTTAACCTACTAACATTATATCATTATAGCCTACGTGGGGTTTCTACTATAACTAGCGTATACTCCACTAAGTCATTGAGCCGTGAAAATCCCTGATCTAAACGCCTTGCAGTAAAGAATGAAGGGATTTCGTCCACAGAAACACGAGAGGGCTATTCATTTGTTTCGTTAAAAATAGGTATTTGTATGTTTTCATGTCATATCTGTGACATATTCTGCAGATATAGACTTTGGAACTTTAGTTAATGGTGTAATGCTGGTTGCTGGTATGCCGTCAAGATGACGATGACCAGATCATTTTCACTGTCTACTTCTTTTAGAACCCCGTAAATAAGAACACAAGCCAAGAGGTCGCAAGTGTGGTTACATTTTTCAAAACTTGATGCAGACAACACCTGCTGGATTATTTCTAATGTGAAATCCAGAGCTGGCCAGGGCAACAGGTCTCACATGTGCTTCTACTCACACACTGACAGGCTAGAGGTTGTAGGGACGAGTGTTATTTGGTGTGGTGTGTAAAATGTTGAAATTAAAGGACTTTGGACTAATAAATCAAAACTTAAATGACATTTTTGTCATTACAGTGAGAGTAAAGTACAATAAAAGGTACTGTTGGTTAACCATTGCCGAACTCCAGGTATCGGTTTAAATGTGAATGGGACCCAAACCTAATGGATTGTGACACTTTTATCTGTTCAAAATCATCATCACAATCCCACACAACCATCCTGTCATCCCTGAACATAACCACCTGCAATATTAAGGGCCATCATTACTTCCAATTCTATAGATGCCATTATAGAGGCGAAAAGGTTAAAAGAATCAACTTTGCTTTAAACTCATTTTAGGTGACCAGGACAAAACTATGACATTTTAAAGTAAATTCAATTTCATGAAAACATTTTAAAATGGTGCATTGCTATTTCCTCCATTAAAGAAGATGAAATACTAGGAAGCTACTTTCTAGTTGTCCCTGACAGGACTCATTTATTTTGTTTGTTTCTAAATAGGAAATAAAAACACATTTTTTTTTTTATGTTAGTGACATTATGTGAAAATGAATTTGTTCCATTGTAGCTTTCTTCAAACCCACGCTATAGATAATAATGCTGAGGTTCTGCTGTTTTAATAAGGAATGTTGTGTTCAAGTGATACAGAACACAATGTAACAGCCACTACTGCTGTAGCCGTCTAAGCATAAACATCGTATCACTGTAACAAGCAGCTAAATCAGCAGACATCAGAAAAGTTTAAGTTTACTGGCAGCAAAGTTAAAAATATCCAGATAGAGACGGCTAAAGAGAGAGAAAAAGCCTGCGCCTGTTGATGCCTAAGTACTGTATATGCATGAGCTAGTGTATTCATCTGTATGTCGCTGCCATTGATGTTGTGTTGTTCTGCTCTAATCAAAACCCAGTCAACAAAAGCTGTTTTTCCTGCTACTTGCCAGTAGATAATAGCTCTCCACAGGAGGAAAAACACCACACTTTCAGCATTAATAGCTGTATTTTCATGAATCAAGGCGCAAGCACAAGCGCTGGCACAAGTTCATTGAGCTTGCATGGTTGGCCGTGGCAGCACATAGTTATTTTGAGACCAAAGATGTTATCACAGCAGTGGTGCACACATGCTGCAGGTGTAAAATGGTTTGACAGGGGTAATAAATTACCAGTGTTTGTTTGGCATCAATCATGACTAATCAAATCATCTCCTCTAATTTCTTTTAAGAGCAGAGCTCTCTCCACAACGCACTGAGTGTAATGGACGAGGAGAGTCAAGATCCGCTGCACAAAAACATCTACTGCTAAAAGGAAATTGATATCCTTGTCTGGGTGATGCAGTGTTGTAAGCCGCAAATCTGGAATGAATAATAATAAACAAAGGGAAAATCTTTCCTGCTTCTTCCATGCAGGGCAAAGCATTAATGTGTTGCCTCGGCAAGTTAACAGGGACTTAAACAAATCGAAGGGATATGAAATGAATGCATGAGTCACAATGTCCCTCTTAGGTGGACATGAAATGTCATATCTGAGTTCTGAGTTAACAGGATGGAATCAAACACTCTGACCCGCTGTTTTTTTGTGGGGAATGAGGACTGCAGATTTTGGAGTTAATGCTCTTGTGTACATTCAATATCACGTTACTCCAGCCATTCAGTGTTAAGAATTCATCGACAGCCAAACTTAATATTTAATATATAAAGGCTATAGACCAATATAAATAATGTGGCATCTCCATACCGGCATTCACCTCATTCCATGATGCTGCTGTACAATGCCCTGGTTATAGCCTAATTCTACACCATGGCAAGACTATAAAGCACACAGTACTTACAATACTGTTCATGCACTCATTTTATATGAACTAAGTCCATCTCAGCATGTGGCAAGCTCCATTACACATCCACAAACATCACTCCACAGCTCGTAATTAGTTTCGTTTGTTAATAATTTAAGAACCAATGTTTTCATGTTTGTGTGTGTAGCTGAGGATGGAGAACCAATTTTTTATGACTGCATATAGTGTGTAGACATGTGTGCAAATGAGCAAAGATTCATATGAATTTGTCTTTATCAATCCCAGTGAGAATACATGAAATCAGGAGGGTGTGTTTTGTGTGTGTGTTGGGGTGTGTGATTGAAACTAAGTATGCACACACACACACACACACACACACACCACATGCCTGTGTACAGTGACTTTATCAGATTGACTGAATAATTTATGTGGTAAACACAGGAGCAAAGTAGTGTGCATAATTGCATAACATCACTCCTATCTGCCATTCTTGCCATTAACTAAACGATTGGTCCCAGCACCTGCCCTGGTAATTAAAACCTTAGAGATTAATCATCAACTCCCCCCCTTTCAGATGACGCCTAATGTTGAGATTTGTCTCTACATGTACATGGGCTCCATTTGACTCAAAACATACAATTTCTCCCATAAAGTCTTGAGCAACCATTCAAATTGGGTGACCGACTTCTGAGGAAAACATATCCTGCAACAAAGGACATTGTTGCCTCCAGGCACACACACTGTTATTTAATTAAGCTCCCATTTCTTTCTGATTTTTCCTCATTACATTTGCTGGCATCTTAGTGAAATAGAGAGAACTGGGCAGTTGGCTCATGTAACAAGTGGTCATTACAAGCAGGGAGATTGATCACATGGCTCCTCAGCTGGACATCAGTCTCTGCTTTAGCCTCCGTTCATAAGAAATGTGTGAAAATGTCACGTCAGAGGAACTACGGCTACAATTCACAACAACACATGAAACTTCTCTCACAGTACTTTACTCTCGTTCCTTTCCAACATGCCCTCTTCCCTGTTCTTCAAGTGATACGGAGTTAAATGAGTTCATAGATGTCTAGAGTATTTCAGGGCAAACCAAACCTGACTGGAGGCAAGGGCACAATGACTAAGCCATGGTGGCTCTAGCAGCCAGCCTTAATAAGTCACTGCGAGTGTTCTCACTCAGGGGGTTGAACTGAGGGAATTGACAGTGCTGCTGCTGCCTTGTCGGTATTAGCTCAGCAGGGCTAATTACACTATTAGAGTATACCTGTGGGCTTAAATTTCACCGATCCACTCTACATGCCCTAAGCGACTGGACACACATAAAGGACAGTACTTGTGCACACACACACCAGCCCAGTATCCTTAGACGTTGTGTTCATACTGGATGATTTTCCAGTACATGTTGCATGCCCAATGCCTACATCAGTGCAGGGAGCGGCGTGCCCTTTATGTAGTAAAGAAAAAGAAAGAAGTGTACTGTAGTTGATGAGCATGTGGCATGTCTGACTTTCATGCCAAAGTGCAAGTTTGAAACAATAAGTACTTTTTAAAACCACAACCACTACCGTCACTGGTGTTTTACTTGCCACCAGCTTTACCATACCTTGACCATACTGTAGCTTGTAGCTGCACCATTAATGTTGGAAATAAATTATTTTGAAAAACTGCATTCAATGTGAAAAATCTATTTGATGTATTGTGATCAATAATTTTGTTACATTGAGTGCCGAGTCTGAAATAACACAAAATCCCAAATCACAGAACAAAAAAAGTGTTGTTTGATATTTGTGTGTGTGTAATGTGTGGTTACAGGTAGTACACACAACTGCATTTTTATGAGGACTTCCCCTGTGGTTACAACTTAAAGACAGAGCTCTAGTGTATGCAGTTTTATTGCGTTTTGCCTTCCTTACATCTATCTCACGATTAAACTGCATCCCACCCTGAATAACAACTCAAGTGATGCCAGTCTTGGGAAGCTGGGTAAAGATGGTGCAAACTCATCCTCTGCTGCTGAGAAAGTGAAGCCAATTGAATTCAGCCCACCAAGAATCCTCGAACGTGTTCTCCTACTGAGTGTGGAAAAGGGAGCAAAGAGGCAAAAAAAAAAGATTTGTCTGACTTTTTCCTGTGGAGTCAGTCTGGTTGCTGCTCCCTCAACACTCACGGATGCTCTGTACATTTTGTTTTAGACTCATTTTAGGAACATTTTACGTTTAACAAACCTCAGGCTAGATTTTTTTCCAGTGTGTGTGATATGTGAGTACAGCAGCAGTCTGAAGTTTTGATCTTATTAACGACTCGCTAAGTCAAACTGAACATGGAGCCCACACTGTCACTTATTGCACTTCCTGCATATATATTGTTTACGGCGCTATGATTGACCAGTCTACATTCAAGGGGCGGGACTTAGCAAAGGGTCAATTAGGTGTCAAACTTGATTGGGGATTATTTGTATAAATTAGTTGGCTGTCAGCTGATGACATGACCTCTGGACTTGGTAAATGGTAAATGGACTTGTACTTGTAAAGCACTTAGTCTTCCAACCACTCAAAGTGCTTTAACACTACATGTCATTCACCCTTTCATACTCATGCATACACTGATGGCAGGGGCTACCATGCAAGGTGCCACCTGCCCATATTCATACCCATTCAAACACTTGGCAACATAGCTGTTTTCACAAGTGCTGAGATACTGAAAAAGAAATAACTGAATACCTGTCTAGGCTGCAAGTGTATCAGACGTGTTTTTCACTCGCATGTCTTATACAAAAGATATGCTCTCATTTTAATCCAAGCAGAAATCGTCAAAACCGTTATGAATATAAAAGGCCAAAATTACATAATATGTAATTACCTATAGGTGGGAAGCAAATTGGGATGATTGCGGAATGAAAAGATTGGGTTTTTGCATTGAGAGGAGGACGTTGATGACTTACAGGCATCTGTTAAGGACGCCCCTGGGCATCGGAGAGGCAAAAAAAGTTAATGAAAAAATGGGCAAAGAACAACAAACATAGACAGCCTAGCTCCCGAGGTGTCCCCGTGGACCCAATAATAGGAAATTTGTTTTTTCATGAAATGTCAGTGGCAGTAAAATATCTGTTTTTTTATTAGATTCCCCTGCCACCCCTTGCATAACTCATTCCAAATAAATGGTTGTATATTGACAATACATGTCTTGAAAAATTAGATTCAATGATAATGAAACAAACTACATATTGATAGATTTAAAAGTGGAATAACTTGCACACAGTTAAAACAGGTCACTGATTGATCTATATATGAATATTTAGCGATTAATTAGCAATGGATTACTTTCCATAACACTAGATATTAATCCATACTACAGAGAGACTACACATGCTCGAAAAAATATTTCCAAAGCCTGTTCTTAGCAGACAGCACATTTAAGATGAGCGAAAGGATATCTGGCACTTGTGTGAGCCGATACCCAGTGGTTTCTAACGGCTACGTTTAACGTTGGTCTCAAAGGAGAAGCCCTTCCCTGTGGTAAAGACCAACGCTAGGAAACATTCTGAGGGCTTCAGAGAGAGGAGACAACCTGATGTGATTGCCGGTCTGGATTTATTCATGAACAGAAACATCCTCTACCTGTCTGTCAAACTCTGATTTGGTATCCCTTAATATGAAGTAAAATAGTTAATCATGCTAAAGAAAAAAAGAAAAAAGAAAAACATGTTTAAAACCTTAATGATCACTTTACACAATTTTGCTTACACAAAAGTCCATTTAGTTTTTTTCAATAGGTGCTGAAAGACAGAAAAACAATCCGTCTCCGGTGACACTTCCTACTGCCTTTGATTTACGAATAGAAGATAATTATCTTTTATATTCTGATATTGAACTGGACAGAGGCAGTGTGTGTGTGTATGTGTGTGTGTATGTGTGTGTGTCTGTGCATGAGTCGTTTATGGAGTGAGGGCTCTGCAGTGTCGGAGACAATTGACAGTGTTGACGAATGTAGCTCTAATGAAGGACTATGTGGTTCTCCTGACTATTTTCCTACATGTTCACTCCCTGTAACGCTCACCAGCTCGTAGCAGTGACGTGTGTGAAAGATGATTTCCCCAAGTTAGCATAAGCAGTCGCTTATTCGGCTGGAAGAAAGTAGATGGTAGATGTTTTTTCACTGTACTAATGGGGAATACCACCCGCAACAAGAAGCTGCACCATATGGTAGTGAACAAGGATGTAATATTATGCAAATCGTCTCTTGTTTAAATGTTTTACTCATGTAGTCCCATGTCTGAATCCATAAGAGGTCTTCTCAACGGAATTTTCTGTCATTGCGTGAATTGATTTCAACTAATATATTTCATTCGTTCATCTCCTTGATCTATTCTATCACATGCCATTCATAATTTGTTAAAACGTCACTTGTCTGTGTGGTATTTCCTATTAGAAGCTATACTGACGCAAATTCAATTATTTATACTCTCTTGAATCAATGCCGCTGTAATTAATCTATCATTACGCTGAAACAACTTCCAACAACACCAGGAGTTTACACCGCAGGGGAACAATAAAATGAAAGTAACCTTTCATTTGTACCTATCTTACCAATCAGTAGGTCTATCAGGGGGCATGTAGACCTACCATACATGCCAAGTGAGTCAAATGAAAGTCCATTTTATCCCCAGCCTTGCCAACAGCACAGCAGAGACAAAGATAAGTTCCTCACTGAGCTTGCTGCTGGCTGCCGAATGGTCCTGGTGGGAATGTGGCAGGGGCGGGAGGTTGTTTTTGGCCCTGATACATTCAGAGAAGGCCAGACAGTGACATTACGCCAGCCAGGCAGCACTCGAGGGACAGCCACGTTAAATACCATCTCCCGGAGCACAAATGGCAGGGAGTTTGTTGTGGTGTTTGGGGGTATGTGGTTGTTTGTGTGCCTTGAAATGTGTGTGTGGCTGTCTGTGTCTTTGCTTTTGCATATCTAGGGCTTTGTGCATAAACACACGCGCGCACACACACACACACATAAGTAGAGCACAAACAAACACATACTGACATTACTCTTGCAAAGAGACTGGTGCTGTGAGTAGAGGACATTAGGAGAAAAGCAACAGGTCGCATGCTTAATTATCCAGCAACGACGCAACATGACTGAGATAAACATCAAGCAAAATACCATCACTGCGGAGATGCGTTTGTACAATCAGGTGGAAGGTGGAGGAGAATGCAGAGTCCTTTATCCAACAATATTCACGAAAAAGTAAAGATTTGTTTTTTGGTCTTTGATACAATAAACTTTGAACCTGTGTTGTTTTCAAAATACAGAGATTATTTGAGGCATCATTTGCAAAACCAATAAAAATCCTTAGCTGTGCTGTCAGAGCTGTGGAACACGGCAGGAGAGTGATACAAAACATGTCTCGCTCAAAAATACGAAATGACAGAACACGATACTGTTTCAAGTTGAAAGTTGAACTAACTCCATTTTGTCAAGGCTCCAAATACCGGAGGGATAAATAGATTCTCTCACACAACAGGAGAAGTCAAGATCAAAGGGAAAGATCAGAAATAGGCTGCATTAAAGATCCAATATGCATTTATGAGCCTGTAAAGCTGGAAATGTCTCTGAGTTAAACTAAATAATGTTTTCATCACTGAAACACATTCCTCCAGAAGTGAGTGCACTGCACTGCTGTGTCATAATGTCCTGGATTCAGTTCACGCCTCGAGAAGAGACTAGCTTGCACAAAGGCAAACTATTTGTTTTCAATACTTTTACCCTTTTGACTTTGCTTGATGTTTAAATAGCCTTACAATAACCACATGGGGCTTTGTATATTGATGTTAAGTTATTAACTTCCACCCTTTTCTCCTGACAACAAATCTGCCTGTCAGCTGCCTGTTCCTGAAAGTTGACAACCGTGCTATAAATATAAAACAAGCCACTCATAGACCACGATGGGATGACAGTCTGTAAGCTGTATAATCAATTATATCTTTACCACCTATTTGTTTCAATATACAGTACACACAAATACACACACACACACACACACACACACACACACACACACACACACACACACCTAAGACAAGAGGTTTATACATAAATAAATAAATAAAGAGAGTGTCAGTCAAAGTTTCGGTGGACGGGGGAACTAGTGACAGGGTGTCAGCGACCTCCTGACTGTAGGAGAATAATAACAAGAAGGAAAAAGTCCCATTGGTTACCAACTGACTCTGGCAGGTTAAGAGACTTTTGAACCATGCCCTCTCTCAGCTGCAACGTCTAGTCAGTTTCAACCGTGGTCCATCAATCTGCCACAATATCCAGACGCAGAATATCACAGTGGTTTCTGCTACTTCGTGCTGTTGTGTTAAACTATTCAAACTGCTGGTGTAACCGTGCCGATGACTTAGCCATCAATTATACTAAACATGCTATTTACTATTTTAAATGGTCCAGTGTTGATGCTCAACAATGGCAATGTATGCTATAATGTGTCAGTGAAATGTCTACTGAGCTTCACCTGACATTCACAACAGTGGGGGAAGCAGCATATAGAACATGTTTAACATCTGGGTTAAAGCATCTATTAAGATCAGGATTTAAAAAGAGCCGGGACTAAGATCACGGTTATGGTTACATATTCCAAATAGACCAGTTCCACTTGGATTGCACTACTAGTAAAAATCTGTTGATATCTATTAGACATTTGAGAAAGAAAGTGTTATTATATTTGTGCAATGGATGTCTATTGTCAAATAGACCTTAAATGATTAACTCTACACAGATATTATATTAATTTCTCTCGGCAATACACCACAGAACTAATTTGTTTTTGTTTTTTGTCTATGCCGGGCCTATTGTATTTCAGAGCCAATTAGGACTGTGTTATATCCACACAACGTTTTTAGCCACTTGATACCTCAAGCCATATGGGAGACATTGGTTTTTCTTTTGATTGAATTCCTTCAGCCAATTTTCCCATTAGAGACGGTGAAGTTAGACTGTTCCATCAATTTGAGCTGAAACTTGAACAGCAATTTGCTTTAAACACAAACTTGATCATTCAAATTGGAAATTCATTCATTCACATATTTTTTCAATTAATATGGAAAATAAAATCCTTTTATGCCTGTAGTATATGGATATTCTAGAAGTGAGTTGTGATCTCTCTCTCTCTAAACCATGAAAAATAAGACCTCCCGGGTCAACATGTGTCTGCAACAGTTTTTCCACTGCTACCAGACTGTACAATATTGCAATTTAGTCATACAGATTTACCTATTCTGAAGGAGAGCGGGCCACCAGAGGTGCTTCTCACCCACATGGCTAAGAAGAGCAGAAGCGCCCAGGCTGTGAGCATCTTCTATGACTCCTCATGGGTCCTGCCCCGGGGGTGCCCCTGTCACAGCCACCTGAAAAACATACAAAGCAGAGCACACCATTTATACATCAACCAACATGAAGAAGGACACACAAAAGCCAGAGCTGTGCAGCAGGCTGTTTGAACTGCAGATATACAGTGTTTTTCCTTCTCTCTCTCTCTCTCTCTCTCTCTCTATCTGTCTGTCTCTATTGTTGCATGCTCGGAATCTGTTAGTGAGGGTGTGCAACTGCTGCTTAGTGAATCTGAGGCCAATGAAAGTGTTGATTACTTTTCTCCCGTCATTGTTGGTTTTTCTGTGTTAATGGCAAAGAGTAAGTTTGCTTCTTGGGTTTTTGTTTTGATGTTTGTGTCATAGAGGGACACTTTCCAATATTTAGTTTAGTCTGTATTGCATCAAATTAAGCGTGGTTCAGTCTGGCAGTGTTTTTGTTGATGTTTTGCTTGATTAAAAACTACAACACGCCATGATTAACATAATTGAGTGTGAAAGAGTGTAAAACATTCATTCATGGTATTTTTTGTCCGTTTTTGACTCTTTGCGATTCCTTGAAATTATTCTTAGATGCTTGATAAATAGAAGTCCTGTTCTCTTTTTATCGAGGTAGGTCTTTGCTATTTATTATTTATTAAAGAAAGGTGAAGGTGTGGTTGGTTCTGTTTTGGCAGGGACAACGGGCAGGGTCTTGTGTTTTGTCAGTGTTTATGTTGCAGAAAAAAAGACTGTTTTTTTAAGAAGTTGAGAGAGGTCAGTGACTACAGGTCAGTGCAACCACATTGACAGTATTGTACTGGAAAGGAAATGAATAAAGGACTCTACCTTGGACAGGACAGGACAAACAAACGTCTCTTTTGACTCATCTTTCCAAAAATAGGAACACCTGTGAAGATGGCAGGCAGCAAGATTAGCGCAGCCACACTCAACAGACTAGGGCTTCTATTTTCGTACAGGCACAAAGCCAGCAGAGGTGCAAATGTAGCCGCAATGTAATTTTCATCAGCAGGCAGTCCACTCCACTGTGTTTGTACCTGTTTGGTTATTTCAGAAATGTTAGCACATGTGTCTCTCAAGGTAGTGGGTGTTTTCTGGATTTGGGCAAATGTTTACCTGCAGTGTCTCAGCTGGCCACCTGGACTTCACTAAAGGACACAAATCAAAGAGGGGGTCTGGAGACCTAGGGGAGGTCTTGCAAGAACTGGTGGCAGCTCGCCAAAGTGTTATGAATGTTTACAACAACACAGTGGACAGAACAGAGGAGTTCAGACTCCTATGAGCAGTGGAAGAGTTTTTATATTTTGTGTGAGGAACCATTGTTTTTTTTCATTTGATTTGTTTATGGCCTCAGGTGTGTACTTCTGCTGACTTGTTTACTGGTATGTACTGTAACACTGTTGAGATGAATCTCAGCAGGAGATTGGTAACACAGCTGATAACAAATTTGGTTTTGATGTAAGTTACTTATGAACAACAAGGCCATGCATTTCTCTGGGTCTTTTGAATCACTTGTCTCTCACTGCAAAATCAGTTTGATGTCAGAGAAGCCTATTGAAGGTCGATAACATGTAATACACAGACAAAGTGTTTCATCAGAGAGCAGATTGATAGCTACAGAAGCATCTCATTGTCCTAGATAATGTATACCGTGTACTCTAGCCGAGTATAAAAAAAGTTCCTTTTTGTTCATTCAATATCATCAAGCCTTTTGGTTCACAACTACCAATTCAAATCTGAAGTTCTAGATAGGGGAGTAAAGAAGTGCATTCTGCCCTTTCTAAGCAGTTAGTTTGAAACCGTATGAGCCGGTGGCAACAATACAAGTTTATGAGTGTCCTTCTATGCAACTCTCTGGGTGTGTGTATTTGTGTTTGTAACCATCCTTACACCCCGAAAAGATTCACTCTGCAACTGCCTGTGTTTCTACTTAACTTAAAGGAATAAGACAAAACTGTTTTTTTGGGGGGAAAAACCACAGCGTTGTGTTATATATATTATATATTATTATATTTTCGGCATAAGAAAGTATGTCAGGGTTAATGGCACATACTGGCAAGAGGAAATCCAACCCTTTCAATGTGAAAAACATGTGAAATAAGAGTTTACATCAGGATTATGTCAATCTCGTCTGCCTGGCGTTTATTTTGCTGATAACGTTTGCTGGCTCACTGCCTGTGATGGACAATAAGACGGATCATGTGGGTTCCTACCGTACCGAGTTATTGCTCATGAGAGCCCTGGGGAACTGTTGGATCTGACTGTCAACACATCAAGATCATTTCACAGACCTTTCCTAGGAAAACTATGCAAATAACAGCTGTCAAAAGCCTTGCCCCGAGGTTCTCAGAAAAGGAGAAAAACAGTAAAATGAGTTATGTTCCAAAATTAATTGAGTATTGAAAATTCCTTACAGCTTGTATCGTTATGCACAGAGGGAGATTGCTTTGCTTTATTGTTCAATTAGCCTGACTCTAGAGCAGCATATTTTCAACAATGTCAAATACTCTCACAGAACTAACAACTGATAGCCCAGAGTACGTTTTATTACAGCAGCACAGGAAAGATGCAACGAGAAAGAAGATATCTCGAGACTACTGTAAGTTGATTCTTAACACACACACTGCAACATGTTTGATGGACTCAGCTGGCACAAACACACTATTTGATTTATTTATTCTTCTTCTAAGTTTTAGAGCTTTTAACTTTGATTTTATAGAGCTCCCTCCTGTATTGTGTGGATATGGACACAAAACGTAATATGTATCGCAATATTTCCTCCTCTCTCTCACGCTTTAGACTTTAAACAGCCTCTTTAAACTCCCTCCCTTCATACCTGAAGTCCAAACATCCCCACCACCTTATGAGCATTTTAATTATTTCCTTAAAGGCAGATTTGGTTCATCATACATTGCCTGGCTGGCACCGCACTTTAAAAAAAAATAAAAAAAATAAAAAAGATCTAGATTTGGACTGGCCACTCCTGCAGTACAGATATTTTTAGTCACATTGGACAGAAGCCTCCTGACAATATGATTCTTCCTGAGCGCCAGAATCGACAACAACTTTAAAAAGTCCCTGCAGAGACTGGGTTGTGGAGGAATGAAGAGGACAATAGCACAGATTACTCGTACTGTGAGTTGGCATGAATAGACAGACAGGCAATCATACTGTATAGAGTCGTACCCGTTGCATTTTCAGTATAAGCCTCCCCTGAATACTGAATAGGCTGAGGATCGTGAAATAAAACCCGGCTATTGTAACTCTTCTTTTGTTTCTTTCCTCACATAAAAGCCAGTGCAGGCTGAGATGGTGAGATGAAATCAGAGAAAAGGGGGCTGCAGTGTAATCATAGCTGTTCTGAACACGGTTTTAAAAACAGTGAGAAGGTTTCAGATATAGTATACAGTACAACACAGACTGTACACTGTAGTTTCCTTATCCTAAAAGCCTTTAAAAATATGGCTAAGAACTGAGGGAATGGAGAGAGAAAACACACAAACAATCGGAAGCTGTGTTCATATCTGCCGTGATAGAAAACATGATATTAATGTTGCTCTACATGGATGTGTAAGAAGGCAACTGTTTGCCTAGAACCACAGCTTGTTTTTTATGTTTTTTTCTTCCCCCTAATCACCAAAACTTGAATTAAAACAGCTTTAAATAACTCGCAATACTCAAAACATGTAATTAGTTGCAGCAAGAAATAAAATATATCTTTAAAATTAATGTTTTAGTGCATATGTAAAGAACTGGAACAATAGGCAAAAGGCTAAATTGGAAGGACTGATGAAGGAAATGTTTTACAATATTCAAGAATGGCATAAAATACTTGCTTGTGACAAATTACTAATATATCTTTCTCAACTTGCTGGTCCATGCTTTTGCAATAGAAACACAGTAATTCACGCTCACTCACAGAAAATCAATTTGTGGTTAAATCACATTTTTATAAAAGCCACAGGGTGACACCGAAAGTCTTGCAGCACAGACTACTGTTGAGTATCAGTGTCATAGTTGACAAATAGCCCATTGTATTTATACAGCGTGTGGAGGAAAACAGATACAGATACAACCATTTTTCCTAAATCTCATTTTCAGATCTCAACCCGCTGCTCCCTGTGTTGTGTGAGAACGTGTGTGTAGAACCGGGGGAAATATACACAATATTTCTGTATTTGCATCTTGAAAGTAGATTAAAATTAATGTTGACAAAAGGACATTGTAGGGACTTCTGCACTAAATGACTAACTGCACACTTAAACACACTTCTAGAGATTAAAAACTGCTGTGCTGTATAAATAGTATTTATACAGTACAGCAGTTTTTACTCTGACACTCACACCATATGGGGGTAATGGCTCACTGACTGACTGAAATGGAATCTGACCGTAGATATTAATCATGTTAACCGTCTGGCTATAGCACTAATTTGCTTGGCATCCCATGACACCAATCTGGAATTAATATTTTTTTCTCTTATTTAGCCCAATCAACTAAGACCAAAAGTCAACGACTCCACATCCAGTAAGAACCACGACAATGCGAGACAATAAGACCGTGATGTTGTCTGCACTATGTCAGCAGGGCAAGATGAGCAAGATCAACGATTGACAGACCAGGATGGTCTGACAGCTGTTTGACTTGCCTGTCAGAGCAACAGTTAACACAATCCAAATATCAAAACTGTCAATCAACATCAAACGTAATGTAATTCAATTGCCAATGGCCCATTAAAACTGACAGATTGAACCAAAGACAAGTCAGACGCATAATGAGACTCACATATTTGCATATATTCATGTCCTGTTGCATTGGGAGTCTCAGAACTGGCACAAAAGCAACTTGTAGATGGAAATAAGTGATGTGTGACCAATGTTCAAGGAGGTTTTAGAGACTGTCAGGAGCTGCAAAAAAATGAATATGCATATGATATGTATACTCCTTGGGTGAATGTTTGCAGTGAGTTCATAGAGAGAACATCTGTCTGTCTATTTGAAATGTGTAAACATGAGAAGAAAAGAATGAACTCAACAATAGGAGAAAGTGAGAAGGTATTGGTCTATGGAAAATCCTGTAATAATGTGTTACAGCTCCGTTCATTTCTCTGAACTGACCTCAGAGTTTCTACTCTGGAATGAACCGGACGGTCACAGCCAGCACGATGCTCACCAACATCTCCCAGCAGTAAACACACAATTTCATTAACACCAAATCTCAGCGGTGTCCCTGTCACGGGTAATACAAGGTTGATGGAAACTGCTCTGAAGCAGTTCATGAAATAGAATCTGGATATCTAGGAGTAGTGAGTCTGAGAAAACCTGGCTGACTTTACACTAATCTAAAGGGCGTCTCTACTGTTGGGGGGGTTCTATATTGTTCTGCAGTTATTTAAGTTGGGTTTTTTTCTGAACAATTTAACTGTAACAGATGTGGTTCAGATGCCCGACTCTGCTCACAGAAAAAAAGAAGCAGTCAAGAACTCAGAGATGGTGTACTGGAAGGAAAAAATAGAACTAGTGTTACCTCGCATGATTTTAAAAATATGATTTGACCTTCCATGTTTTACTGGGCTTATAGATCTTTTATAGCAATGTGTGTGTACACAAGTCCCCAGTGTATTCATCTGAAGCACATCCGGCACCCATTGTTCTGCCTGTCACTGCACTTGCTATCTTTGTTACAGTAGCTGAATCAGCCCTGCCATCCTGGAGCTCTGGGTTGCAAACCCTCCTGCAGTCACATCAACACTGCAAACGTACAGTCTAGAGAGAGAGTAACAAGCGAATACTGTACCAAAGCAATTGGTTGACCAATCTGAAAACATTAATAATTCATTTTCCAAATACTCAAGATGGAGTCAGAAAGCAGGGAAACTCAATTGACTTGATTGGGTGCAAGTCTATAATATAATATACCAAACACACTCATATTTATCATATCATTTTGTTCTCCAGGTCTACATCCAAAACTCCCATTGGCAGACAACATTGTTTTGCATTATACTGTCATTCACACAATATGACAGTGTCAGGAACAAAACCTGACATTAAAAATACAAAGAACAGGTGTGGAACTCAGCATGTGACTCATTTCAGATAGAAAAATCAAAAAGTGTATCAGAAATGTGCATCCGTAACATCAGCTTTAACTTGTAAAGACTTAAAGGAGTATGAAGACAGTGATACTGTAAGATGGGGAGCAAAGTTTCAGTGAAAAATGGAAAAAATTAAAGTATGGCCAAAACTGACGCAACAGCCTTCAAAGACAGGGGAGCAGAAAAAGGCAGAGTTAAGGATGATCTCAGGTGAGCCCGGCCAGTCAATACTTAACGACTGATTTGATAGCCAGTACAACAAAAGCAGCTACAGTACATTACAAGGGGAGGATAAAAAATGAGATCAGAAGCATCCTCCCATTTTCTTTTGCTCGCTTATTGCCAATCAGACCACAAGCAGATGGGAGTGACTTGGCAGACCATAAAGTGCTGACCAAATAAATACTATCTCAATAAGGGGAAATGTACGGCTGTAACCTTGCCCTGCCCAGCAGCCACAGACTTCCCCACTTCACTTCTGTCATCGCAATTGAGAATATTCTGTAAATCAGATGCTGGATTTACAGTTGGCATGATGCCAAAAATTCAGAATTAAAGATAAAAAAATGTGGAAATTATAATTGGACCAACGCAATGTCAATATTGTATCCTGGTTGTTGAGTGGTTAGAGAAGACGCCCTATGTTGGAGCATCATTTTACGTGTGTTGGCCAAAAACAGATTAGCATGAAAAAAAATAAGATTTACATTGAATTTATATAAGAGATTCCACTCTGAGGAGGACAGCAGGAGCCTTTCCTCCTCTGGGCCACACCACTACTTCACCGAGAATGGTTTGCTTCAACCAATTACTCTTTTAGTTATTTTAAACTCCTCTAGCCTCTCACAAAAAGAGGAAGGGCAACATCCTCTGCCTCAATGGACCAGCATCCTCTGATATAGATAATAAGCACTTTGAAATAACACAATGCTAATAACTACTATTGTATTGTACATGTCCATTTTACGTGTATGCACTTTGGCATTAAAAAAAACAAGAGAATGCAATTAACAGTCAACTTCAATTAATTATTGCACTCACACCTACGATTGGTGCAGTGTTTTGAATTTCCTGGAGGTGCCCTGTGAAATTGCAGAGCAACCTCCCAAGTGGCCTGTGGAGAGGCAGAAATCAGTGTAATTTCAGGAAGAGGAGAAATAAAAGGAAGAGAGAGTGATGGGGGAGGGCAGAGCTGAATCAAAGATGAATGGACGTGGAACAAATGCTTATCTTATCTATCTCCTCTCAAGTGTCTACCAGTCCCGATGTGCACCACTGCTATACCACCAATTCTCTCTCTCACTGTTATGTATACGAGTGTTATGTGTGTACGCACACAGGTCAAACTTGGTGTGTGTTTGACCCTAACCTGTGTGTGCATTGTCTTAGTGTGTATGATGCCCTTCACACTCTGCACTAAATGACTTAGATCCACAGAATGCTCCAGGGGGATATACACTCTCAATCATACTGTACAACACTGCAACACCAAGGGCAACTAAAAGAGAGGCAGTGAGAGAAGCTGAAACACGAGTCATAAGCAGACAGGCGGTGTTGCCTGAAAATCAGCTCCTTGGCAGACTCTGGTAGCTGCGGCTCCCAGGTGGCAGAATACATTAAAGGGAAACAAACCTGATTTCAAAATCAACGCTTCTCCAAATCGTAACAGCTTGGTTAAACAGCTGTGAGGGTCAAACTGCAGGATAGGTTCGTAGGTGTTTTATATCTCTGCTTAATTTTAGTACAGAAATGTAGCGCCCAAAAACAAATGGGCAGTTATTCTGATGACTATTATTTATGAATTTATTGTTGCTAATGAGGGACCAAGTACAAGCCATGTAAGTGAAATAATGAGCAAGTTATTCAGGGTATTTTTCCTTGTTATCAAATATTTGTGCCAGCATTTAGTTGATAAGACTTTGTACACAGGTGCACAGTATTGCTGAAGGATTTTAACTACACAAAAAGCTGCTGTGTGTGGTCCTATGTAGAAAGTGAAACGGCAGAACTTCCACATGTGTCTTAGTTAAGTCACAGCTACCAGTCAGCGAGTCATGTTACAGTAGAAACACTATAGTGACCTTAGCCCTCAACTTTTCAAGGAAATTTCATTGCATAACCACAGGCATCATACATCAGAAAATGGGCTTAGTTCAACACTGCATGTGATCTTGGGAGTTGTATTTTAACCTTAATTTACTTTATCTGTTGCAGAGAATGGATCTGTTTCGTTAGCAAAGCTGCGACACTCGCAGCTTCCCAGTACCATCACAGGTTTTTCTTCCAGCCCCTGAGCAGCTCCATCTAAGCAGTTGAGGAAGTTAAATGCCTTGCTCAAGGACACATCCTGTGGTGGAAATGAGGGAGGGGGCAAGTGGTGCTCATCAAAAGCCCTCGGAGAAAGAAAGCTTTATTAATAGTATTCAATAGTACACAATTGTGCTTGATAGTGCTTTGGTGTACTGTGCTTTGATATGTTGGTGTCTGCATTTTGTGAAGTTAAACAGTTGTAGTGTGCTTTCATCCCCATGTCAATCTGTCTCTCCCTCTGTTTGTCAGTCAGTCTCTCCCCGTCCTTGCTGAAAGGCACCAAGGCCCTGTGTGCTCTTCCCCTAATTAGGTACAAGCCAGAAATCCTTCTAATGCCCCAATTATAGGCATATCTATGTGCTCTTTGGTTGTTTTCTTTGCCGTGTAAAGCCACAGTCATTAAGGACACGCCGCTCTTACCCCAGCACTTTCCCATGATATACACATTACACATCAAAATTACACCCATTAATATCAGACAGTTACCTTGCACGCCAGCTGGATTCTAGTAATGTCACAAGATCACACGAGAATCATGGGATCACATATCACACGAAAATCCATCTTGTCAGGCTTTAAGTTATGCGTTGTCTCCAGTAAGCAAGAGCATGGAGCAATCAGCATCCTGTGAGGAGCTACTGGTAGCTATGGCGTGGTTTAGATGTGTTCAAGTTGGTTCATCCAATTACCTGCCACGTATTCTTCGAAAGTGCCTGCTCTTATCCAAAAAGTTTCCAATGACGGATTCTCAGATGGTTCTATGTAAAAAAAAACATCTGGCGGATCAGGTAAATGCTCACACTCAACCATCGACTGGTTAAGCCACTGCTCATTTTTAGCACATATTCAGCGTGTTGGGCTTTTTGTTTATCGTTGTCCTAAACATTGATGATGGTCTTAAATATACAAATATTTTGAACAAAATAATGCAGTGTCTATAGCACTATAAAATATGATAACTATTATCATCCCAACCACATAATCCTCAGCAACATTTCCTCCAGCTCAATATTGGTATTTAATTTTTGTAACAGGGTGACCAGTCGTGAAGCGATGAACAGAGATGCATGAAATCCATTTGCTAAGTCTTGCATGAAGGAAATGAAGGAGGGGGGTCTTTGCGGCAGTCAGCTTGCTTATGGGATCAAGAATGTTTTGATTGAATGTTTTGTTGTCCGGTCTTTAATTCAATAGGTTTAAACCATAATGACGATGTGGGTCAAATGTGGGTCAAATGTGAAACAATGCCACACTTATCTACTTAAAAGGCCTTAGAAGGTGCCCTAATCAGCTCAATTAATCAATTTGAGGTTGAGCCAATGAAGTGCATCCTAGTATGTGTATCGGCAGAGTAGAACAACACCTGCAGCCAGTTCTGCTGAATGTGCCTTAACGGCCATTATCTGACACATTCCAGACGTAGCCATGTTTTGTGACTATATACACCACAGGTTGCAGGTCTCTTGCGATATAAGTCAAGTTAATGCCCTGCATTAAATTGAATCCACTCAGTAAACCACCCATCAATGAACTTAATGGAAGAAGGAAACCAACCCAAGCGGTAAGAACATCGTATCCATACACAGTTCTTGGAGGTATCTATGGTGTGTAGGCATCATATTAAGCAGCTGAGCTAGTCATCCATCCTGGAAGCCTGGCTGGAAACAATCACATATTTAACCTGCCTCTGTGGCACTGCACAGTCGGGGAGAGAAATGGCTTGTACCTGCAGGGTGGTGGATAATGGAGGTGAGCGTCAGATACAGCAGCAACTCAGTATCTGTCCTAAACCTAACCAACTCGGAAATAATTCAAGAACCTGTCCAGATTAATAAGAAAAGCTCTGTGAATGCCAACTTATTTTTAAGATACTAAAGCAGCTCAAGTGATTGTGACTGCTGCTTTAGATTCAGATAGAAAGCCTTGCTTTCTATTTTTACAGCACAATCAACAAGCACAAAGCACAATGTCATGTGTAGGACAAGGACAATTTGTTCCTGTAAGCAAACTTATTCGTCTTCGTGCAAAATATGCTGTGCTAAAATGCCTGTGTTAAGTGGACAATAATAGGATGGAATGTGTGCCAATCACATAACAAAAATAGCGCACCCAGTGGTAACAGATGACAAATACTGACAACATGAAATATAAAAGGCTTCTGTGAAATAAACTTTTGAAATAAAATTTCTGAAAATGAAACAAACAAATAAATAGCAGTCAAATGCCACTAAAGAATGCATTTCCTGAAAGAGGCTCAAGTTACCATAAGATTTTTCAGAAAATGTGTATGTTACTACTTTAAATTATTCTATCTGCCTTCCAAAGTCTGCAAGACATTTTGTCAGGTATGACTGAATGATAAAAACAGCTTATATTGTTGATATAAATAGCTGCTCAGTCAAAATATAGTTCTATACAATAACAGTTAGAAACAAATATGGCCTGAAGTTACAAAATGAATTAACCAAAAGCACATAGTGAGGTGCATTAGGTTCACCAATATGCAAAAAGATTTAAAAAATCATCTTTGCACCTTGACGAATGAAAATCTTAAAAAAGGTCAAACTTCAGGGTCAGCAGTCAGGTATTAAACATGTTTCTCTTTAATCAAAATGTCACAGAGAAGCAATTATCTTGTCAAGATTGAATTAGGTAAATCCTCTTGGTTAGCTTGGTTGCTTTCCAATTTGTGATTAGCAAAACAAACAAAAACCAAGGGCGTGATCACCATTGAGATAGCTATAGCGCCAAGTTCTAAAATTAAAACAACAAAATATACTGTCTCAATATACTGTTTCAAAATGACTCATATGACCATCCAAAAACAAATCACACCAAACAAATAACAGCATTTTCTGTTCTGCCACCTCTGCGGTTGAGATACTGTTATGTTAAGGCAATGCATCTAAAGATATGTGCCCAAGGTTAGGGAGTCATGATCACAATCAGGCTTTTGTGGTTAAAAATCAAAAACTACCTTGAATGTTAATACGAGACAAGACACAAATATATATATATATATATATATCTGGCCTAATAGTTTGACAGCGAGATAATGAGAGAAAATGAAAAAAGCAGTAAAAGAAAAACAAGACTTTAATCTAATTATAATTGTAAAATTGATTGTAATCTGAAAGGAGTTTTGCTTCTGTTCTTCTTGCTGCCCACTAAGCGTAATAATCCAGATGTATGTTAAGCAGAGAGAAGAGCACAGATATAAAGCAGACTAGCATGTGTGTTTTGTTTTCTTTGATCTCTAACGTAACCTAGATGTGATTCCCAATCCTTCAGTGAAACAGACGGTGTGCATTCAATACTTATTGAAGAAGCACAGTCAGGGTTAGACAGTGTGCCAATGCATGATGACAGTCCTTTTCAGTTTTAGAAGGTTAGTTCTCACTCTTCCACAAGGACACATGAAGATACACACTGAGTGGGACTTTTCTGTACTTCTATTTAAAAGAGATCGGTAACTGAATAAAGTCCCTCTCCTCACCAAATGTGAATGGACCTTTCAGTAGAAGCGATCTTGTGTTGAGTAGATCAACTTTTGAAATGTTAAATATTTAGGTATTTGAATTCTGGATTGTTCATTGAGAGATAAGGAGTAGATTTGTTGAATCCAGTTATTGAACTTGTTTGTGGGAATCCCATATCAGACACAATCTATTATTATTATCGAAGCAGGGTTGGCTAGTTATCTATACACAGCTATATTGTGATATTAAAGCAGAAAAGCTGGACAGTAATACATAGCTAAGCAACACTTAAAGGCACTTTGATTAGACCTCTGCTCAGGTTGAAGTTGGGTGGAGCTATGGTTATAAGATGTTCTCTATGTTCTCAAACTCTATGTGCAAACATAAATGAGGTGTAAATGACCATTGTCCTGACAGGTGCAACAACTAACAGAAGAGCAAAGGAGATGTAAATGAAGTTTAGTTCGAACACGCCCACAGTTTTCAGGCAACATAAAACATCAGACAGTACATTGGTTGATGAAAATTAATATTGTATGTATTGTGGTTGTCTCTGATTTTTGTTTTTATTTTTAACCAACCGGTGAAACCAGTAGATTAAGATTTTTATCATTATTAACATGTTGTGAAGTAAACCTAAGAATTTAATTGTCGTTAGTTTTTCAGAGAAACAGTGCCATCTTTCTTTCTCTCACTGGAAGATGACAACTAATGAGTTTTCTGATGAACAGAAAGTCCACTGCCTACTGCCAAGCCTGCATGATCATTACTCTACAATCTCACAAGTCAGTGCGTTCAAACATTTAGAAACACACAGAAATATGTAAATACGCACAGGTACACATTTCTACACGCACAAAGATGTATAACTTCAGTTTTACCCCTTTTATCATCCAATTTAACCGCAAGAAAGATTCATTCTTTGATTAATGAAGTGTGCCTCTGTAAGGGGTAGGTAACTAACAGCAGCAATAGATTATGCAGGCTATGCACATAATTTGTGTGTAGCGACAGTGTGCAATGTTTTCACAGTGATTAATTTCATAAGAACATGTGATCTGTGGTTGGTATAGTTGCTATAGGGGCGGCAGTATCTCAGTACGGAGGGACTTGGATCGGGAAGCTGAGGGTCAAGTTCCAAGGTTCAAGTCCCTGCGAGGACCAAGGACAGAGTATGGACCCGTATAGCTGGAGAGGTGCCAGTTCACCTCCTGGGCACTGCCGAGGACCCCCAAACTGCTCCTCGGGCGATGTAGCTGCTCATTGCTCCCAATACTAGGAGAGGACAAATGCAGAAACTACACTTCACTGTGTGCTGTGCTTTGTACATGCGTGACAATAAAAGCTGATTTACATTCACATTAGTTTAGTGTAACTAAAACAGGATTGCTCTGCTTGATTACAGCTGTGTGTATGCTGCAGTCAATAGTGCCGGTAGCGTTAGCTCCAAAGAAGAGAATGTCGAGGTCACCTCTGTTCCACACATTTTTAGAGATACATAGTCCTATTTCATAGACAAAAACACATTGGAAGTCTGCTGCCACAAAGGAGGGCATACTGAAGGACTGCAGATAACAATAATCAGGAACCACTGTCATTTCATCTTTTATGACGATTCCATGTGTTACGCTCTGACCTTGGAATATAACCGCATTTTTTCATGGGATTTCTACTGTCTCTGAAATCACCAAATATTCTGGAATAGGAATGTTTTATAACGAAGCACACAAATGTAACCTTGATCCAGCACCGCAAGTAGCTTGTTTTTCTATTTAATGGAACTGGTGTGGACGTCTCTGTCAGCCTCTCCACCAATGATATTTAAACCCTCAGCCTTGGCCAGTCACAGAAAAAAAGGGTTGCTTTAAATGCAAACACAGGTTAACACGATTAAGTCCAATGGCATCCAAACTGCAGTGAATTAGACTCCATGGCTGCGTATTCAAGTTGATTCCTTGCTGTCTTCACATTAGAAACCACTGCCCCTGCCATGAATTGGAAAAGTTCCAATGGTCATGGACAAATCCAACTGAGAGTGAAAAGTATTTTACCTGTATCTCTGCAGTTATGTTCATGTCTACAAGCATGTTCCTCAAAAAAGCAAAAAAGGTCATGTCTGTTTAATATACATTGTGGTTGCTAGAGGGTAACTACAGAGAAAATACATCTTGATGAATCAGCAAGGTGTAAGCGTGGGGAAATACGATGGGTTGAGCGGGGGATCAGGGGGAGTCCAATGCCGTGTGCAGAACAGGAAGGAAGGAGGTAGGAAGGCATGGATCACGGAAAGACAGAAGGAGAAGAGAGGTAAAGATAAAGGCGAGGGAGGTGTTGAGGGAAATGGAGGAGGGTGGAGAGGAAGAGAATAGGAGGATGAAGGGCAGTGTGTGTGAGTGTGTGTGTAGGGGGGATTTCTCAGAGTCTCACACAGCCTGGAGATATGAGGTGAAGACTGCCTAGCCTTGGTGATCACAGGAAGATTTTGCCATACTACACACACTGCCACAGACAGAAAGAGGCCGAGCAGATCCTGTCAAGAGACAAAAAATGTTATAGGCACCTACTAGGCTCTCTTCCAGCTCTTCCTCTGCTTTACCTTCTTCACCATCCACATCCAAGTGAGCTTGACTATACAGTCTAGCTCAGCCGGCTGATCCATTCCAATTGAATTGATGGAAGTGCTTTCAAAAAGTGTCTCATGTACTGTATGTGTGTGGCCATTTGCTGCGTTCGCCTGAGTAGAAAATTGCCTTGAGAGCCAAGATTGTACATCAACAACATGTTGTCAATTTAGGGAAGACTTAACACTGATGATATAAATTGGCACAATTGACGTTTGGTCAATTTGATCCCACTGCCCTCGTTAAGACCTGATTCTAGCTTGATTTGAGGACCTTGACATGCCAAGCAGAGAGCGGGTCAGTGCCTCCTTTCTACTATCTTCCTTGTCTGAATCTGACTCGTTAGCATCTAATCCGAGCCAACAAACCCTAAGTAAAGCAACCCCCTTAGTGTGGCCATGGCAACCACAGGTGCCACACATGGGGGAGCAATAGAAGAGCTGTTTTTGTTTTCTGGTATCCGAGTGCCCTGAATTCTAAGACCTCTTCATGAGCAATAATGGGTGTAAAGTAATCAGCGTCAGTCTTTAAGTTGCATTATCTGGCATGAGTCAATTAACAGCATTTGGGATTTTATCGAGTTAAACCCGCATCCTAGTAATCTATTGAACGCAAGATAATGAAGTGTTATTGTGCTGGTGGCTGTGACAGCTGTGTGGCTTGCTGTTCTGACACCGTAAACCAGCACGCTGAGCGTGGTGTGAGCTCAGCAATTCATCTAGGCTTGATGTTTATCTATTAGAATAGAAATCGGAAGATACACATCCATATGCGCAACTGGCATGATGGAGACAGTTACTTTGGCTTCAAGTGATTACGTGTGTGTGTATGCGTTGAAGTAGCATGCATTCACACGGTGTGCTTGTAAAACATGTTTTAGAAAACTGTGAATCACAAAGAAAAAAACAACAACCAGCAAAGCACATCCTGCATTTCAGATTGAGAGGAGGAAAGACAGAAAGATCCAACAAATGTGTACTGTTTTGCCTGCAGCAATTGTTTATAGATGCAAGAGAAACATCTGTGTGCACCACAATCTTACAGTATTCATGCACTTGGGGCGAATGGGATCATTAACATGGAAAGTATCACTCTCTACAACGTAATCTTGGCCCTTTGTCAAAAAATGATGATGAGGCACTTAGCTACAGTAGTTCTCCCCCTCCACATTTATCTTTTCCAGAGTAACAATATATTCATGCAAACCATGCCATGCTTTTCATTAATATGTTCGGTCACATTGCCCTCAGCCCTCGAGAGCAGCGGTAAATCAAGGCCAGTCTAACCTCACAATGCTCAGGGAGGAAGCTAATTCACTTCCTGTCTGCAATATGGCTTCATTCAATTTTCTTAAAGTTACTGCAATTACTTTTTAACTGACTGATGCCTCTATATGACCTACATATGCAAAACGAGACCATCAGGCAGAAGATTGGCTATTTTTCTTTATAAATAATCTTAATGCCTTTCCCACGGGTCTGATTCCCCTCAAAATCAGAGGAAACCACTTACTGCACGCAGACCTGATGTTTACATTTTGACAGGAAAAGTTTCACAGTGAGCAGAATGTTAGCCAGTTAGAAGAAACAGGAGGGTGATGCTGGGGCAGGATCAGAAAAGAGAAAAAAGAAAAAAAGAAATGACTGAAGAACAAAACTAAAAAGGGAACGTATAGCGCACGGTTAAAAACAAGAGTCAACCTTGGTCCGTCATTCAACAGATTGAGTAAATTGCGAGATTTGAAATGATTCAAGACAGATCCTGAATTAACACTTTGCACTTCCAGTCTCCAGTAGTCAATAAACAATACTAAAACAAAGTTTACTTTGTTTCAACATTGTCAGTTATTAATCTTACATAGCTACAAATAGCTACAATACCTTGTCACTATCATTTATTATTATATATTATGATATGCATCCTGCAAACAGCTGTGTAAATATGTGTGTCCTTGTGGACAACAATGTAGACAAGCTGCTGAACACGATTCTCTCCTGGAAAAAACAAACAAAAAAAACATCACCTTTTCAAGATGGCTCCCCTGAGAGAGATGCACCACTTGGAGGTAGAGAGAGTTTGACAAACAATGGAAGACAGTGGTGCATCTACCCAGGGGAGCCTCTTTGACTTAATGTACATTGACAACCAGGCACCAAGGGAGTATACATAATCAGAAAACAGAAAGTAATTTGAATGTTTCCACCTGTTGAATGCCATTTAAAAAGGTTTAAACCACCCTTTTCAAATAAAATCAATAGTATCTGGTCATGGGCCAGTTTATTCTGATCAAGATCTTTACATGAAACATGGCTGTAAAATGCTTCATGTAAAACTATTTACATAACTCTTACCTTCTCATTCCCAAACCCAAAGCTAACGATCATAGATGTTCGTTGCAATGAAGATTGACTGGTAGATTGAGAGGCTCGCACACATGCTGAGCTCCCTCTTCACCATGACAGTGCAGTACAACGCCCACATTGCTGACTGTGTTCAGTGGTCCCTTGTCACCAATTGTGTTTGTGATTTTCATGGACTGAACAGAACAATCGAAGAACAACAATCTGCCACAAAAAGGGTGGATTGCTCTCTGTGGTTTAGGAACAAGTTGATGAGCCTCATAAATCCGTTCAAATATCTCTGGGTTTGTTCTTCAGCCTACATTTCATTGCTGAAATTGCATTTAATAATAATAATACATTTTATTTGTATAGCACTTTAAAAAGGTACTCAAAGGCACTTTCCATGGTGAAAACAGAAACAATAAAAGCAATTACAATATAAACAAAAGAGATGACGTCAGGAACAAAAACAAAAACATACATAACAAGCATCAATACTATTAATTGAACTATATATATAACAATATTTTATGTGTACATCATGGTTGATACTTATGTGAATGTCTTGCACTAAATGAGGCAGGGTAACTGGCCAATAAGGCAAACATGGAATCAGCTGAAAGGGGGCATTGATAACGTAAAGCAGGATTAGGGAATTTAATCCTGAAAGGCAGGATGAAGGACTTTAATCTTGCCTAGATTTATTAGTGCTCCACCTGTTTAAGGGGAGTTAAGAATTCTAAAACCATGACATTACATCCAGGAAAGTGTAGGTGTACAAATGTACCATGTAAGACCTAGAAACTGTGAAGATTTATATAAAAAGTATTGAGCTTTCTGAGATTTTCTAAGTGAGGCTGATGAGTGTATGTAAAGTGATTACTTTTAATTAAGGCGAGACATGCAAGCGTTTAAACATCAATCGAACCTGCCTTCAAAATGTATTTTATATACTTAATTGTTTCTGTTTTGTGGCAGAAAGTGGGGAAAGAGAGAGGTCATTCATTATTTCACACCCAGAGAGTAAACTATTGTTGTTAGTACTGTAGAACGTGAATAAATGAATTATAACACTATTGCCTGAAAAAGAAACAATCGGGAACAGTTGTGTTCTTGAATTTATAACAGAGTTGATTTTGAGTTTAGGAACCTGGGGATATACGTATAGAGAAGCACACGTATATACCCTGTTGACCAATTACAATAAAGACAAGGACATCTGCGGTTCAACTGATGATCTGAGACTGTGAACTATGCAGTAAGCTACAGCGCTGAATATTGTAGATATTTCTTAAACCTTAAATTAACCCCCTCTCTGAACATAATAAATCCCAATTTAACCACTAGGACGTGAAAACATTTGATCAACAGGTAAGGCCTTTCCAGCAGGTGACAATTACCTCAGTGTGAAATTACACCCTGTCAAAGGTACAAAGCTATAAAGTGAAATTCAAAAAGGTTATGAAAAATGGATAAACACAGAGGAAATAGGGGATTATAAGTGGTTTCAATGCTGATGTCTCAACCCCGCAGCTACAAAGCTATAGCTACTTTGCATATTTTTATTGACTTGAGACCAAGATGATATCGTTTTTCCGTATGTGCATTTATGAGCTTGCAGACGCAGATACAAATGCTCACACACATGACAACACCCATACGCGCATGTGTGCACACACACACACACACACACACACACACACAAAGACTTATTATGAAATTTCACAGCTCGCCTGTGTGGAAATTTAATTTACTGCAACTGGGGTTTCATCACCCAATAACAGGCAGAAGAGCTGAAGCACTGATACATGCTTGGTTCCACCAGGCACCAGGAGAATATCAAAGCATGCCACATATCCTCTTTTAGTTCTTCCCCGCCATCTCTTACCTCATGCCTCTCTTCTCCCATCTCCTTCATGTACCTCTGTCCTCACCCCGGACCTCACCTCATCGCTGCCTTCTCTCAGTCCTTTTATTCCGCTAAATCTCTTCCCCTCCTCTTTGCTCCTCTTGCTCGCATCCGTCACCCAGCTGTGTCATGTAATACATACTCCCTGGCCCAGCAGAACAACAGCAGCCCAGAGAGGAGACTACAACATCCTCGACAGTCTACAGTGACAGAACAATACTGGCCAACAGCCTCCTATGGTCTAGGACTTTTGCAGGAGATATAAAACACAACACAGTTTTACAGATGGTGCCTCAGTGTGTTTTTAGACAGAACTGGACATTAGCACATATAATTGTCACACTGGCTCAGAATATTTAGACACTTTCTATATCAGCACATGCAAAATATAACACATCATGTATTTGGGGAAATAAACAGAATTCATCAGAAAGTTGTAATGCAGCTTACAATTATTTTGATTATGGGTTAATCCAACAGCTATTTTATATATTAAATTAATATTTTGGTCCATAAATGTCAGAATATAGAAAAAAATGTCAATAGCAAATTTCATAACGTCATCAAAATTGCTTGTTTTGTCTGACAAAACACCTCACCATTTAGAATCCAGACCCAGAGAGCGCTAAGCCGCTTGCTTTGTAATATCAATAAAAAAGCTCTTATGGAAAGAGTTTCCCCGTTGATCAACTAATTGATGAATCGACTAATTGTCAGTAATCAAGCTAAAATGCCAAACACTCTCTAATTTCTGCTTCTTAATTGCGCAGTTTGCTATTTTTCAAATTGCAAATCAAATATCTCAAGGTTTTGGACAGAAATGGGAAATTGCAATTTTCACAGTTTATTGACATTTTATATATTAAAAGATGAATTGATAAATGACAAATATAATTTAAAGATCTTGGCCACCGGTTGCCAGTTGTGTTTCAAATTGGTTGCCAAGCTTTAAGAGGCCATGCTTTATCTAATACGTGGTCAGACGCCAAGAAGAGAGAGCGAGAGGAGGAGGAAGGCGGTATGACTTCACAGAAGTTGCCGTGGTGCCAATAATAGTGTAACTCTTTTTTTGTTGAGAACCATGGAGGACAAAAGCTTTTTTCTGTGTCTATTTGTTAACTTCACGCCAAGCTCAGTACCCTGCTGGCAATTGTGGAAAGAGGGTTAAGCTCACCGGGGTTTCAGGTGAAGCCTGAATCATTTCTAGCTGTGGGTAACCAAAGGCACTCAGTGGATTTGGTGACCTGTTTCTGCTATGGATGTGAGAGCTATAAAGCTTAGCAGTATTTCAACCACCTGACAACAAATCATTCTACTACCTGTGATGTGCAGCCCTGGTTTCAGTTCTATCTCAAGTATTACACAAACACAAATGATTGCCAGTAGTAAATATAGGAGAGTCTGTGTCCTTTCCTTAATGTCTAATTCTGAATGAAAACCATGATTATCACGCCTTGAATGAACTGAATGCTTTCACCTGTTCCTCACAAGCACTCTCTGAGCCAGAGGTGCATTCAGTGTTCCCGGGCGAGTGCATTTGTGTTTAAAAATAACTGCTTCATCAACCTTTGTTTGAGTAGCTATGAATAAGGAACATTCACTGACTGGTCAGAGCACTGCTGCCCACCTACAAACGTGGAGTTACTCATAACAAAAGACATACTGTAAGCTGTTAGGATAACACTGGTCAATGGCCATGTGCCAGTCTGGAAGCTGAAATCTTGACCACAGCTTGTAAACACACAACAGAAAAAGCAACGATGGTCCACACTTAGATGTCAAGAAGATGGACTGATGGTTCAATATATTTAGAAACTGTTTTCTGTGCATGCAGTTTGTTTTGCAGCAATAACTAGCTTTATAAGTGGTTTCACGCAATCATAACTAAGAAATTTCCCAGTGCTTCAGTTTCAGGTCAAGTGCATTGTGCAAGAAGGCCTTAACAGCAGTAAATAATAGAGGAGGGAATCACTTTTAAGTACATTCACCATCATCGCCCCACCATAAAAGTAGAAGTAACACCCCTGTCTTTAATCAATGGGTCCTGATTTGTACAGTTATATTGCATCATGTGTAATTTTCTGATGCACTTATGGCTTTTATTCAATTCAAGTCCAGAGGCTGATACTAGCAAAGGGCTAGATCAATCAACAGAATAGGAACATGTATTTATTTCAACTAGGACTTGCAGTCTCAACACAGTATTGCTCAAACTGTATATTTAAAATGTGCATTGTAAAGCATTCAAGTGTGTTTGAGGTTACAGTGTATGTATATTCAAGAGAAAACAACATGGTGTAGTCTCAGCCTAGACTACACCATGCAGCTTGCCTGAGCATTTGATGGCATTTAAAAAGTATGCGTATACATCAAGAGATGCCTTCAAACATGAGGCTGTCAACCCAAAGAGAGAGAGAATACAAGAACCGCTGAGAAAAACATGTGGTTTTAGTAGCTTGCAGAGTTAAGTAATTGCTTTTTCCATTTGTACCAGTGCCTATAATGCCAAAGCATTTTAAAGCCCCCTAATTTACATTTTTCTTTTTCAGAACAATGAAAGGGCACATGTATCTTAGCCTAGTCCTCCACCATACAAAATGCCCTCAGTATAGAGATGCTGTTACAGGGGTACAAGTCGTAAAGCATTAAAGTAATTGAAGGTTACACTATTTTCTGGAAATAAAATGTAGTTGCTAGGCAACTGCTCATGCAGAGTCATTGGCTTACAGTATATGGAGTGAATACAATGTGGAGGTAAACTATTTACCTGAGGAATAAGTTATAAAGGAAATATTGGTTATCCGTTTCAATGCTGTGTGCATAACACCACTAGTATTTCTCTTATATATAATATATATATATATTTTCTTTATATAACACTTTCTATGAAAGCTTATCAGGAGTTCAGAATAAAATCTCCCAAATAAATGTTTATGTTTGCCACAAACACAAAATTTCATTTAAAATCAACTAATGCTCCATTCATAATTAAATCCACTATTCTTCTATTAGCACCCCAGCATCAACGCTATCCTTTCTATTTCACTCTTGGTACAGATATAGAATTTTAATACAATAACGGCTGTACTGAGTGGTCGTTTTCCATTAAAATACATTTAAATGTCAATGTATCCTGTGCTGAATGTGACGCTGAAGGAGAATCAGGTTTGAATGATGGGCCGTGTTCCCTTGTTTTAAAAGACAAACAGGCATTCCATCCCTGGTTTAATTAGGTTTTCATCCTGTGACCCATCAATCAGATTTGACCAATTGACATTTTGAGGACCCCTATAGAGTAGTTAAATGACAGGATTCAAACCCACCCAAGCAAACAAAGATATACAGACAGACACACACACACACACACACACACACACACACACACACACACACACACACAAGACAGAGACTGATTAGAGGCTAGATGAACAGAGTGAGGAAGATGGGGAGGAAAAATATGAATCACTGGATTTGACATGTTGTGCCACCACCTGTCAGCCAAATGTTTGTCAGGGTTTGGAGGAGATGACAAGTCATGTAGGGTCATGAAGGAGACATGCTGCCTCATTACATGTGACACAAGTGGGCAGGAGCATGCACATATACAGACACATAACATGAAAAACACAATATGAACTGCCATATCTATCAGAGATTAATACATGTTACAGTGCAGCTTTCCGCACACACACACACACACACACGATAACTTACATGCATTTATGTGTTATAATTTAAATAAATCCTCCTGAGACAGAAGCCTATATAAACACATTGAGTCCCTTGGAGCCATTGGCCACAATCAATACCCCCACAGTCTTTGACCCTAAAACCTAGCCGTCAAAGTATAACTTAGCATGCAGTAACTATAGAAACACTGACAGAGCCAAAGCGAACAAAGAACTGTGCATGCAAGTTCATAATACCATGAACAAATGAAGCAATCGACATTTATGGACACACAAAAGACAAAGATTGATGTTTATAGATAAACCAAAGTATTAGACGTATTGGAATTTTGACCTGATGATGGGACTGGATGTAAAGCAAGGGAGTGACCACACTTATTTGGTTTCATCCTCTGTGGGCCATGTTTGTCCAAACAAAATGTCAAGACAATCCATCCATTAATTGTTATTTATTTTAGTTTGACCCACAGTGGTGGACCAACCAAAGAATCCTACATTGCCATCCCTTGAGCCACAGAACTAGCATGGCTAAAAAGTGCTTTTTTTGCTCTGCTGTATCATGCTCCTTCCAATAATACCTACATTTCTATACTTGACGTTTGTAGTTTGGCAAACCAACCGTAAGAACAGAAATTTGCAGGAAAAAAGCAACCTCTATTCGCCATTCGAACATGCTGTAGTTATAAAAGCCTTTACAGTAAGTGGCCTATGTTCACAGCATTTGGCTACAGGCTGGTACTGACCCTTCCAACTGCTAAATGATTTGCCAGTGAAGACATGCCTTTATTGTAGGGACTCTGAAACTGGAGAAGACGGGGAGAGATATAGAAAGCAATCAATAGGAGCCGAGGGAGCAAATTCTGTGATTTTTTGTGTTTGCACACATAAATGTGCTGCTGCCTCAGAAAGTGTGTAAGCTTTACAATGGCCCCTTGCCCTGCCTTTGATCTGTCCCTTCCAAAGAGATTTCAGACAAACAGGCCTGAGCCTTCTAGCTAATGCAGGGCCCTGCTAAACCACGCTGAGCTGTGTGGGTGCCACCTACACACTGCAGCTTTCTGTCTCTTCATCTTTGTGCCTCGCTTCCACACCTCCTCACAGCTTGTAACAGTAAGGGCTCACCCTCATCTCAGAATATGCCACTATTTCTGCCTTGCTTGGGTATTAGGTCTATGTTTTGATTCCTTTGATTTGATGCTAAATTAGTGTTTCAGGACACTGAAGACCCACTGATCTTTAGTAATAAATATCCAACTTTAGTTGCCATTTTAACAACCCCTGAGCTAACTCAGGTTTAGGTTTAGCTGAATGGTTGTGGACTCGGGCTAGCTAAAATGGCCGCTAGTCTGTGGACATCTATTCTGGTGTGACCTTGCTGATGGAGTAGAAGTCTCCCAAAGGCATGTCGGCATTCAGGTCCCACAAGACGAAAGGCAGATGCTGGCGTGGTTTCTTTTTCCGAGGCTGCGGGCAGTCACGAGCGGTCACTTTGGAATGAGCGATCACAGTGTCAGCTGGATAACCTTCGAATTGTATTCAATAGTATACCACAGTCGGTATTCTGCATCACTTGATAAGTGATATATGATGACTTCATCAAACTGAAACGGTGTTAATGGGAATGTTTTATGAAGTCGAAATGAAACGGTAATTGGCAGAGATTCAAGATTGCAGGCTATTGGTTGAATTTGGTTCAAGTAGATTGTAGCAGCAGGTAGGGTTGGGTACCGAAGTTGGTACTTTTAAGGGTAGAAACTGAATTATGTCGGTAACCGATGCACATTAAATCAATGGGTGCCAAATTTCAGTACCTAAGAGCAGATCTGGGTGAAAGAGTATAATCCGTAGCAGAGCCGCACGTGTCTGAGGTAGAGAAAGAGATGCGTCTGATACCGATGAACGAAATACGTGTTTACTGCAACCGTAGTTGAGCACAATTTGATTTACGTTAGAAAGTGAAGCCAAGGGTCCTGACCGAGCATCAGTATGGGATGAGTTGGGATGAGAACGTGTTGGTTTAAAACGTGCTTCCTCTGAGACACACAGGACAGCATGTGTCTCTGATGTAGTGTCTGATGGGGTTTTATTTTGTGTGGTGTGTAAAATGTCAACGCTTCTCCTCCCAACTCGTCAGCTTTGTCAGGAGCCAGCGGCTTACCTGTCTAACGCACTGAGTAGCCTAGCGTGTCAAACTATAATGCTCCTCTACGGTTGCAGTAAACACGTGGTTAACGTTGTGAATTCAAACACCACCCACTTACCTAGATGTAGGCAACAGAACCATTTAAATAGGTTTAGTGAAAAACATTATGGTTTGGGTTCAAATGACTACATTCCTAAAGTAAAGATTCATGTTTCGAGTAATCTTAGCTTTACAGTTTGCTGGAATCAACAAATTAGGGCAGCTAATATGAGGCACATTTTGTTAATTGCTACTATGCCAATCAGCTAGTGAATCATTTCACTGGATATACATTAAGTAGAAACTTTTCGTTGGTGCAACATCACTGATACCCATTGCCTATTAGAGCTGTTAATTGTGCAGTGTAAGCCTTTTGTAAAATGTTCACGTATCTGTTTTCTCTCCTATTCCCAAACTCTTCAGGGGTGAATTTGCTTTGTCTAGCATCTTATTTTCCCCCAGAGGTGCTGTACAGTAGAATTGTATAGGTAGGAGGCGCCAGGGGAATTCACAGCAGCTGCAGCACCATTATTAGATATCACTCAGCAGAAAAAATTAGGAGCAACTTGGCATAACAGTTCCCTACAAGACTTTAGTCTGAAGAACAAAGACATTTGGTCTGTCAGTATTGGTGGGTAGATAGTATTATACTCTCTCTGGGACTTAGGGTATTATGTTATATAGAAAAGGCCATGTACAGGAGGAGAATGAGTTCACAGAGAAAAAGTCTTGTTGCTGTGGCATCTACAGAAATACAAATGGAATCAGTATGTGTGAGCTGCGACCCCGTGTGATATATTGTATTGTCATTAACAATACCAACATTTGGCAATTAAAATCCAATTTATCATTACAAGTAGGCAAGCTCATTCATAACAAAATCCTTGGCAACGCGTTCCACAGAGTGTATTACATTTATCAGTTATTTTGACAAAATCAAAAGCTGTGCCAAGAAAGGGACAGAGAGCTCGGGTAATGAGACCTCAACTTCTAGGCCAACTGGCTGCTCAGCTCCTGAAACAACTATTACAGGTTCGTGTGAAAGTGTGTGTGTGTGTTAGTGAGAGATAGAGTGCGACAAAGAAAAACAGTTGTGTGTGTGTGTGTTTTGGAAAATACATCGGTACAATTGTCGGTGATAGAACGGGAAATGATCAATTTAGGGAAAGGTTTGCACAGAGAGGGGAAACCAGACCCAATCTTGGCTCAGTTACAGATTTGAGTCAATTTGAAAATCAGTGAGCTGCTGGGAAGAGGCTACCCTGTGAATATTCTCATTCAACTGAAAAAAATGCAGTGGCGGCATTTTCTGAATGTATCAGGCATTAATTTCATAAGGGTTCAGCACATATATAACGTGCTTCAACCAAGGACTAGTGACGGCAAAACCATCACCACTATTTAACAGTGATAATAACAAAACATGTGCTTTTCTCAAAGACCTTGATTTCAGTACCAATTACGATAACTGACGACTTAAACTTTATTACCATCGTGAAATACATTCAGGTACAAACATAAAATAGTCCCTTCTGCATTGAACCCATTCTAAGCCTTTTTTAGGTGCAGTGAGGTTCCTAAAAGTGCCCCCAAGAGCTCGATCAAGGACCCTCAACATGCAGACAGTCGGAGCCAAGGATCAAACTGCCAAACTTGTGGTTAAAGGACCCGCTCTACCCACTGAGCCACAGCCGCGCCCAATGAGGTGTGCCAGGCAAGGTTGGCTGAAATCAAGCTCAATTCATTTCATTCCCTAAAATGCATAGTTTTTTTAAGAAAAAGGGATGAAGACACGGTGGTACACCACAGTGCTGTTACATTTTTCACCTGGATTTCATTCTTCTTTTATGGTGGTTTACCCCCTTTAGGCTAAACTTCTTACTGAATGCTTGAGTATTCCCCCAAAACCTCCACATATCAAAACAAAGACCACATTTTTTAGAGGTGAAGGTATATGCAAAAATAATTTGCCGGTAATATAGTCTACACTCCAGAAGACGGGCATCTTGAATATCCCATGGGGTAGCGCAGCACAAAGAGGTATGGGAATCATGCTCCTACTGATCTTGCCATCTGTTACACTGGGATTGATTTCTCTGGCATCTGGCTGAATGCTTGTCTACATTTCAATGACCTGCATCAATCCCTGCATCGTTGTCTCTCTCTCACACACACACACACACAGATCCTCACACACCTTCTTGTACTTCTATCCTTATAAGGACCCTATACTGACGGCACACACAAACGCACTTGAACTGCTTTAAAGTTTTTTTAAGAAAACTCTTAGTATATGGCTCAGTATGTATTATAACAGCATCACAATACACTGCTACCCACATTCACTGGGCTTCTATTGATCTCATGAATTACACATCAAGTAACTGTCACAGCAGTTCTTAATTCAGCAATTGATAATTCAATATAATCAATCTGATCGATAAACCAGTCTGCAGATGAAGAAAGCTAAATAGTAGAACAAGCTCTATATGCGGTACATATAGCTTCATACAGGGCTCAAAAACAGCAAATTGAACCATGATAGCTGTGATTATAGGGGTGATAGATGTGATGGCATAACGTCGTCAGTCATTCCCGCATGAAAAAAAGAAGATGCAGGCACTGATTAATTGTCCAGCACCTGTAAAGCAATTGTGGATATGCCTGTACATCTACCTCTAAAATCTACCTCAATATCTCATCGTGTACAATTGTCTCTTCTCCCTCATCGCTTTTTCTTTTGTCTCGTCATTCTTCCAAAACAATTTCTATTCAAAATATTTTCGGCGTTAACTGAACCACCAGGCTCTCTTCTGTTCATTGAGGAGAGGAGAGAGCCCGCGAAGACCTATAAATCCTCTCAGCTTATCAAACTGAAGCCAATTCCAGTGAGATGTTGTCAACATTCATTCGTTTCCGAGTTCCGATTCTTTCACCTTGAATTATTATTTACAGATCAGAAAATAGCAACTGTCTGTGATTTTGAGTTGTTTTTGTATTTTGCTGTATTAAAGAAAGCATGTCCAAACTTTATACTATTATTCATACACGCGTGAGGACCCAGAGTTGTTTATGTGTATACTATTATCATCCTGAACTAAATCTATTATACAGTCAAAGTCCTGACCTGTGCAGTACAATTTCAACAACATAATGTACCTGTAGGCAGGAGGAATGGAGCGTTAAAACCCAACCGTTGGATAAAAGAACATATAAAGTCTTGCTTTGACATGTAATCAGATGATTTAAAATGTATCCATGATCGAGAATATTGCAAATATTGAGAGATTAAGCACAATTTACTCTCTGAAACCATCCTGTTGTGACTCCCAGCAGTTAGCCTTGCCCCTTACTGCATTCCCACATAGATGTGCTGCATTTCTTCCAAGCTTTGGCCACATGGGACAATGGTTGAATGCTGATCTGAGGGAGCAGGGATGTGTTGTGTGGGATACAGAGTTGCACACTGTTCAGGGGTGTCCAATTGAAGTCCTTCTTCAAACACCATGTTACCACATTATGTGGGAGTGTTTGTACATGTACTCCTCTGCATGTTGAGCTATTTATTTGTTTGCTACATTTTCTAGCCGATCTCATCAGAAGAAATACAGGAGTGCAAGCAAAACAATGACTGCTTACAAAGTCTGAATTGGTAGAGGGAAAGAAAGGTAGCTCAAAGTGGCAAACAATCCTTAACCTGACATTACTGAGAAGAAGAGCATGCAATCATCCCTAAGCCTCTAATAAGAGAATGATAGGGATGGTGTGGCATCAAGGAAGTTGTACAGGCTGTTTCAAAATAAACTGGGGAAAAAAATCAAACAAAAACCTTTAATACACTGATATTCACCTGAAAGTTGAACAAGTAATTTAAAAGTGCAGATTGGGAACATTTGTGCCTCTCAACGGCTCTCAAAATGAGGATGTCTGTCGGGACGGCATTATCAGCTGTAACTGCCATATGAGAGCACTGCACAATGCGGCCAAGAGCTAGCCAGTGGGTTCAGATACACTGACATGCACGAACATGCACTTTAAGCAAGCATGGCCAACCCGGCTGTGTCAACAAAGCAAGGAGAAGCTCGGATTACAACATACACAAAGGGAGAGCGTCCGGCTAACATTGACTGGGTCAGTAAGTTGTTCCCATTAAAGTGTAGGAAGTCAGCATTCTCCACAATAGTTACTGGCTTAGGCTTTGGGTGAAAGATTTAAGGTGTTCTCTTATTTGAATACACAATGTCCCTCTAACTATTGTCATACCCAGAGTAGTAATTAGGTGGCTAGCCAGGCAGTTATCCTGAAGCATTCTGCTATGGACTTTCGGGATATTAAAGAAAGAGAAATGGTGTCTGCAGTGAGGACAACCACAGCACTGTGATATGTTGGAGCATTGGGGATACACTGCTGGCATAGGCAGCGAAGGCAAATGTTAGGGCCATAAGGGTGTTGAATTAGCACACAATGCTAGCACAACACAGTCATACTTGCATATTGTGGAGGAAAACGTGTCCTTTGAAAATAGATTGTAATTATTTGCTGATGCCAACAAGTTTGATAATGACACTAACATGTGTTGTAAGAGTATCTGTAGGGTGTGTGTGTGTGTGTGTGTGTGTATATATGTACTTATGCCGTCTTCAGGATTCGATTCACTGCTCCCAGAGCGATTGAAAATTAATTATTTAAATCTTCCGACATGGTACCAGAATCTAACAGTAGTGTGCACTTTAGCGATTCCATTATTTGTGTAATATGCAAGCAAATGTAAATATTTCATACGTGAATTGTAACACAGTCCAGAGACATTAGCCAGTCTATGCCACTTTATATTATCCTTTTACATTCTACTCCCTCCTTGGCCTTTGTGGTGTTACAATAGAAAAACAGGATAGGGAAACAGTAGAGATTGACTTCATGACTTCATGGCATTTTGCCAGAGTCAATACTGCCCAAACGTGGCATTCAGATACCCAGACATCCTCACCCATTCCGTCCTTCTCATCATCAGCACCATTACAACCTTGCGTGAGGTAACTGGCCGTGCAAAAGTATTTCCTTTTCCTTTTTTCAAAGTTGATCTATTTTTAATGATTAATGCTCAGCGCCTGTTCAAAACCAGAGACATTGATTTGGGATTCATCCATGGGTACGCATGAGACAGCAAATATTAAAAGACATTCAATATTGATGGTTGAATTGGAGCCCAGACAAGTAGTCACTGCTGCTGCAAAGGTTGATGCTCTTTCACACACCCAGCGCAGCAACTACATTACACATGCATTGTGTGAAAACTCTTGGAGCTATTTCTTTTATTTGATGATGAAGCCAGACTATGTCAAAATTTCACCTGGTTGTATTAGGATTGTAAATACCTGTAGTAACTATGTCACTGTATGAAGACTCTGTACGGTAATGAAGTACGTGCACAGCATACATGCTACCGCCACATCCAGTTAAACAAAAAATGTATGTGACAGGGCAAACCACCGAATAGTTCCATCAATATATAGTGCACAGAATTTACGAGGGACTTTGGGTGGAAAAAAAGCTTAATTTAATATTTAGAGGCCACTGAGATGCAACACAATTTCTCATTGTGTCACTTGATTCCAGTCTTTTCTAACCCCTGGACCCAGCCCTCATGTTCTTTTTTTAAGGTGCTATACATGCGATACTTACAAAGAAAAAAAAAAACTATAGTAAAAATGTCTTTAGTTCAAATTCAGTTATGTAAGAAATAATAAACAGTCGAGTCTGAACGAAAGATTTGAATACATGCTGTGGAGACAACCATCAGCTCCTATATATATAGTTTCTTTCGTTGAGGCAATTGCTGAAACATATGAAAACAAATGAACCATGTTTATCTTTATATATTGGTCTTGTTCAAGTGTCAATATGTTCCTATGATTACACAGGTTGTCAGCAATTTGTAGCCACAGACTGGATCATTGGTAGGTTGAGTGGGTGAGTCAAAATGTGCTGCGTTTGTGTTGTATTGGAAAAAAAAGTCAACAACACGTCTACAACACGTCCATGTGTGGGAAAAGGAGATCTCACTGGACTAGCTGCTACTCTAGCCTTGTACACTGTCCATGCGGTACGCTCGGCCCAAGTGGCTGTGCTGCCTTCAGGTCAGGCCCCTGTAGACAGGGCAAGCTAAGCAGGAGGGCAACCACAAGAACAACAATCACACTTGAAACAAACTATCTGTTTATTACATCCTCTGGCCAGTTAATAAACAGCATTCACAAAGACTATGCCATAAACTGCTGTGCTTGCTTTAGAAGCTGCAAAAGGATATAGGTGAAGGAAACTAACATCAAAGTAAACTGAGAATCCATAAAAAATAAATGTTTTTGAGGAAATTGGATAGTGAAATAAAATAAAAGAAGGCCGCTATGGTAAAATCATTACATGCATACATACACAGTCGATTCCACTCAAATGCAGGCCAATCCCGCTTTCAAACCAATACCTGTAACAAGTGCTTAGCTGGTAGAATAGTACACATTCAGTGTTGGCAGACAAACCAAACGTATTAAGACTGTGGCATCATCTTAGGATGTGCACCATCTATCCCTTTGTTTCACTGAGCCTGAGAAACTGGCTCTTTGCTACATTGCCATAAGGAAACGTCATTCTTTGACATATCCATTAAAATGCAGCGCTGAACCACAGCTAATAAAAGGAGACAGAGGACAACAGCATGACCACCTCACGGCATCATAAAGTTAGTGAGGGGAGCATAAATAATGGAACACTCATTTTCTCTAAACACGTTGGTCTAGCTGCTGCTTAGAGTTGTCTCTGTAGCACAGGTTCCTGCCAGAGCAGCATGGGAATCAGTTTGGAATAGTGGTACAGACTCGGATGGGAAAACGTATGAATACCATGCCACTGACTAAATGAGTTAGGTGCATTGGAGCTGTAAAGTAGTTCTGTCAAAAATAAAGTTAAAGTACAGAATCAACATGTAAAGAAATGTGGGAATGCGTGATTGGTTTCACCCCAGGAGACATTCAGATTGATGATGATTTTCTTTTAAAATCATAGCTAGACTTCAATAGTTGGACTTTCTAGCAAATAACTTACTGAGGCCAACTGGCTACTGTAGGATCCGGTAGAAGTAATGTATGAATTAGTATTAGGAATCAAACCCAGGATATAAACTTTGGATTAAAATAAAACTAAGAGGCCTAATGGTGGTGCTAAATGAGACCTCAGGGGATAACCAAATGAATATGTGCATCAAATATTATGGCAATCTCCTGTGGTTTTTGAGGTATTTCACAACAAAACACAAATGTGAACATCATGGACGCATGAGTTGAAAGGCCAGGGGATCACAATATTCATTTGGATTCATCCTCTGGGGACCATGGATGTCTGTATATACGTAATGTCATGCTAGCACATTCAATAGCTGTTGAGATATTTCGGTCTGGACTAAAGTTGCAGACTGACCAACATACAAACATTACCCTCCGCAATACCATATTGCTAAAGGGGCTAAGAAACTAAACACTTGATTAATGTAAACAAAGTCTAAGCACAAGGTTAAAAAAAGATAATTCACAAGTGTGCACCGTCGGTCAGTGGGTCTACTTTAGTGCTCTGTCAAAGAGCACTCCTCCATCATTTCCCTCAACAGAACAGCAAAGTAAACAGACACAGTGCAGGGGCCAGCATACCATATTACAGCCTCAGCTCCAGCACATCTCTTATACCCAGGATGAACATCTGCAACCCCCAGCCATTCATCCAAACATATGCAAGTCCCAGGAAACCTTTTGCAACCGAGCCACATCCGTAGTAAATCAGTCTAAGCTGGCCTAAAACCTCCCACAGAACAGCCATTCAAGTCACCCCCACCCCCACCCAACCACAGGAGTAGATCATTGCCTCTATTTCCTTCTGCATCATCCTAAAAAAAAAATCCCCAGATCACTGATTTACTGTATTTCTCTCTGTTATGGGACTTCTGGCAAAACACACAATCTTACATGAGTGCATGAAGAAAGAATACCACCATCAAGCAAGTATTGCTATAAATCAAGTTGCCACAGTAGCCATGGAAGTCTGTGTGTGCGTGTGTGTTGACTTTTATTATGAGAACGTGCCATGTCAGGGGAGCGGGAAAGACTTGTGGATAGTGCTGCATTGGTGAGACGTACAGCCAGGATAAATCTGGCCAGTGTGAAAACGCGGTATGGGTGCAATTACATAGAGATGGAGGGACAAAGACATGGCAGTTTATTTGCAACAGCATGGACACCGTTTCTCAGGGAGAGTGAGAATTGGATCTGTTAGCTAAAGAGAAAAGAGGCCGCTCTGCCTTTTTGTCCCTTTTTCTCACCACATCTCTTTGTTGGGCCATCCAACGTGCCTCAAAATGTATTGTTGGGGCCTAATTTCTTTCACCTATTAATGGCAGTGTTTCCCCTATAATTGTAGTGAGTCCATGAACGAGTGTCTGTGGTTAGTTCACATCTGTAATACCAGCAGGACATTTGAGTGTCTGTTATCTTAACTGCTAAAGTCAGTTGAACAAGAGTTAATAAGATACTGTCGCCTGTAGCCTTCAGGTTACAAACAGGCTTGGTAGTGAACAACACGCTAACGTGCTGACAAATTCAATGTTTTTGTCTTTTAAGCTGAGCCAAGAGAGAATATTTAGTTATTACAGATAGGGGATGCTGTTTTGCCCTCATTGTTGTCCCCCTGCTGGAAGTGAAGGGCCCCTGTGTGTTTTATGTGGAGTAGGCACTCTCCCTCCCGGTTTAAAAAATATCCTTTTATATGTTACATTGCTTGTCAGCATCCAGTCATATGGTAATTTAGGAGGCAATTTAGATTTGTGTGCTCTGATTAATTTGGCATGCAGTGAACACATCAGTCATCATTTCGTTTTAATGAAAACTCAACACAGTTCAAACTGTTTTGGAAGAAGTAAATAACGAGAGTAACAGGCAAACCAGCTTCAAAAATGACAGTCCAGAGTCTTTTTTTAAATGTGCTGTGTGGTGGATCTAATTTATGCCAGCCTGTCATGCACTCGGAGGACAGATACGTCAGGCTGAAACAGATGACAAACACTGAATCACACCAGATAAAGTCAACACATTTTGAAATTGAGTCTAGATTGAACATGTCAATATCGTGGAATCTGGAGCTATTGGCCACACGCTTATTTCAGTGTGGCACAGCTTGCTATCCATGAATTAATTAATAAATGTTTAAAATTTCAAGAGCCTACATGTTTCAGTTTGCCCAACCTTCAGGCGGAGCTTCTGTAGAAAGAAGCCATATCGCACGTGCCTCCAGGAGAGCAGAATGTGGGTTTCTATTCTTGCCATTTTCTCACACCAGAGAAAACATGCGAGATGAGGCAGATTTTGGACTTCTGTTCAACAGGAGCATTATGACGCAGCCGTATCACATGCTGACAATCAGACATTTGCGTGAATGTGTGTGCCCCAGCGATTGGTTCATTTCCATCGACCTGAGAGATGCCTATTTCCACATACCGGTCATTCCTAAGAAGAAAATGTGCCTGTGTTTCTCCTTCCAGGGAAGACAATACCAGTACAACCGGCTGCCATGCTTTTCTCTGGCTCTGCCCACTTTCTCCAAGTGTATGGAAACAGCGCTGTAGCCATTACGCAGGAAAGGGATCAGGGTTTTGTTAGGATCTGGCAGGAGCGTGTTTTGTTCTCAGCAAGAATAAAAAATGTATTATTGATAGTAATAAAATTAATAATATCAGTAGGATTATTAACATATATTAACAAAAATGGGGCACCACCCTGGGATCAGTGACCAATAACCAACCTGTGGATTAAAGCCTCAAAATTGGTATTCACTCACAAAGTCAAAGTACTATTCCACGTACACTGCTCTTTAAAACATAACAGAGATTATTTATCTCTAACAATACTGACAAAAAATTACGCAAAACTCCACAATGGTGGCGAGGCCACTATTATTTAATGGGTTAATAAGATACACAATAGAGGCTGTGCTTACACGCCACGTGTGTATGAAATAGCAAGCAAAGCGTGGACAATTTATTTTAGGTCAAGAATCATTTCCCTTAAAGGGTTCTCCCTCTGCCTCGTCAGAATAAGGCAAAAAAAAAGTGTCTTACCGGCTGTGCCCAGTGCACGCTTTTTCTCAGTATGTTGTAAGCGCGGCAATCAGCAGACACGGCAGTTGTTCAATTATTACAGAGGACACTCGCAAGGTGGGGCACTGTCAAAACAGCGTTTATCTAGCTGTGTGGCGTTATCACACAAGCCAACAGTGCAGCAGGAATGTAGCAACTGCAAGGCGCCTTGGCGCATTCCTAGAATGCTTTTTACTCATCCATGGCCCTCCTCGGAGGGATGACAGTGGCACACATCTGCACAGCGTCATCCTGGGCTTCTATGTAACCTTTCCATCTGTTTCTGCGAGATGTACCTAAGGCCTTACTGACTTATTCAGTGTTAAATGTCCTATACGGCAGATAAAGCATTGCCCGATCTGTCACTTTTATGCACGTGTCCAAGGATGCGCTTCTAACCTGATCATCACGGATTAGTGGGCAGCATGGGTACTCTTCTGCAGTGGAAGGGCTGTGTGTAGAAGGGTTATTTTGCTGACAGGATTTCTTGTAGAGATACAGTAGCATGCCAATTCCACAACACACAGCATGAGAGGAAGATGCTCACAATTAGACATGTTTAAACAAGCCTATATTTTAACCATATTTTATAAGACGAAAAAAAAGGGTAAACTTGAAGTTATTATCCAAACTCTCCATCGTTGCCGTCCATTACATTTTGCACATCTACCTCCTGTTTTAATGTTTATGTCCTTCCTTTTGTAATCCATGCATACAGTTTTAAATTGCAATTGTCAACTTTTGTTATGTTCACTTATTTTTACTTACAAAAAACAAGATGGTGATAATTGGATTGAACAGGAAATTTGTTTGAAATCTATTTAATTTTCTGACAGCTTGTGTTGCTCTGCTGGAGGGTACCCAAAATGAAAGCTGTGCCTAGCAGTGTCACCGTGTCCTCGGATCTCTGCAATAATATTTGATGGGTGACATGTTATTGCAAGAAATAGAAATGATGGCCAAAACTAAAGAAATACGACCAGAATTGTACAAACACATTTTGTCCTTGGTGTATAAGGGTAGGGGTGCATCATAGCTAAAGGTCATAGCCCTCTTTTCTTTTGATATATGAAAGTTACTATTTTTGTACAGAGAAGAAGTTCACTCTAATATTTTAGATCTCTCTAAAATTGGAAAAAAGTAAATCTGCAAAGCTATTGGCATCTGCCAGCACAGAAACTCACATTTTGTATGCATGGATGTTGATTTATTTTTTATTTATGATATTTAGCAAAGCAATATGTGGTTTAGGCAAAGTTATTTTCACATGTAAAAGTGTGATACTACAAATCAATTAAAAGTGATACGACATAAATGAAGACACTCGATATGAAAAGCCTCTCGGTGCTCTGAATTAAAGGAAAGTCTTCGTGCCAATGTATTCTTTGGTGGCCAAAGTGCCAGTTCCCTAATGTTTAGATACTTAACACTGAAGAAGCGCTGTGACAAATGTAATGACACTTAATATATTCTGTCAGCTTAATACTTCACACAGTGTACTGTGTGTAAAATGTTGTCACCGAAGGTAGATTAAAATCATACAATTATTTTACTGATGAATAGATTTACTGTACATGACCTTGAGAGCTAGTGCTCAGCTACAATTCTAATTGACCGTCAAGGTGATGCTACTTGTTTGCTAGATCTGTGTTATGCTCACAGTAACAATGAAACCTTTCAATCTTTTTGGGAACATACATTTTCTGTTAATAGCACTGGAAGTGGATCACTGAGTGCATGTGTTTGTGTGGGAGAGACAAAGAAATATAGAGACCCAGAGTGTCACAGAGAGATAGAGAGTCAGAAAGAGACTGAGGAGGGGACACGAAGGCTAATGTATCAGAGAGAGATGTCTGCCTTTGTGTTTACCTGAGAAACTTTAGAGCTCAAGGGCATTGTGTTGTGTTTATGTTGTTTGGCAGGAAACATACTGAAGGGAATGAAAAAGTACGGTTAAAAGATGACTTGTCTCGCTTCTGAAAACTCTCAAATCTGACTGTCCCCATACACCATCGTAGATTGGCTCATTCAATTTTTGAATTGGAGTGAAAATACCCCCCTTCTGTTATCCATTTTTTAAAATGTGCTGCTAATGAAAGTAATAGAAATTTGTGATATGTGTTAGTTGTCTTTCCCTGAACAGCAACGTTTGGAAATACTACTGCTGCTGCTTGAAATACTACTGCGGCTGCTACTACTACTACTTTATCTTTCTATTATACTATCAGTTTAAAATCTAAGGTACAACTTACTCTGGTAATACCAGAGCATATCAAAATATTATGAGGCACCTTTATGAGGCTATACCTCTTAATGGTTATCTATTGCTACATACTGTACCAATGTGTTCCCTGCCAAACAACACAAACACAATGTTCTTGCTGCCGAAACAAGCACATTTTAATATGTGTGTATTTCAAGTAAAGCTCCACTACGACTGTTGTATTGCAAGACCTTTGAATTTTAATCTTGATGTTTCCATACCAAATATGATGCCTAGGTCATTACTTTTTACAAAGTCACAGCATTTAAAGCTGAGATCAAATATGAGATATGGTATGGACCTGGAAGGATAAGCCACCTTTTTAAGGATTACTACACCGCTGATCTAATTTGGATATGAATAAAGAAGATTGTGGCTGATACATTAGCACATTTCTTTGATAAAGATTTTAATGCTAATAGGCGCTTCAAGCAGAATGTTTCAAACCATATGTACTGTATGCACGTTTGAGAGAAGGTGAAGTGTAAAATCCCAAAGTTAAGCCTTAGCTTCACAGCACTGCCTGCTGTCTCCCCGAGGATCCGCTCCAGAGGGGTATCAGCATGCTAAGTAAGATCCAACCGTCAGAATAGAAACCACTGGAACACAGGCGGCTCAAACGTCCACTTCTCTCTACTGTAAATAGCCAACAATGGGGTTTGACTTCATACTCAACCGATAGTTAGTTACGCAATAGACAATTAATTTATGAATTTCTTAAGTTATTAAAATGAGAATCTGCTACAGTCACCTTTGCCTGACCACATTAATGATAACAAACAAATGATGTAAGGTATCTAAAGAAAACACCTGTTTAATTCATGCAGTTGCATGTTCTCAATTAATATGCCCAGTACAATCAAAGTCTTGGTTGGGATTGACTTTATGTATGCCCTTTCATTGTTCATGGGCGCATTGATGTATACAATGCATATTTTTGTGAGATAATGCAGCAGGGGAGGGGGGCAATTTATTACCCTAAAGTCATTACACCTAATCTCTAGAGTGATGGGGTCATTTTTCCAATGAGTAACGAATGTGTGTTGATGCTCTACCAGTGGCAGGTGGTATAGCAGTTGATAAATGGAGCTTAGCAAAAGTTCAATCAGGAAGACGACTACATTCACTCTCCTCTGCACTTTTAGTCATTACTTTCTCTCAGCCACACCTCTTGGCTCTTATCCATTCATATACTTCCCTCCATTATCCTATCACTTTAACATCTAAAAGGCAACTTCTGACAGCTTCACTTCACACCAGTGAGTAAGTCTAAAAGTATAGCCACATTGATCTCTGCAAGGCCAACACCTTCTAGAAACTGCCCCACCTGTGGGCAGATCGACAGTTGAGTTGGTTGTGGCAGAATAAGATCACAAATGATGCTTGACTGGTGTTAAGTGTTATATTATAGTTGTAATAAAAGCCTCACATTTACAGTTATTTACATAACATACACAGTCTCACAGGACACATATAACAACCCTTCATGTACCCTCCATGTCACCTGTGAGCTTGTCGAGCTCCATGCAAGGGATTTACAACTTGAAATACAAAATGACAAAGAGGCAGTGGCTCTGCCTTTGCTCACCACACTGTCTATCTGTACCGTAATGCTATCATTCCTCTCAATCATCAATCACAATATCTATCCTACATCCAAATAGTGTTGTGCTCTGCACACAGCTCCTGAAGGTGATGCCAGCATCTGACCACCACCCACTACGCCGTTGTCCTAAAGATTTAGGGGTTAAAAAAAATGGATGGATGGACTGAAATATGAAAATGAAATCCAAAATCTCATCAAGTCTGCTTACACTGGCTGCATTCAGATAAATACTCCAGCAGCACACAACTACTACTGATACTGCAATCTGCTGGCTTCACGGCTTGTCCAGTGTGAGCTATTAAGCTGCTGCTGCATTCACCTCCAGGAGCTTCCCCCTCAGATCACCGCTGACCCGAGAAGCGATCAACCCGGTCCTGATTAATGGGTATCTGATCCTCCTTGGAGGCAATCACACTAAGAAGGTTGGGCCAAACAGTAACAAATGGGACAAACCGCAATCATCCTTTATTGCATCAATAACCCCAGTTATCGATTAATCTGCATTACATTTTCAGAGGAAAAACACACCTTAATTGGTGTTGTGTGACACATCTTTAGTTCGTACCTAAAATTTCCTGCTGGCATTTTCAGAAGAATGGTCTTTTAATCCATTTCAGATAACTAGGCTCAGCGAGTGAAGATCTACGCAGGTATTAACCCAGACTCCTGAGGTAATCATTTCCACAGAGCAACATGGCATGGCATTAGGCTGATTTGCTCTCAGTGTCAGTCAGCCTGAGACACCATCACAAAAAAAATTAGAAGATTAGACAACCTGATGGCACCGGCTCTCACACCTAGAGTACACTGGCATTATTGCTCAAATGTTATTCTCTTTTCTTGAGCAGCATTTCCTGGTAGGCTGAAATGCTGAATACAATCCGTACACCGTATTCCAAAGTTAGAGATTCATTTAGGAGAAACTAGGGTTGTCACTGACAATTATTTTAGTTGTCTGTTAATCTGCTGATTATTTTCCAATTAAACAATCAATAGAAAACAGTACAACATGAACGGTAACTTATCTGCCAACTAGTTGATTGATCAACTAATCATTTCAGTTCTTGTAAGACAGAAACAATAGTAATTGCCTCTCATGTGACACAAAAGATATTCCTTTCAAATTGTAATATTTTGTTACACAATAAATACAATGTATGCAAAGGTACACACATATATTTGATATCTCGTAACACAGTCATCAATACCCTTTAACATTTTTTTTTTATTGTGTGTTACTGCATCATTACGTTTTAAAAGCCCAAAACCCTCCTGAGAGAGAACCCCATGCCACATGGGTCTATACATTAGAACTTCGAAGAGAGATCTACCAAGAAACAGCCTTAATGTCCTGTGCAGACAGAAACAAACACACACACACACACACACACACACACACACACACACACACTCACACACACACACACACACACACACACACACACACACAAACACACACCACCAACATCAGAGTCTCTGTTCTCAAACAAGCTGTAGGAATGGGAGATTTGAAAACGGCCATGCCACAGAGACAAAGTGAGAGCTGGCTGAAAACAAAATGGGCATTTTTTTTTGATGTCCCATTATATGCGTTGCTTCTTTGCCTGGGACCTCGATCCATCCATCTACAGAACAAAACTCCTACCAAAACTCCTACCAAAAACATCTTCTTAAAGCAACATCTACATATTAACTCAAACACAGGAGTCACCTTTTAAAACACGACATCATGGAACAACACATCTCCGATTGTTACCAAACACCCAGGGAGACAGCTTGTTTAACAACCTTATCTCTAGTATCAGATGAAAATTCAACTGAACACACCTTTATTCTATTTCCTCGCTTCACTCACTTCTCACCTCTCTCTTTCTCTCCCCCACTGAGCTGGAGGAGATAAATGAAATGAGGGCTGGCATGTTCCCTGGACATTTTAATTAGCTAGTCTGTAATTCAGCTTGACCCCCTTTCAACTTTGATCAGCCAGCGGAAGCTCTGATAAGGACCTGCTACTCATGTGCAAACACTGGGGTTGTTCAACGGCAAATTGTCTCTTTGCCGTTTGCAGACGCTCTCTACCTGTGCTGTCATGGGAGAGTTGTTTACGGCTCAGTGAAAACTAAAAGCCCAACTAAATCGGAAATACTGCGGGTGAGCTGTGCCTTGCTCTCCAGGTTTCTGGAGGCTACATTAATGTGTAACAGTATTAGCCTAAGGTCCTACAGGCTAGCATTTAGTTTCATTTAGTCTTAAAATGACATGAGCTTTGGGCTTTATGAGAGCCAGCTGAAAGCAAAAACAACAATAAGAAAACAGCAATACAACCTCAAATGGGTACATCATGTTATGATTCGTACAAAACAATATATATATATATATATATATATATATATATATATTGTTTTGTTCATTGTGTGTGTGTGTGTGTGTATTAAACAGCATTTTCAAAAATGTGTTATTAAAGCAAATCATTATTTAATAAATTGCTGTGATTACCTAATCACACACTCCTTTTGTAATGTGTTATACTGCTGACAAGTAGAGATGGTATTTTCAGCCAAGGCAGCAATTGTGTGACCGGAGATTGACAAAAGTTAAACGCAGTTTTAAATAGGTATTATTACTTCACGCACACAAAGGCTACTCAGTGTACCCTTCGGACATTTCATAACAGATCTAGACACATGTCCAGTTTTTGCAGCCACTAATACCTCTAACCAGCCATAACCAGGAATATCAGGAAAATCAAATGGAACACAGTGGTTTCATCAGCTAGAGATTGTCAGCGTCACAGTCATAATCCAACTCTGACCTCCTCTGCCCTATTATCATTAGATCCACCCAGCAAAGTGGTCCCATCCATCAGCTGGTTTACACTGTGACAGCAGCCGGTTTCTACACGACTGGGGGTTCTTCCAATTTGTAAATGGGATTGGAGCACATCTACAAAAGGTTGAACAATACACCGCTGGAGCCAGCTGTGGCGTCTCTACCCACCGCTGCCCTTAATTCACGTGCTAACTGTATCTGGAGATGCTGCGGTGACTTTGCCCACTCATCAAACTCCTTCTGTACCGCTCATATTGTTTCTAATATCTGAGGTATCACGTCTCACTCCCTGCCTCAGCTCCTCTTGCTAAACCCTCCGACAGTCTCCTCTTCTCTCTATTTCGTTTTTTACTCCTCATTATCTCCACCAGGCGTAATATATTACACTGCCATTGACTGCCTGCTTACTCCTCACTTCCCACTCTTAACTGGCTCAGTACCGGTAGGGGCTGCTAGTGATAACACAGCTGAGTGCTTCTGTGACCCTGAGCCACTACTCTGCGGCCAGAGACACATTGAGGCGGTAACAGTTTGCACACTGTTGTTGTTGTTTTGGACGGTGTATTTGGCTAACAACTAAATTGACTACCAGTACACACACTGCTGTACCTCGCTGCCACTCAGCTGCTGCTAACCAGCCAGGTAACTTGGCGGGTTTACCTCTGTGTTTTGGCACGACTGTATGAAGTGTAGTATACGACAAACTTCGAGCCCATTGTATTACGTTGCATTGTCACTTGTTTTTCAGTTTAAATGAAGATCGTCAGTTCGACGAAGCTTTACAGCACTGGTTGTATTCATTCAATCGCACACAACAGCAGCGGTTGTTGCAGACACACCTGGCGGAGATGTGCACTCTACTGAGTGCCCCTTTCTAGTTATCTCTTATTCTCCTCCACTGCGCCTCATACCCACGGTGACTTGGTCCTTCCTTTCTTCTCCATCTCCTTGAAACTCCTCCATCCCTCCCTGTCCTTCTCTCTGCTTCTGATCTCAGACAAAGTACCTGTAGATGATATGTATTGCCATTCAACAGGCAGTATTGGTAGTTCAGTAAAGCAACACATGGCCATTGACTCCACTTACAGAAATACGACCAGAACAAAACCAACAAAACCAGTGAATTATGACAGCAGATTTGTGCCACATGTTTAATTAACTGTGCATCTTTTATATACTTCCAAGACAAGATAGCAGAAATTATAGCACATTTATAAATAACCTGTGGCGACCTTAGAGTTATGTTTCATGGGTTTGGATTTTCCAATTATGCACCGCTGTGCCCCGATAAAGCCCAACAGCAGTTAATAATGCTGGAAATCATTGCAGCATGGTCACAGGCTGCACAACAGGATATACTTTCTAACAGCCAAAGGTGAAGTGCACAAAAAAGTAATGTATGTGTAACAGCTATGTAAAGCCTCCACATCATCTAACAAGAGTAACCTGCTAGGTTTGGTGATTTTCCACCCCCTCTCCTGCTGTAACAGACATAATTCAACGAAAGAACAAACTAAAAACAGACCCAAAACACATAGTTTGGCATGAGCGCTAATCATTTTTGAAGCGTTCATTCTTATCTTTCATTTTTTTTACAATATAAACTGAAATAGAGCATATATCCCGATCCAATAGCAGGCCTGTCTACTGATATATTCACAACATCTAACTCTTATTGTTACTTCCGGCTGCTACTCCCTGGCCAGATGCTGCCACTGATTGCAAGCTGAAAAGCGCCGCAAGCCACCCGAGCTTTCACCCATATGTTATTCTACTCAATTGAAGATGATTCACTATTAATTACAGTAAATTTATCACACAATAAACCAGGTATTTTTACCCAGAGTATATTTCAACAATACGATTATGTGGTCTGTCTACAGAAATGTTTCTGTCTGATGGCCGAGTTAAGCAGTTGCTTCTTATGAACCGTATCTTCTACAACCTTTAAAATGCAAATACAGAAAGCCGTGCTGCTTTTTCAGAGATATTCTTAAATAAATCATTTGTCATTCTGCTAATCTGTCAGGCAGTGACTCTCAATAGCAGTTACACCGTCTAATATTCTGAGCTCCCTTCATAAGCTGTACTTCACCTTGTAAAAGTCTGCTTCTTAACTCTTTCTAAACCCTCAGATCCCCTCTACGCTTTCTCCCCCATGTATATTCGATGTGCTACACAGCCAAGGCTTACTGCGGGTGAATCATGTATTATCCCTTGTCCTCTGCTCCTGCTCTTACATCTCTCCTTTCCTGTAATTTCATTTTCCAGTAGGGCTGTCAGGCATGTGGAAGAACCTGTCTACCACATGGTGTGGGGAGCAATGAACAATTGTATTATGCCAGTTGGGGCCACACATCCCACACAGCATCTTCACAATTGGCCACAAAAATAATGAGACAACTATTTAAACAGCTCTGATCAAACAGGAGTCAATCAAACAGAAACCATGAACACAAAGAGGGGGGGGGAAATGTGTCTGCATGAGAGAGATGCACACAGCGAGGCAAGACTGCAGTCATCTACCAACACTAGAGTTTTAAATAACAGAGAGCTGAAGTTGGACGCTTAGGTTGATGAAACAAGCTCATAATGTCTGATAGAAGGGACTAAGCATGGTGATAGCCTTATATTTAATAAACACATATAATACAAACGGAAGTGCTCAAAACTCTGTGAGCCATCCACCTTTTTCACACTCTGACCCCATTCCCTTTATTTTCACTGTTACATAATCCATTTACATTGTCTCCCCTCTTTATGACCCCTTTGCTGCCTGCTGCCCATCAACATTTCTACACTTTTAAAAACTCTCTCAACCACTCTTTTCTAAAAAGGACCTTTAAACAGGAGGACTATGAAAAACACTTATGCAGGCACAATATAATGCAGATGATCTCTTATGCACCCAGACCAAACCAAAGAGGTATAGCCAGTCTATGTCTCAGAAGCCTGAAAAAGGAAAGGCCTAATAAGGCAGTTCCACACGAACCATGTGCTTCAATCATTCCCCAAATGTTCACAGCCTGGTGTACACATGCATGCTCACACAATCACATACAGATCACTTGATTTTTGCAGATTTTTCCACGATTCCAAATGACTACTCATAACCGTCAATGAAAGAGATCATAGCGAGAAACCCATCAACATGCCATTAGCAACTTTCAAGGATAATGAGTATGCAGTGTGGCTTTTAGAAACCAAATGGTGGCTTATACTGTGTCTGTGTCACAGACACATGACAACTGTAACCCCTATTTATACTGATTTTCACAGTGCAATAAAGCGTATAATTTTGGAAAAAAAAACTCATCATAGTTCGTCATTTTGTCTTATTCCTTTAATCTATTATTGAATTCTGAAATAATGCTAAATGTTTAAAAATAAATCTCAATTTCAACTGGCCGCAGTTGAAATTGCAGCCAATTTCAAACACAATTGAATGTCTGGAATGTCTCTTTGAAATAAGATAGAAAAAACACCTGATTCTTGATGTTTCTTGAAATAAGTGGATATGTGTTAAAGATGTTGTGTATTTTCATCCCACTTACCCTTTTAGTCCACAGAAAATACTATTCTTGACCTCATAAAGAAACTTAACAACTGACAATAGCGTGTTAAGATGGAGGGTTTTTCAGTGCATTTATTGTGTTTCCAGTCGGTCTCTGATATGCTGATGACCTGCTGACTTAAATTACATTCCTCATTTATGCGATTATGATTCCCTGATTAAATTGCAATTAAAATGAATCAAAGGAAAATGTGTGATTTTTATGATTCGCTATTTAGTTCCTAGTTCAAAGAAAATTCCAGATATTTCCCAAATTGACTCACACGTGTTTCTCTTTGAACATTAATTAGCTGAGCAGCAACAGCACTTTAAAAGAGGCCAGATGGCATTCAAGCTGGATTGGTGCTGTGGTCAGCTTAGGCATCCCAAAACAAGTTCTTCTTTGGCATCCAGTATACAGAAGCTGTCTGCCAGAGTCCTTGTACCTGTCTGCCTCAGTAATCTGCCAGAAAGCAGACAAACATCAGTGAGCCTTATCTCTACTTCTCAGGAGCAGTCAGGAAAGGAGGCACGCAAAAGGCAAGTGGTCCAGGAGCAACACACAGAAGGAGCAGACTAAGACAGACTCTTGAATTCAGTCAACGCGCAATACAAACAACTCATTAACACACATCACAAAGCACATGGAACTTATTCTGGAAAAAAAGGCGCAGAGTTTATCAGACATGCGCCGTGTTTCCGTTAAGCAGGTTAAGAGGAATCTGCTACAGGCTATGGTGAGAGCATCAATGATGCAGGAAACAAAATGCAGCAAAGATTATTTTATGAGCATGACATCACAGGACAACTTCAACATTTCCAGTAAGGCTCCGCAGAAGGATTTACCCAGTGGCAATATTGAATGCTGCACGTTGACACACACGGAGGGGCTATAATACACCATCTGCTCCAAAGTGATATTCAATACTTGCATCTCATGCAAGATTGCACATGTGGGCAATGAAATTGAAACCGTCTCCTCAAACCACTTTCCTTGAGCCAAAAAGTCAAATTCTGTCAGTAGTAGATTTCACAAGGCACTGGTGCCTCAGAGAAATGCAATGTCTTTACAGCATACTGCGTGTTCTGGCATTTGTATTCACAGCGTACTGAAGCTGCCTGTGGGGGAGATGTGGTGGCTTAAAAAATATGAAATGCGTGTTATCCTGCATATGAATTGGGTTTTTTTGTCACTGGCACAAGAGTTTGTAATATGAAATAGGCTAAATAAGTGGCATTACTTTCTGAGGAGTTTGTACACATGTGTATGTGTGTGTGTGTGCTAAGATATCGTTTGTTGCAGTATCTGAAAAGTTTCTGATGCGAGACATTTCTATCGTAAAAGTAGACTTCCTGTTGTTGGAAGTCTGGTTGCTAGTCAAAGCTGGTGAGCGGCTTGTCACTCATAAGCTGATTTACCTTACAGGTCTGTCCAATTTAAATGAGCCTGGGCCGAAGTTGTCGCTAACTTCGGGGCTAATCTTTTTCGTTTTAATTAGCAGGGAGGAAGCAAGACATGGAAACTTGGAATGGGTTGCTCCACCCCGACACACTACAGTACAAAAGCCCAGCAAAAGAGGAGCATTTTGCACGGTAGCTATGCAAAATGTAGAATGACACACAAAAAGATACTTAGCATGGGAAAGTTCTGCTAAAAAAACAGTTATCTCTAAATTGTCAAGATGAGAGAAAGTAACTAAAGTTCATCCAGCAGGCTTGTTTAGACCACTCAGGAGAAGAAACCAGCAACAAAAAGCATGCAATCTTTTATGGATTCATTTTACATAGATGGATGAAAACCTCTCGGCTGAAGAAATCTCAATAAAATAATCCCCTTTCACGCAAACAGTGCTGAATTATAGTCCAATAAGCAGCTTTTATTTTCACATGCAAGTGCTATAAAAACATTTTGTTTCCCACTTTTGTCCGCATTGTGGCGCTCGCAGAAAGGAATGGAGAGTGTTTCACTGTTAGGTTGCTGTGAGCAATTTCGTCTGGACCCAATTTGGCCTTGAAGAAAAACATCTCTTAAGACATTATATCACAGGGACAACAATCATTTATGTAGCAGCAAGTACTTCTCAAGCTGCTTTAAAGGACAACTTGACCCTGGAAGCTGTTATGATGTTACAGTTAAGTATATCATCAGCCTGTGACGTTCAGTGTGTCCGGGGGTTATTTCGTGGTGTCAAAATCATTCCACTTCTTGTTAACGTTCTTATTTTTCTTTACCCTGCCTAATCTGCTTCTAATTCAGTTAACATTTCAGAGAACTTGGCTGGATTTGACACATTCACCAATGCTTTTATATTGTAGATAGAGCGAGCAATGCAGAATACTAATCACAACTTGGCTTGGTTGTTTCTGTCAGTACCAGACCTTTTTGGAACCACTGACAAAATTGGAGATGTTGGCAGCTCTTCACTGCTCCATCCTGACGTTTTAGATTGCTGACACTTTTCTACCAAATTAACCTCTTGAATCCAGATATCCCTTTCTGGTAGTGTCAAAATTATAACAGACTTTTTAATAATCTACAGCACAATGCTGTCAAAAGTAGATCCTCTCTTTGCTTGAACCACTGCTTTGTTTCAGTGATAAGATCTTTACTTTGAGTGACATTTTTTCAAATATGATAAGCTATGTATACAGGATCGCATTACAATGAAAAATAATTTGATGGCTGTGCAATATATGTACATTTCTTTAAATTTAGCATGGCATTCTTGGTTACCTTGGAAACTTGTGGATCATTGCTGAAATTAAAAACAATCTAATATTTTTTTAACAAAAGTCAACAAAATGTGTTTGTAATGATAGATCCAGGGTACATAGACATGGTATTAGGATATCTAAATTTAGCTACTGATCTACAAAATACCAATAGATGTTTTTTTTTATGTGGGCTCCCATTATTTTCATTAAAACATGTAAAAAGTTAAATACATTTCTAGAGTATACCCTCTAGTCACTCTTACATGAAAAGATGATGAGGTTTATAGGCATGACAGGCCAAGAGACCTTTGCCTAAACTCATTGTGATTCATTATGGCCTCCCTCTCCTTCACTCTCTGCGGTCGGTCATTGAATAGGGCAGGTGAGTGGCGGCTGATTACCAAACATCTTCTCCTACCTTTGATCTGCTGAGGTGTGAGGCTCTAATCCATTTTACAGCACAGGAGGCTGTCTGATCTGGGTGGTTGTGGTAGCCACTTAGCTTCTCCTCATCTCATATACACATGTAGTGTATGCCCCCGGCTCTCGCACAAGTGTGTATATACACACACACACACACAGTTTGGGCTCCGAACACTGCACAGCTACGGACACACACTGTAAGAGAGTCAGAAAAAACAAAAGAGGATGAATACGATTTTATGAGGCATAGACAAATACATATTATCAAGGAGCGCGATCAATCTCACACTGTGCAGGGTTTTAGTAATACTGAGACATAAAGACATTATTTTGTTGTAGTTCCCCAAGCGTATCAAAACTTGCATAAGCGCACACATACTGCTGAGAGTAAACTATGTATTTCCGAATGCAACTTCAGAACAATGGTATTGCAATATAAATCATAGTTCAGGTATCAAATTCTGCAGTGCTATTCCTAATGCTGAGGAAAGCCATTGAGTTTGGAATCTGCACCGTAAACCATAGTTCTAAAGTTCACGGCCCCGTTTTGCTGATGGTCTTGTTTTACTGTTTGTCCCTTACTCAGCTAGATACCCTTCCTCTTTATACATTTTTCATACCGTCACTACATAACACTTTCAACAGGCTGTGGAACGTTTCAGCCTTCAAAACAAGGCCTAGCACGCAATATTGCAGGGCAATTTCCACGGTGAATAAGAAAGTAAATGTCACTTACAAGTTGAGCATTAATCTCATTGCGTTCTAATGGCACCCTTACTCAAAGGAAATTTAAACTTCTCCCCAGAGACCAACCTAAACACTTAGCACAATGGTGAAACGTCACGGCAGATGCACAGCCTGTCATGCCACCGACGGTTCGCACATACAAACTACACACGTACTACACACAAGCATGCACATACACACAAATGCACCAGTGACCTTGGTAAGTGCCAAGTTGTCCAGGTTCTCATAACTATTGTAAGCCATCTAAAATCACTGATTGTGATTCCAAGGTTGTACTGTTATGAATGAAAGCCACTTTGTGTCTGATTCGAAACTTTTTGGCTTCAACACCGTCCAGTAGTCTTAAAAACGATGATTTAATAGACAGCGATGCATGCCACTGGACCCCGTGTTGCACTGATCCCAACTGAGGACCACTTTCATAAAGTGGCAATCCAACATGCGCACCCACTTCACACAGTGATTGACCAGGTGTGTGGAGGGAAGAAAGAAAGCAATGTTTGAAATTCTTTTTTTTTTTTCTCCTTTTGACAGAACTATTTCTGATTCTTTTCATGTGAACAACACTAAGAATGTCTTCCAGAAAAGACAGGAAAGTGTGCATCGTTATCCCCATATCTTTAGAAGAATTTCATCTCCCACCTCTCCGTGACAACTGGCTACTAACCCCGCCTTCAAGTTTGGCTTTTCATAACAGCTGTAAGATGTAACCGTCCAACGTGGTTGGGCAATACATCTCCCTTACTAACCAATTCAGACCAACATTGTGAGGTGGATCAAACCTGCATCAGTAGTCAGTTAACGCACTTCAGCTGACCTTTATAACTCTTGCAGCCTGCCCCATTTTTGAGAACTATAAGGGATGAAAATTAAATGACACTAATGCTAAAATATTATTTAACCTGCTCCCAAAAAAGGCAGCAAAGGGCAAAGGGGAGAGGGAATAATAGAAAACATGTGTGGGCAAGTGAAGATGTGAAACTGATGACTTTGACCGGTAATCATTTTATGTAATTCTCTGGTTCAGTGTATTTAACCGGATTGTTGACTGGAGTCTCTGCTAATGGCGACAACCAGAGATGAACCTGCGACTCTTAAGCAAAATATCATTGCAGCAGAAAAATGACAGTTTCATATCTATTCAAGTCTCATATTTTGCCTTCTAGGTAACCCACGTGCTAATATATTGTCGATAAACAATGGTTTTGTTCTGCCGGTTTGTCTTTGCAGTATTGACCTCACTATATTTGGCTGACTCCTCTGTCAACAACTGTAAAACCGATTACCACTGCAGCTTTATAATGGTAGCAGGAAAACAAAGACACTGATACCACTGCTACTTTAACAACTTAGAGTTGTCTTGAAAGTCCTCCGCTTGCTCAAGTGAATTCACAGAGATGAATCCATTGCTGCATTCAAAAAACTGCTATATTCAGTCGGGGGAATCCGCTTGTCTTTAATTACTTGCAATGAGTTTTAAAGAATGTATGTATCCATCTTAAGATGATTTACAGTAGGCACAGAATTAAAGGTTAGATCAAATGAATATTTGAAGCTCTTGGAGGAGATATGGGATAAATAATAATGGGGGAACTTTAAGTGCTGACATATGTAAAGTTGCAGCAGAAAGGATATTGTTGCTGAATCCTGCTCTCCTCTCAAACTCATTTCCCCTTCGTCTTCCTCCTTCCTCCCCCTTTTTCCATTCTTCTCCCTGCCTTACAGCTTCAGGCTGCTGTATACAACCCAAAGGTACGGAATCTATTTCTTGTCCAAAGAACTAAATTCCTACTGTACTTGCTGCCCTTACCATTAAAATAAGCACTATAACTTTTACATCTTTTATGCATGGTAAACCTCTGTAACTGCCCAAGTTGCTCCCTGGTCGCTATACAGTATAGCCGACTGCTCCTAATGCTTGAGATGGGTTAAATTCAGGGGTCCTATTTCACTACTTTATGCTGTGTTAAAAATGAAATACACAATTGCAATGACGAGAATCATATTCTCAGTATGGTATACAAGGAGAAATACCAGAGATGCTACTTAGGTTCTGGGCAGTCAATTTGTTTTTTTAGACCGTTTACAAATTAGCTATTAGTCCACATGTTTACAACTTAACCACAATATATCTATATAATTATGTTTGAAGAGAAATGGGCAATTATGTTTTGGTTAAAAAAAAAATATCTGCACTTTGTATGTTTCTGAAAACAATGTACATTTTGAAATATTCACAACCACCACATTGCAAAACTACATTATGAAAAGACCATATGAAATTTCTATTGTGTAACATCAGCATCGAGATGATTACCAATAGGCTTGAATTTGTCTGCAATCACATATTCTCAACAAAAATTAGGTTTGTAGTATTGTAAAAAAAAAAGCCAAATATTTATGCCTAGATAATATTCATGTAGTTTTAGAACCAAGTTTTAACTCTTTACCAAGCATTTTAAACACAGATCCTAGGACAAGGGCATAGGTAACGTTAACTTACCAAAGTGTACAAACAACTTTTTCCAGTTATTTCAGCAAATATCAGTCAACTTCTGTGCTCCCGATCCAAAATGAAGCTCAGGCACTTCCATGTGGTGATCGTAAAAATAAACCACTAAGCTTATGCAAGACAACTGTTGTAGCTCAGTCGAGCTGTACATCACAATAGCAATCGCACTAATGCAATATCTTTGACATGTAATTGGGAAAAGAACAGGCGTGATTAATGAAATCAATGGTGGCGGAATTCCATTTAGCTGCTGTGCGTTTCAAGGCCATATTTGATGTTGTTAGTTAATCACACCTGCGCTTTTCCTACTTTGACAAGTCAAAATATATTTTTGTCACAATGCTTCTGCTGTTGCGAAGGTAGTTGTAAAGCTGCGTAGCTAACCCGAGATGGGAACATAAAACATGATTAATGTCCCCCATGTCGCTGCTGTTTATGGATGGCAATTGCATTGTGTGACTGGCAGATTGTAGTTGTTTTCCACGACAAAGCTTATTTATAACATTTAAAAAAAATACATGCCCATCATTTAATGACAACAATTAAATGAATGGCATTTTAAACTACATGTGTTGAAGTGAAGATTAATGCCATTAATAAACCTTAATTATCCCATAATTAAGATATTACCTCTGCTAGGTTATGCCTTTGAGTGCAGTTGTTTGTTTGTGTGCAGGATAGCTCAAAATGTTTTAGCCGATTTCACTAAGATTCGGTGAGCAGTCAGGTAGTTGACCAAAATCCATTTTTTATTGATCTGTAACAAATATCCCATGATTATCTATTTGTTTGTGTAGTGTAATGCAGTGCTGGATTCTGATGCGTATTAGCGTTTTTAGAGAAGTGAAACTGATTCTATTATCAACACAACACATTAGAAGAATATGCTGCCTTAGCAGAGCTGTGCATACTCTCAGAGCTTTGCTCTCAGTTTTAAATGTCTTGCTGGAAGAAAAAGCAGAAACTAAGTGTGGCCAGTATGCATAGTTGCATAGCTGCAAAACAAATATTAAAGCTGATCTGACATATTTTCCTCCAGGATACTGATACTACCTCCGGCTGCTTTCCATGTATCCAGGAAACTGATGAAGAATAAAAATACTATTAAAAAAGATATTAGTAATATACTTCCACTGACAACATTTCCTAATCATCCATTCAAACCGTGAAGTGAGTGCTTATTCTCATGCGTGCTGGGTTACTGAGTTTGTTTGTGTGTGTTTAATGCGGGTTTGTACAGTATGTACATTTTACATGTGCGTATGGGCATGCAAATATAAAGTGCAGTCATAAATTCTGCTTTTATTCCATGAATAAAATCCATCAGCTCTTGGATTGGATATATTTTTCATAAAAGAGATTGAGAGAAAAAATCTCCCCTAATGCAACTTGATAAAATGCTGTCCGAAGGCAGATTTATGTGGATTTACTTCTTAACGTGTTGTTCTATTGTGAGCGCTGCAACAGTACATGACATATGCAGATTGATATTTCACCATGAAATCAATGGAATATGGAAAGGGCAAGAGAGTGGTATGGATTTTTCTGTTTTTGCTTTGGCATGCCCATCAATCCCTGTAGCTAATCTGGGGAAAGGGACAAACGGGGGCGAACGAGCAAGACAGCTGCTAAGAGCTGCTGCAGCTGAGGTGACGGGCTAGGGAGGTTTTGATTTATTTTCCTTTTATAGTACAGTATGGCGATCCACCACTACAAGACATTTCCAGTAGGAAATATGTTTGCCATCACTGCAACTGCAAGCAAAGATTTTATGACTTGCACATCTAGTAGAAGTTTCAAGTGTCCCCTTAGGGAATGTAAATATGTTGCATTTGACAGGCACATTATCACAGATTCCAACCTTAGAGTTATGATGTTCACAGTTTAAGTCACCACTCTGTGACTATGTCAGCCGCTTTTTGAATTTACACTTAATGCTGGTTTAATATTAAGGTTTGATACATATGCTGGTCTAGTGTTCATCATCATACTTGACTCGACTTTTTATTTTCTTTTTGTTCTTGGCTATCCCTCTTACCTCCAAAAACACTACAGTAAATTGGTTTTAATGCTGAAATGATGAGTCAATCAATCGATAGAACTTTTTTTTTCGACTGGACAATCCTTTCAGTAATTTACAAAGCAAAAAATACTAAAATTACCTAGTTTCAGCTCAGTTGTGGTAATATGATTTTTTTCAGTCTTGATTTTTCGTGACAAGAAGTTCACAGACTCAGTCGTGATTTTATGACTGTTGGGGACATTACATTTACCTACATTACTTTCCTGGAGACTTACCTGAACCCTAACCATAACCGTTAACAGCCTAATCCTAACCTAACTTTCACATAATCCTAACCTAACCCTTACCCTTAACCATGTCTTCAACCTAACATGTAAAGATTTATGTTTTGAGGATGTGCATTTTGTCCCTATTTTGTCCCCAAAGGGACGGCGAGTCCCCAAAATGTGATGGTGTAAACAGATTTATGTCCCCACAAAACAAGCCCGCACACACACACACACATATAGTTACATATACACACAGACAGGCAGGCAGCTGCCTGCTAATTAGAACAATCATTTGTTTAAGCTATGTGGGAGCTATAGTGGGAGTGGAAGCTATATAACGGGGTGTTTTTTTTTATATGTATATTTTCTGCTGACAACGATCATATGATCAAAAGCCCCAGCACAGCTACATGATTGATCTTGAGGTGAGATTGTAGAGAAAATGTATCACACTTTTGGATTAAAAATGCTGAGTTAAGCAGAAATTGTAGCCCCTAAATGTCAAAACAGCAAAGTGGACAGCTAATCTTCTTTTTGATAAATTTCAAAGTAACTGAGTCACCGTAGATTGAATTTAAAGATAATTTAGAGAACAATGCATTTTACCTTTGCATTTCTTGTCTTCTGATGTTTATAGTGGTTCGTCAGTCATCTTGTGTTAAGACCTGCCATCTCTCTGCTGCTGTTGTTCTTCATTCTGAATTCTTTGCCTCAAGTTATGAAGGAATATGGCTTTCTATCAGTCTGCGCCGTGACCCTAATTGGAGAGGCATATTCAATGCAACACACAGGAGAGATGAGAGGCAGCAACTAACTGCCCAGGCAGGCTGCAGGGGACCGATAAAGCTTTTAGAATTCAAAAGCTGTCATCACGCCGTCCCCAATACTAACCCAGCTCGTCCCTCCCCCATAAACCCCCAAGGTGGCAAAGGGATGTTAGGTGAGAAGTTGTGTTCAGTGACACCACATGTATTATATAGATATGTAGGCATAGGGGAAACAATTCCTCACCATTTTCGCTACCAACACACAGAATTTGGTGGACATGCAACCAGATTAAATCAAATCAAAGCTGTAATCATTGGATTGTATATTACTCTAGTCTATGTCTATTACTCAAATGGGTTTTTCTTATTTCTTCTTAAAATGTTCTTACTGACTTGTATCTGTCACTAGAGAGGTGTTTTCACATTCCTGAAATGGAGGGGTAGATGTCCGTGCACTTCCCTAAAATCTGAGATTCAAACATACCCTTGCTAGATTTGGTATGTCACAACTTTGAAAGCCAATCACTGTCTAATACACAAATACCGACACTTACCAACAGAGAAAAAGTCTTTGAAATAACACCGGCAACCTTAAACCTCCAGCACAGAGCGGACTTGTCAGTACAGAGAGTTTTTGCACTAGCTTATTGAAACTTTTAACAGCAAACATGTAAGAGCAGGGGTAGCCAACCCAGTAACTAAACTCTCCCATACCCCGGATTGCCTGGGTGCGCCCGGGCGCCCACAGGCAATCCCCAGTAGAGTTTAGTCAAAGCGTTTTTTAGTTATGTATGACCTTCTGTTGACCAGTCAGTGACAGATTTTATGATCGACAAGTGTGACTTTAATAGAAAGGCAAGTCAGAGCCAAGTTATTTAACGGGCTCAAAGCAGAATTAACTAGATACGTCCCAATGACCACAACACAACCTTTTCAGAAGCAATCCAGTCTTGATTGTGAGAGAATCATGGATGTAGATCACCACACACAGTTTTTTTTTACCATCATTAAAAAGCACAAATTAGTCTTGAAGAGCAAAGCAACCACGGAGAGCTTTCTTTACTAACATGTTCCACACGTGTAGTTGTCACAGCTTCGCAGCATTGTGAAAGCTAAACAATTTTGGTGACAAGCTATACATCTGCTGGCCTTGTAACAATTTCTGATCATTATGGCAGCAACTGTCAATAAAAGGACAGTAACCAATCAGATGGTAGCAGCTGGTCATGATATACTGTGAATGTAAAGAAAAGGTGACAGAAAGATAAAATGCATGGGCAGGCAAGGGATGCATTAGAGTGTGGGAGAGAAAATAAGATTGAAGGTAGAGGTATGAGACTGATGGACTTAAAGAGGCTGTGAAAGCAAAGGATGAACTGGAAGAGAAAACAGAGAAGTAACGGCAGGAGGGGGAGGGCAATTTAGGAGCTAAAGAAGTTGAGTAAGTGGCGGACTGCCACGTTGGGTATTGCAGGACAGAACAGACTCATTTAGGTGTCTGCAGTCGACGTTGCTGAATGGCAATAGTGCTTCCTCTGCTGCTGGTTTCAGGGACGTGCCTGGAGTGTAGAGTAGCCTTCTTCCTGTGGCCTGGGGCCTTAAATCAGTTCTACACTAGACACACCAACGAGCAGCTGCACACACACTCTCTCCCACTGTTTCTCTCTCTCTCTCTCTCATGGCCAACAGCGATGACCCATTTGCTCACTGTGACCCTAGGGTGAGACTTAAGAAGACAATGTTGAACTTAGCAACATTCAAGAAAGAAAAAGAAAATGCTTAAACAGATTTGGTAATGGAACAGCGCGGAGAGGTGCCAGCCCTAGGAAGACATCCAGATATGACAGTGCTGAAGATGAGTTGAGAAGTTTCTCACAAAGAAACTGATGAGTTGGGCCTGAGGTGTACTGTCCTGCCAGAAAGGAAGGATTTCAGAGAGACTTACTCGATCCAGGCGACATGCGATCGCACCTTGCTTCTATCCCCTGGGTGGCCAGAATTACAAAAGCAACATGACTTTGAATCCTGTTGGGTTTTTAACCTTACCTGAGGACGCCGGGTGTTTGTGTCTCCTACAGTTGCTCATGGTCATTTATAATACATGATCTGGAGTACAATATTCCTCCCTAAGGGTACACATGAATATGAATAATTTACCACGGATTACATGAAAGCAGACGTCACACAGAACTACCTCCGGAGGAATGTGTTTTTTGAGAGATTCATGCAGGTGACAATCCGAGACTGCATACTTTAATATTCCAACAAGATTCAAATTCACACCTTATATCCATCTCAGAGACAAGAACATAGACAGCCGCATTATGACCATCACCCAAAACCAATTTCATTTTCACAAACCAGAAAATGAACTATGTTCTGTTCAGACACATAAAGGTCCTTTCTTCAGAAATGGAATGATAATCTTTCATGAAAGATTAAGTGGTCTCAATGTTTTGATCATGTTTACATGTTGACCGTCTACTGGGAGTTATACTTCAAAACATTTATTTCCATATAGCCATGTTAGAAATAACAAATCTCTCATTGAAATAATGAACACAATAACAACTGACCAATACTCATATAAGACCACAGAGCTCCATGGCAGATACATGTAAAATCAAAAGGTCCACAGGGCTCAAACAGGTCTCTGTGACTCTCTGGATGTTTATCATTTCTGTAGACATGTACGTCACTAAATGTGATGAAACACTTTGATAAGAACATAGATTTATGTCAGTGAGACTGAAACATGTGAAGTTTGATTGTGATTGACGACGGGCACTGTGTGTTTTGATGCGAGGTGTGTTTTGGGTGTATTAAAAAACGAGAATTTTCCCTTTTTTATCTTTTAAATACAACTTGCTTGTATATTTACGATGGTTATATTTGTAAGACTTTATTATTAAAATACTGTAATAAGACTACATTTTGACAGCTGGTTTATGGATTCTAAGAGATGAAGACTCCCTGTTTATAAGACTTCTATAAACCGGCTGACCGAGTTGAACCCGGTACCACCCGGTCGGACGCTAATAAAAACATGAACTGCCCTGTTCTGTCTATTATTTAGGGAATCATTCAGAGTTCTGTTAATTCTAAAGTATTTCCTATTTTACATGTCCAATGTCAATAGTGTTTTATTTGCCATTTTCTGAGGTAGAACTAGTCTACGAATGGTCGCATTAGAAAGTTTGTTCTTTACTAAAGACATTCTGGAAATAAGATATCATATTAATTACATTATGTTTATAACATTGACAGACTATTTATGTAATGTCAAACATGCACCAATGATAAAAAAAAATGAAACTGTGACTGGAGTTAATTTCAATTGACATGGTGAATATACGTCATTATCTTCCTCCCAGCCTCATCTATCCTCTTACAAGCAGTGATTCATTAGTCTTTGCGTGCCATAAAATAATCAACACACTCGAGTGATTATTATGAGCTGAACGCAATCAGCACTTCATAAAGTATCTATCCCCTCAATTGATCCAAGTCTGTCTTGCATTTAAGTCTCCAGGTGCTTCCAGTTTTGTTTTGCAGTCTGTCTCCTTCCCAACCTGTTTGCCTTCCAAAGCCAGCCACAGCCTGTCACACAAAGACCACAACGCGCACTAATGGCTCTTTGATGGGATGCCCGAAAGTGAAGACGAGCTGACATTGAGGAAGAAGCCTTAGGAGACCGTTGTGTGTCAGTGACTGCAGTGAATGAATTTATGAATATGTCAAAAGGGTCCTTGCATTTGCTTGGGCATAAGGTTGTAAAGGAAATCAACACAAGCATGAACGTCCCTATGTGACATGTGGCCGGTCAAGCACGGGGCCAGAAGCAGTAATCGTTTTACATTTGAACTTGTAAGTAATTAATAATTTACAGTGATTGATTATACATCTCTGAGCAAATGCAACAGTAAAATATTTGTTTTCAAAGTGCAGAGGTCACAAGTTGCTTTATGTATAAAATGACTTTTAGTCGCACTGTGCCAAAAATAAACTCAGCCCATTTCAGCTGTCTCACATTATTTAGGTTTTAAGTTTTCACAACTATAAAATGGAACAATACATATAGAGAAAGCAAACATTTGAGTTTTGAACAAAAGCTAAGAATAGGTTGGCATTTAAAGTGTTAAATCAAATCTATCCAACATTGTGGAGGAATCAATGATCACTGTGAAGAAATACAATATTAAAGAGGCTTTAGGGTGTAATATTTCATCTATTCATTTCATTTCATTACATTTTCATGAACCTTATCTTGTTGGAAAGATTGTCTTTTTACCGCCACAAACCATCATCGTAATTATGATTTGAACCTGCAGGCATACATTTTATGGCCTATTCTTAGGTAATACCAATGGCATGTGTTAATGAAAATGTGTTTTTAAGTGCAATTACGCATCTGTTGTTTTGTTCCACTGATGGTCCTATATCCATGCCTTTCATCCATTATGATCATGAGTTCACAAGACATGGAGACACTTTTTAATTCATACTTCAGGCTGTTGACAGTTCTGATCACCATGTGACTTCTTGATCTTTTGGTTGTATGGCAATAATTGAAGAAGATGCTGCAGATAAAGGTACACATAGGAGGTCAACTTATGATACGTTTGTAATGATCAAGGCTTTCCAACAAATTCTCACTCCCAACTCGTCAAATACAGACGCTCGGTCAGTGCCCCTTGGCGTTGGAGATCAACGCACTAGGTTGCCCTCTAGTGTTAGTTTTCAATGTGTCGGGACGGCGGGGTAATATGCGCGTTTTACATGCATACTTTCAAAATAAACTTTCATCTTCACAGGAAGTTAGGTTTAGGCAACAAAACCAGAATTATAGTATCTGTCAAAACAAAACCAATTTAATGCATTTAAGTCCCATGTTACATCCTGGGTTTCAAGGCTCCTGACGTTTTCCCCCAACTATCACTAAAAAAGATTTCAACAGTCCCAAAGTCAGTGTTATTGTCATCTATAGTGGTTATTTGTTTAAAAACAGAATTCAAATGGATGTTAAATTAAATCCTTCTGCCTAACTGGACCCTGTTCCTGCTTCCATGCCCAGGCTTCCCGTTTCATCTTCTCATGTATCGCTTTCTATCCCGCCCACCCCTTCATGACTCCATCCTCCCTCAGCCTCCCCACCAATTTCATCATCTCAATTGGGTATTGTCTGGCAATTATTGATTTACCTCCTGCAAAATGAAGACTGAATTCACAAGAGAAGCCTGTGATCTGCTGCTCAAAGTTGGAATAATGCATATTGATGCCTTCGACACAAGCAAAAATTAATGAGTAAAGACACAGATTCTCTGAACTAATTTTCTATTTTGTCAGCTTGTATATCTCACACCCTTTTATTGATGCACCCGAAATACAAATGAGGGCTATGTGCCAGGAAATGTGTGTTGGCAAACTGTGGACCAGGAAATTAGGGTTGGAGTAACAGACAAAACCCAACACATAGTTAATTTGAAAATTAAATGTCCCCTTGCAGGATTAATAAAGTATACTTTCTTTACTGAATGTTTTATTTTACACTACAAACACTTCCCGACATCTCTTAAAGGCGCTTCAGTGATCACAATCGAGAATGTAGCAGCCATGTTTAATGTCCATGGTCAAACAGACTGACAATGGCTGAGAGACAAAGATCAATAACATGGTATCAGGCATGAATGATGAATTTGATCAACAAGTGATAACGGATGTGCACTGAATTTTAAAGCTGGTGGATATAAACAAGAGCATGTTTTAAAAGATAAAGTTAGAAGAAAATACTGAAAGTAGACACACACATTTCTTGAGAAGTTGTAAAAATGTATTATTAATAATAAATGACACAGTTGAATAGTCTGTTGAACGCAGGACTTCATGTTGTCAGTCACTCCTAGCCAGTTACCTTGGAGGGTGAAACTAGATGTTGGGAATGCATGACATTCTTTGTGTTTCCCTAGATATAGATATATTTATATCCTCCTACGAAACATGTTTACAAACATTACAAAATACAGACATACAATTCTTTTGCTGAAATAAATTTGGCTTGTAGCCTCCAGGTTGTCCAAATAGCAGGTTGTGCTTGAAATGTCGGTTTTTTTATCCCATGAACAGGATTCTAGAGAGAAAAACAAGCATATAAACAATATAAAAAGCCGTGTAAAAGGCGCTTTCAGATGCCATGCTGGTAGTTGGCAAGCACAGCTATTTAATCTGACATGAAAGGAATACACCTTTCATTTAACTTTCCAAGTTAGAGTGTGATTGTCTCAATTGATCACCTTCACCATAAGACAGACAGTCATCGCTGGCTTCAGGCTGATCTGAGGCCTCAAACAGAAAAGTTGCACACTGGGCCACCCGGGGATTTCATCATCATGGCTCTAGGCATGGCAATGATGATCTGTTGGTCATTCAGACTGTCGGTCCCCCATATTGACCTTGTAAGCTCTATCGGTTCCAAAATATTAAGTTTAAATCTGTCAACTGCCATCCTTCAATCCATAATTCACGGTGAGGTTTATCATCAGGGTCACCATGGAATTGACATTTTACTCAGGGATTTTTATACCTGTGCAATGAGCACCGTGAGTCTTTCTTTGTTAACACAATTTCATAAGAAATAGCTATCTAAGCAGTCGTGTTGACTGTATGTTTGTATGCCAGAAGTCCCTTTCCATCTCAACTCAATTGCAGTTGTTGTGACGTCAATTGTGGACCATCAATACAGCAGGACAACTTAAAACACCTGCTATTACTCATGGCATGTGACACATGCCCATGGAGCATCACTTCATCAGTCTTCAAACACGGTTTATAAACAGCATCAAATCAAATCCCCAAAATATAATTCAAGTCCTGCCTCTGCTGACTGAAACAACAGTGTTTGCTTCTTCTCAGTCCGACTGAAGCGATTAAAGGGGACGACACCCAGAGAGAGACAGCCATCACACGCCCAGCCTGTTCTCCCAGCAACAACCCCCCTCCCTCGTCTCCTCTGCTCTTCTTTCCTTTCCTCTGTTACAGCCATTGCGACAACTCGGTGACTTGAATTTAATCAGCCTTCATCCAAACAGAGAGGTGGCCCCAAGCAACAGTGGTCGAGTGGGGAGTTTGTGAATGAGGAGCATGCCCGGTCTCTAATTGTGAAAGCAAGGACGAGACAGAGCGCTAACATTGTTGTAATGGCCAACCTCAACTAGGGTGTGTGAGTGAGAGAGTGAGTGAGTGTGTGTGTGAGAGAGAGAGAGAAACTGCCAAGTGGGGTGAGGCCTACAGTCCATCTTAAATTCAAAGTACTGATGAAGAGAGAAATCAAACCAAGAGACTGGAACCGTTATCATCTCTCCCATTTAACAGACTATTATCTCACACTGAAACACAAGATACTGCCCAGCATACACAAGTAAATCAATGGAGCAGTCTCTACCAGAGTCCTTCTGTCTAATTTCTACTCTTCTTCTCTGTCTCTCTCGATATATATATACACACACACACACACACACACACACACACACACACACACACACACACACACATATATCTTTTTTTGAAGATTAAAAGCTTTCAAAATCAATCACAACCTACAACTTCCAAGGCAGCGTTCATTAGAAAGTATTATTCTTTTCAACTTGCCTGCACACTTCAACCATGCACCCACACAGATAAACGTCAACACACACACACACACCAAAAGAGAGAACAACCTGCACACTTAAACCAGAACATTTACATAAACATTTTAATAAACATGATAAAAGAAAATCTTCCCTTAATAAATCCACCACAGTAATTGCATTGAAGGAGATAATGGCGCTCTGCCTTTTTCCATCCATGAAATTTAAAAACAGTCTGTAGAATCTCCAAAATATTTCAACTCCGGATGTGGAGGCGTTCTGCTGACTGCCCCACGAATGAAATTCATTGGACTCTCCACCTCTCCAAGTCTTTCACAGCCACTCCATCACGTTATATGTGATAAATGGTGCCGCTCTCCAGAACAAATTATTATTTTTCCTGAAATGACCTGTTTCATTTTCCTGCATTTGCATAAGCTCAAGTAGATGGATGTCAGTATTGAAATGGGTCCATCACGGCGTTTTGCTGTCAAAATAGAGGGTGAGATTGGTGACGTGTATCTTTATCCAACATACATTCTCTGTCACCAGCCACAACTCCCATAAGCTCCATGCACCCCATCTTCCCACCCACTGTTGTTCTTTGCCCGCCCACAATTGCAGGATAATGTGTTTGAATAATAGCTGTGTCTGCCTTGGACTACAATTTATTTTAAAGGGATGAGCCACGGTGTGCCTAATCAGTCTTAAATAGGATACGCTGTTGTATTTACTTGGACAGTTTTAATTTTCCGAGGACAACATTACGGAACATGTTTTACATTATGTGTGCTTGATGGGCACTTTCATAACTCAATGGATAATCTTGAATCAAGAGAAAATCTGACATGAAAAATATTGTGGACATAGTGTACGTATTTATCTCAGTGTGTGTGGGTGTGCATGTGTGCATACACGTCACATGTGTTTGTGGATGTTTACGTCCATGTGAAGTGAGAGAACATGGCAGAATAAAATGAACCCTCGTTTCCAGTTTGAAGGTTAATATCCATTAGTGAAGCTTAAAATATAGAACTCATAGTAGGGAGACTATAAATTCTTCCATAATCACATTAGATGGCCATTATACACCCGTCTCTTCCTTATTTACATTACATTAAGCATTTTAATGTTCAGAAGCAGGTCAGATACTGCATTCGAAGGTCATCAAAACCCTCTATCTCATACACACACACACACTTGTCTCTTCCCTAACTCTTCTATCTCACTTTCATTGTGTCATTCATACTCTCGCTGTACTTAAAGTGCCCATTAATATCTGTACTATTGGATGCTGTCCAATCTGCTGCCACTGGAGCAGGACTGAACTGTAGACTGCAGCAGCACTGCAATCATTCAAAGAGTGTGTCGTAATATTTTCCAAAAGAGAAGCTGGCTGCAATCTTGAGATTAAAAGTTATAGGCATAATAAACAAGGCCTGTGCAATATCTTGGCTATGACCTTAGTGTTATTTAATTCAACTAATGATTTCTTAATGACATTCTTCTGAGCCATATCCCTGACAGATTGTTTGGGTGGAAAAAAGCTGCGTTTAAAATGACTACACTCCATTTCATGTGTATGAAATGTAAGGAATTGTGTCCTCTTTTTGACTTACTCTTAATTAGTCACAGTAAATAATGCAATAGATCTCTTTTCATTTTCATTTGTGTAACTGCTGAAAATACAAAAAAAAATAGCCTTCCTTTCTCTTGCCATAGATGCAGTAATAGTTTCACTGTGTCTATCCATCTTCAAACAAACATTAAACACTCAATACGGTGTGAATGAGGAGATGACCACCACCGATAATGTACGAGATCTGTACCGGTGATCTGTACAGGAAGGTAACATTGACCGAGAGGAAGACAGACGCAGATGCACATCAGAGTAGGACAATTACAAATGTATTACGAATGTATACATAAAAGTACCAACATGCATGAGCCTACACGGTTAAACGCATGTGCCGCTGCATCAAATATTTCATCACATCAACGGCATCAACACATATTGCACTTGACTAAATGCAACGACAACAATAGTAGACTGCAGCCAACGCAAACACTTCATGTCACCCGGATTTTATCTTGACATATTTCAAGTCCTGTTTTTGTTTAACCAGAGAGCCGCTTGCACTTTGCAGAGCCGCTACCCGACGTCACTGTAGAGAAAACAACAAAGGCGAACAACAGCTGACCAGCCCGTCAGAGAATAAAAATATGATAATTATCAGCTTATAATTCAGGTGAAATTGTAACACGAGCAATTATCGTACACACTGAAAAAGCTGCTACTGCTTGCCAAACCGTTACAATGTTTTACAATGTGACTGTAGAATGTAATTAAAACCGTTTGTAATGTTGCTTATGAAGAGCGAAATGATCTTCTAATATACCTGGAACCACTGCCTTCTTTTGCTGTGCTGTGCCTCGACACCTCTCCACTCCAGAGTCCTCCATTGCGTTTCACATGCCCTTGCCACTGCTGCATGTTTTGCTATGACAATTTGAACGGAGGACTATTATGCAGAATATGACAGAAAACAAAAACAAAAAAGATTTCTGAAGGACGGCGGTACAATAGAAATTGCAAAAGTCACCATCGCAAAACATAAAACTGACCTTGGAGCCAAATTGATTGTTGCAGATGCTTTTTGCTGAGCTGAATAGAAATGTACTTGCAAGCTTCTGTCAGAGATAGAGAGATTCATTCTGCGTCATACATTTGGGACCGATTTACACCGCTGCCTCTCTAGCCTCAAGAAGCAAAATGATAGGTCCACATACAGAGGTGTCTTTTATAAAAAATACTTGGACTTTGTTTTTCACATGGTATGTATATATATATATATATTAACCTGTCAAGTTGTTGGCTCATTTTATCTATAATAACAGTTTTTATCTGTGTTTTGAATATAACAAACTGTGCAAGGGTCACAAAAACATTCATATATATTTAGTCTTCAAGCCTCGCTGTATCAAAGGTGGTATTTATAGAGTTTTAATTGCCTTATCTTTAATAAATCTACCTGTGTAGTGGATTACTGTACACCACACAACCAGCACTGTTACCTGGTGATGCTCTCTGAACTCTCGTAAAAGTTGATGCGCTTATCGATTTGCACCTGTCCAGGTTGCCTTTGCCGAATAAATCTACAAGACAGAGTGAGCACACTGGAAGTAATGCATTTCACTCCGAGTTGGTATTTTAACACATTGGAATTGGCAGCAGGAACCCAGTAGCACTGTATCACAGTGGCTTTTTCAAATGATTTGCTTCGACACAACCTTTCTCGCATCTGTGCTCTGGTCTGAACATCATTTCAACCAACTCCTACTGCAGGAGACGGTGAAAGCATAAATAATAGTTTCATATTTCAGCTTAGTGTTTAACAACCTCAAGAAGATGACTATTACCTGCTTGCCTAAATGACTGGGTCAGTTGAGGACTTAATGTCGAAGTTAAGTGGGTCTCTTACTGAATCTATATTCAAGTGGATTTAGTGTGAGCCCCAGATCTACAGTATTTGAAGATTCTCAATATTTATGGTGTGGAAAATACTGGCGCTCCCCCTTAAAATGAAGTATTTCAATTGAGGCTTACACTCCTGCTAGAACTGGTCAAAGTCAATAAACACTTTCATCTACTAAACTCTGCAGCAGGTAACATGGAGAGAAAGACAAAGGTAGACAAAAAGAGACTGGGAGGTGCAGAGATGAAAACGACACAGAAAGAGCCACAAACACAGTGTAGTATCTTATTAATCACCGTGTGTTATCATGTTGTGTTTGTTTTTCATTTACAAAACACAGGCACCAATGAAGTGTGAAGGACTGAATCCAGACATGTCCCACTGTTCCATCTCTTATCCATGTTTGTATCATTATATTATTACAACAGAATATCGAGTTCATGCACTAGAGTGAAAATGCGTATTTGGAAAACACTCCCCTACGATAGAGAGATTTTGCATTTTAATCTCAACCGTGACTGTTTTTATTTGTTTTTATACTCCGACAAATCTTTATGACAGCAGTAGTATAATGACTGTTCACAGCGATATAAGTGTTATGATGATCTTAAATTCATCTTTGCATTTAAAGAACTCGGAGCAGTGGCTGCCCAGGGAACAATGGCTGGTAATGAGAGAAGCAGTGTGGTGCAGTTATAATGTGTAAGATAGGAAGAAATACAACAAGGCCAAGCTGCGAATGCAATATTAACAAATGGATAATATACAGACAGTACTCTACATATTTCCTTTGCAACAGCACTTTGTTTAAAACACATTATTTTATTGTAGGCTGCTGCAGCTCTGTATCTCTCAACTGAATCAGAACGTTACAAGACTTTAATGATACTTTAATGTACTTTTCCATTGTTCTGCTATTTGCTTTGATGCCACATGCTTTCACAACGAAAAGAGAAAACTCAAGTTTTCAACAAAGTACTTAATGTATTGATTATTTGCAAGAAGTGTTTGACATCAATTAACTAAACTCTCAAGAAGTGACTGATCTCTGGCTCTTTTCACTCTATAGTGAAATTAACTTCTTTGACTTATTTTTCAGACGCTTTGATTAAGATTCACAAACACTGAAACAGACTTTTCCTCACAGCAACCACAAATCCACATTTCACCAGACGGCCCAGGACCGCAGACCGCAATGCCAAGATGTCCTCAAGTCTCGTCCCCCATTCTGAGTCAGAGCAAAAACCAAGGGCAATCATGTACCAAATAACCAAATAAATCAAGGGCATATCCGTTTAACATGTGGTCTCTTCTGGCTGAATTTCAGCTACTCACATGTTGTCATAGACACATACCCAGGAGTGGAACAAGTGCTACTACAGTGATGCAGCTCAAAGACGAGGTCTCATCGCTACGCCTGTACACACTCCTGCCAGCTGCTCTGTGGCGGTGGTCTGTATTGCGTTTACCTTTTGTCCTTGCAAAGCTACATTCACGCAATACCTGGTTATTTACTGTCTGCATATATGCTGAAAGGTTATTACAAACATGTCTTTTCTCTCCCTGCGCCGTCCATGTATTTGTGTATACCTACACTGAAAACTATTCATTTGAAAAAAACTACATTATTTCCTGTAAACTGATGTATAACAAGAAGTTGGTTCAAATAAAGCAATAGATGTGGCAAACAATCAGAAAAAATAATGCCTTGGGATGTATTCATCTTCGATGCTGGTAGAGTTTCTATTTGTTCATAAACTGGAAATCCTCAGTCAAAAGTAATGAACTTTTTTTGAATATTATGCATTTCCGGTGCTTTAGCTGCTTCATTGCTGTATATAAAGTAGGCACTTCCTTTTGAAAGTGGTTACCAATGGCCACAGATGGCCATGTTGAAGGAGAATAAATGACATAACATTTAGGTCAAAGCGACTGTAAAGTATTCACCGATGGAGCCATTACTGCCTTTAAGCACGTCTGTGCCACCACCTTTTGGGATCTTGTAGCTACACCTTTATAGTCGAACATATCACAGATTAATTAACTGTACTCCTAATTACTTACCATTATGGTCGATCCTGCACAGTTTCCTCAAAGTCTTGGTGTGAATACTTGGCTTAGCAATGATTAAAATCGAATCACAAATCAACCTGGAGGGCAGTATTTATTATTTAGAATCAAATTTGTTTCATTCAGCATTGGAAAAACTGATAAGCAACATATCTCTCTATGAACAGTGATACTGTGGAATGAGAAGTTACTGTTCAAATATTTAATGTCATTTTCCATGTATTGTTAAATTTGATACTTTTCAGCAAAGCAATCTGCAGTTATGTTTTGAAGTAAAACAAATAATATCTTCCCTCTCTCAATAATCTGCTACTCTTTCTGCAAAGTGCTCTGCAGCAGGTGAATATGTAGCGCACTTTGTAGAGCACACTCACATGAGCATGTCATTTAGTACCGACAGAGTAAGCTGCTCAGTAGGACAGAGTAGCATGTCAAGGAGGATCAGGGTTTAGGAGTTATGACGTGAATAGTGTGACGAGTCAATTGGACGTTACTTTGTCAAGTGCAAACGGACACTGTAGTGAAAAACCTTGATGGGGACTTTATGTTCCCTCAAATCTAAAAGTTGTTCTGTTTCCCGCTTCAAGAGGAGACCTCTGATTCACAGTAAACAGGATCCTCTTATGGCACGGACAGCCTAGAATATGCTTCCAATAATTAAAGTAGATTAAAATGGTAAGGAAACACAGCGGAGCGGCCGTTAATGCTGCAGAGCAAGCCCTCCGAGAAAAATGTAAAGGCACAGAACTGAATGAAAAATAATGAGCTTTATCTATGAGTAAAGATATTGTTTTGGAACGCATGCTGTGCAAAAAAATAAAAGAAACTGTAAATATTTTCCATAATAATGGTGCATACTCCCATGTATATTGGATTTAGTTTATAGGGGAAGAGACCATATGTTAGTGCAGTAAAAAAAGTCTCCATCAGAAGGATTACAGCAGCAAAGATTACATGCGTGTTGGTGCTGTAGAGTCAATGTTCTGTACCTGCATGTTTCTGTCCCCCCCCCCCCTCCGGGTCCCATCTCAATGATCCAGTAACAAGCCATCTGTCATCGTCATTGTAATTAATCTGGTGCTATTTAGTGGATAATGAGATGCTGTCATGGGTTTTGTGCAGCTTCACTTTCCAGAGCCCTGTTTCCTGTCTCCGTCAGAGCAAGGAGAAGGAGGAGGGGAGGAGGTGGGAAAGAAAAGATGCAACAGAGCTGTACTGCAGCGTGGTGGCTGCTGCTGGTGTCGGTGTACAGATGGTTAGGATATTTACCCGCCAACGTTCAACGTGCTCTGAGAACACCCCTCATCACTTGAAGATCACACATGCTCATGACATGAGTGCTTAAAGCAATCAACAACAAAGAGGGTTTATGTCTTGCGAGTCATATCATTATTATTAGTCTTCCATCCAGGACATGTCAGATGTGATGGCTGTGGAAATGGTTTCAACCTATGTGGGGAGGCATAAAATGTGACATAAGTATGATTGTGGTTTCATATTTATCAGACTATTTATGGGAAAGGTGTCAATTCTACTGAAGCTAATCGGACAGAGTCTGAGCACCAGCCAGCTCTCAGAAAAATCTTCTGCGATCACACGTGCAAATTAAACGCTGGATTGCTCGAGATAGAAATTGCCCTGCCACATGTAATATTTCATGCTAAAGCATTTCTCGCATCCCTCACATCATTTGCTTCCTTGGCTGTAAAAGGAATTCACAGTGGAATTGTATTGCTGGGGAGATGAATACATTTCGACTGGGACAGACAGTGTCAGGGCCTGTAAAATTTCACACGTAAACACCATAAATACAGGTGATCTTCTTCAATCTTTCACTGGGAGTTGTATGTATTACCTGTCTCTGGCTTTATTAGCATCGCTCACAGTTTTTATAACACTTTACAACAGATCTGTGAATATATATAAGACAGAGCAGTGAAGGCAGAGGTGTAATTTGATGGATGTAAAAATCGGTCTATTACCTTGCACAGAAGTCCCTTCTTTTATAAATATAATATAAAATTTGATCGATGCAGAAAGAAATAGAGCGATGTAATGGTACCGACAGTCGTGAAAATACAATGATGAAGTGAAAGCATGGATTTTGACAGTCAGAGGAATGAAGTTATTGAACACAATTTACTTTATTCGTTAGCTGCTGACAGCCACCCATAACTTCTGTGATCCAATCAACTCCAAGGAAACGAGGTGAGGACATGACTAAGCAGCATCTGAGTAGACTTTCGAGGGGACAAATAAATGATCTTTGTGAGCCCCACTGGTCTCTTCATTTTCCACTTATTTACTGCCAAGGGCTTCCTTTATCAGCATTTGTTACCAAACTCATTTCAGTGATAAATCTCACCCACTCTCTCTCTCTCTCTCTCTCTCTGTTTACCAGCAGCAAGTTGAGAAGGCTAACCCTCTCTCGAATCAGCAGTCATTTCACACACACACACACAGATAATGTAACACACACACTCAAAAAATGCATCACATAAGATTAAATTTAACAAAAGAGCAAGCTGATCCAGGGTGAGGAGTACAACACTCAGCAGTGCGTATAAGGGCTATAGCTTCACACTTGTTGACTAGATTGATGGTTGACACTGGAAGATAGTCTGTGGGTGCTTGAGTCAAGCATCATTGCTGTGGTCAAGCACCGCAGGTATGTGGTTAACGGCGGTAAAGACAGCAAACTGCATGTGTGCCAGATGCTCAATGAGGCTCGGCAATGTGTTGGGGGGGAAAAAGAAACAAGTGGTGATCACTGCACCGACCTTTCAAGTTGCAGTTTACAATGTAAAGTGATCATCCAAAGTCATTCAAAGCATGAAAAAATACCTATTCAAACCGTTGAGCTGGATTCAATTATGCCATTAGGGACTCAGGATTCTCATTAATTCGACATCAAAGTGCTCATGTTTTTTGGGCTTTACAGACTTGATTTTAAATGTGGCTTAATGAGAGTTTTTGGGTGATGATTAGCAGTCAGGAAAGACTAAGATCAAGAGCAGACAATGCATGCTCTCATTAAATGTGTTTAAGAATAGGAATAGTGTGAGAAAGTACTCTTGATAAGATTGAGTACCAACTATCCAAAATAGCCATTTCCTAAAAAATAACAATGCTGCTGGACAACCCAGCCCCGGAGAAATGGAGCCTGTGGTCTACAGTAGATGAGAGCTGATACAAGGTGACATGGACAGTGATATGACAGTCCTAACTGCTTGTTGAATAGACTGTGTGCATTGCTTGTGCCTTGCATTGGCAGCTTGCTGATGTCTGGGCACATTAATCAGAGTGCCATTAGAGCAAAGGAGTTAGGAATGAGCTCCGGTAGTGTTAGAGATGGGGACCGCTGGGACATGTACACACCTGCTGCTACCATCTTGTATGCGTTGGTGGAGGAATGCTGCTGCTACAAATAGTGTGCGCACAATTTCTGGGGGTGTCTGCTGTGATGCATTGGAAAACAACGCGATGTAATATTGATCAAATACATCATTCATCTAGATGCCTGCTCACTGACAGAGAGACAGTTATCTCACACAATACTCTCAGTGTCTGTGAGCACTTAATAAAATCCACGATGAAAAGTCAGAACAAATCTCAAGATTTACCCATGAAAATGTCAAACATATCACACAACTCTGAGCTTGTAAATCCGACCATTACTCAAGCCTTCATTCACAAATACCTCAAATATGCTACAACAACTCACAAGATTCCTATTATTTACACAGAAAAATCACCACAACTGATCTTTTGGGATGCTACTGTATGATACAACTGTATTGATAAAACACTACTTTTTTTTTGTGTTTTAATGACTGTTTTTATTGTTTCAATGTATGTTTTAAATCTCCTTTACTTTTGATGCTTTTAATGGTTTTATGTGAAGTACTTTGAATTACCTTGTTGTTGAAATGTGCTATACAAATAAACTTGCCTTGCCTTACTGAGACGATATTCTTTGATATATATTATTAACACAGGATGGCACAAAAACAAGTAATGTCAAAGTGATGAGTAGAGATTAAACACAATATGATAAACAAATGGAACTGAGCTAATGTTCTGTAGTGTCACCTATCTTTACTTTATTAACAGTTAATGTACAACGCATGCAGAAGCAAATAATGATAAATGATCTGACTGAGAGGATAAAATGGAAGTATTCTCTTTTGGAAAAAACGTTTTTCCCCAAATGATATCTGAAAACTTCCAAACCCATGATATTGCTACGCTAGCGTTTCACAGGCTAATGGTCAAAAAGTGTTTTTCCCAGGCTCTGTTAAGTGATGCAGTTTTTTCCCCACATAATCAGTACTTATGTACAGCACTTATGGTCATTACATATTCAAATATTATTCTGGAGCTTAAAAAGGTCAATCATCTTTATTAACAAGATGTGCAACATCCCCAGCTGTTTCTTATCCGGGGAAAATAGCAGAAGTCTACTAAAATACTGCCAATTCAGCAGGTGAAAATCACTTACTGGTTTGAGTGTGAGATAAATGTTGTAATCAGACCCTGAAGACAGAGGACAGGGTTTTAAGAACTGCCACCAATACCACAAGCTGTAATCCATTCTTTCCCCATCCATTGCAGTTATCCTTGTTTTCATGAGACGAGATGCATGAAGTGATAAGTTACTGCAGCTGTTAATAAAGACAGGGGACCTGAATTACATTAAATCGATCGATTTGTAGTGCAACAGCTGTAAGGCTGTACTTAACATTGCAGTTGCATGTTAACGGCAATTAGCTCATTAATGCAGGCCAGCACAAGGGGAGAGATAATGTACTGATGTCCATTTAACACACGGTGTCACACACACACACACATTTACATATCTACATCTCATATCCTGAAGCCCGTTCAGCTTCTTGCTACATCCGTCTGGTTCAATAGTCCTGTCTCAATTGGATTAACGTGACTTTGTGAATGTCAACAAGCTCCACAGCAAAAATTAGCACAAAAGTCTAATTGTGTGTGTGTGTGTGTGTGTGTGTGTGTGTGTGTGTGTGTGTCTGTGTGTGTCTGTGTGTGTCTGTGTGTGTGTGTGTGTGTGTGTGTGTGTGTGTGTGTGTGTGTGTGTGTGTGTGTGTGTGTGTGCGTGTGACTGGGTTACAGAAAAAAGACTCAATGAATAAATAAGCTCTGTGTAAAACATGTAGCATAGAGCAAAACAAAGAACATATTTAAGGTATCAGTATGAGGAATGAGGGTGCTGTTTCTATAATATGCATTTTCCACATAGACAACAGTTATTATCGTATTATTTTTGAATTTTTAAAAGGGCAACAATCTCAATTAACATGTCACAAAAAGAGGTAACATCCTCAATTGTTTATCCACGGCAAATCTGCTTGACCTTTCAGCCTGAATACAAGAGCATTCAATGTATTAATTTCCGGGGTAAACACTCCTGAGTATCTGAAACCTACATTTACTGTACATACTGGCCCAGATTTCACTCATCTACACATGCAAAGTATGTTTTTTCCCCTCAGATTTCTCCTGTTGAACACTATTACAACACTAATCAATAATCCACAACTGGCATAGTGCCATTGGGGCAGATGAGAATAAGATGAAGTTGAACAAATACTTGTGTGCGTGTTAAATCCTGTGCTACTTTTAGACGAGGGTGAACGTTCACTTCTTCCCTTCACTTAACAGACAGGCTACCTGAATGTCGTCTGATTATAGTGCTATGGGCTTTTTGTGTTTTAAACTTTAAATGAGTCTTCACCAAAATAAAAAGTAAAGATTTTTGAGCTTGGAAAATGTAGACGCTTAATTTATCTTAGCTGTATCTTTTGCCTGAACAAATTCTTCTTCAGGCTACATTACACCTGATTAGTAATGGTAATTTTCAGCAATTTTCTTCACCTAGCCTTGACTATAAATTGATTAATCATTAAAAGCATAAAACACAAAATGCAATTGACAAGATTTTCACCGCACAACCCAATTAAATTGGGTCAGTAATTAAATAAACATGTAAATTATCTCAATCAAAAATGTATTAAAACAAAGTAATGTTATAACCCAAACCACATTTATGCTCTTGCGCGAGCGCTAATAGTGAAAACAAAGCTCATCAAATTCTTGATAGGCTACAAAGAAAAGCCTGCAATTGTCTATATCAAGTAAAAACATAAAATGGGTTGTCCTGATCTTTTGACAACAGGTCGTAGAATATGAGCATTGGTCATATGTAGTTGTATGCACAGTCTTGTGTTTAGAAAAGCAGACTTCCTGTGAAAATAGTGTTGCACTAACATCGTTAATCCTTTCTGAATGAATGGATGTATGAGACCATTGCAAATGAAGTATGTCAAACGGAACAGAAACAAAGAGGTTGTATTCATTAAACTGCTCAACAATTTCAGAGTTGCTCAGTTGGTTTAAGCGTCACAAAAATATCTGGGCTGAGATCCAGAGTAGAGACACTTTAAACACATGCCTAATTTATCGTAAGGCCTAACACGTTATCTCAAACCACGTTGCCTTCGACATTTGTAGTATGAAGCAGACCCAGAACAAGTTTTATGGAAAACTGATGACCACGAGGGGACTTCTACTCCAAGGCAGAGTTGAAGTGGGGAAAAAATATCGATTCACCTGTGTATGGTGAAAAATTCTGATATAGATTTTTTAATTCCTTAGTTGCTTTATTTGAGTCTATGTAGGAGAAAAGGGAAGTTACTGCTGGCATTGTTGGAGTCTGAGCAATGTGACGTCATATCCGTTTCAAGAAAAACAAAGCCAAAGTGAGCCAAAAGTAGCCGAAAATAAAACCGAGGAGGGTCAGAGATCCGTGGGGATAAGACCTGCACCCTCGAACTGTAAATCCAAAGTAACGTTATGTTAACGCCACACAGACAGTAAAGTATGGAAACACTTGTTGTGGTAAGGTGCGTTCAAACCAGCCGTCACTCGCATCTCCCTGGGCAAGCCAATGCTACAACTGTAGTACAGCCATATACTGACATTTATGTGAAATGCGATCAAACAGACGATGGATGTAGAAAGAGAGCCCACAGGGAGAGCTAGCGACAGACTCTGTGAAGTCAGCAGAAGAATACATGAATGAATACATCCGGTTTTTGGATAAGGTGTTGACAAAGGGTGTAGACAAAAAATATATATGGAAATAAGATTTATCGAGTATATTCACCAGAAGTATAAAATATGTTACTTGTGTAACTTATAAGGTCAAAAGAAAATATAAATAAATTGTGAGGGAAGTATCTACGTTCTTGGATTTCTGGGTTGCTGGATAAATAAATACAGCAAATAATTCCTGACAATGTCTAATATATATGACTTCAAGACATCTCTGGCTACATATATTTTATTGTATGATTCAACTTTCTCCCATGGTCTAGTGTTAAAAAAGTAAACAAAAATTGCAATAAAATGTAATGTCGAATCACAATACTTGTAAAATCACGATCCATATTAAATCAGCACCTAAGTATCGTGAGTATTAAATCAGGAGATAAGCATGTTGTCCCAGCCCTAAGACAGAGCGGCAAAATATATATTTTATTGCATTTCCGAATGTAAATCCGAGGTGTTTCATGCAGATCAACCGGCTTTTGACACATCTCTCTATTTAACATGCAAACAAGAAGTACTGGCTTGAATCCCCATTGGAAGATATGGCCAGCCCCTGTGTTGAATGGGATTCAGGAGGAAATGTCAGCTGGACTCATTTGGGTGATAGAAGCACAGTCGAGAGGCCATTAAACAGTAAAACGACTCTTTATTTGCAGGCTGATAGATGTGGCAGTCATCTTTATTCACAGCCCTCCTTGTCAAATGGAACAAATCGTTGTATGGCCTCTCATTCCTTCTTTCTCACCCTGTTTTTCTCTCTCTGTCTTACAAACACATATGCGGCAACATTGTGGAACAGAAGAAGCCTCTCCAGACTTTTGTAATTAATAACAATAATCAAATTAAGGGCCTTTTCCTCTGCTGTTTTTTTGCAATGTAGCAATAATACTGCCCTAATGAGTTTGCTTTATTGCCTGCACCGTGCGCTGATCATGAAACCCCACTGCGACACCCCGGCAACTTTTGATAATAAGGTTAGAGGGAGATGATGGGGTGAGGCATCACACAAGGTGAGGGTGACAGTTAGGCTGGAAAGATCAGTCTCTCTGCATGGTCGCAGGTGCAGTGAGGTGCCTTTCAGAGGTACTAAGGCGAAACAAACCAGGGGGGCTAGTTAGGTTGAAACGACACCAGAGTGAGTGAGGAATAAGGGACTTAGGTAATTAAGGTGAGACCACAGCAGTGGGGAGAGTTGGAGGGTCACGTCAAACACTGACAGCAGAGAACATCACACTCGATGAATCAGGGAAGGGATAGAGGAATGTAGAAGAATAAAACAAGTCATAAAAGACACAACACAAAAGGAGTACAGACTCTCACAAAAGCTAAAAGAGAAGCACAATTAGCTATTTTTTTAAAATTGTGCCAGTAAAAGCAGTAAAGACAGAAGGCATTGTAACCAGTGTTCCGCAACACAAAACACCGATCATGTTACCTGCTTACTGGTGCACACTGTTTCGTACCAAGCCTAATTCACATTACACATATGATTAGATAAGGATCACATCTCTGGGACCCAATGACCCTTTTAAGTCCTCAACTCTACTCGGATTCTGATTTCAAAAGCAAGCGAATAGAGTCAGTGGGCATGTCTGATACAGAAAGGTGTGTCTGATCATTGCAGTCTGGTGGCAGGCCAGACAAGAGATAGATTTGAGCGACTGATCATTCTTCTCAATAAGGTTCCATTCATTCAAAGCGAGAGACTAGCGTGAATGTGTGACTTGCTAATGTGTTCTGGGTCGGGGACAGCGATGCAGAAATGCTGGCATAATCAAATAACTTGAAAAAGGGTATTATGATGAAAAAGTGGCAGACAGAAAGATGAGATCCAAGTTGGTCCCGGATAACGTATTCCTTTTGCTCACATGATGCAGCTATTGATTATATTTAGCGTCACAAACAAACACTTAATGCATTCATATGATCACAAAATACTTCCTTCCCCAGTGGCCCTTGCTTTTCCAACCTAGAAAATGCTGATATTTTGTCTCAATAGGCTTGACCGCTTTCAGCATCTCATAGACCACTGCATCTCATTCACCACTGGCACCTTAACTACCTCAGCAACCTATGCCAGGGATATAGACAAATCTCCATATAAGTAGTCTTCAAACTCTGCCTCCTCCACAGGGGAGTGTGTTGGTCGGGTTCAGAAGTTCCTCAAAGTGCTCTTTCCACCTCTTGGCAATATTCCCAGTCCAGGTCTGTAGATCACCTTCCTTTCTGAACACAGACTGAGCCAAGCCCTGCTTTCACTTCATCTAAACTGTTTGCCATAACTTCCTAATAGCTAACCAAAAGTCCATCTCCCTAGCCTTCCCTAACTTCTCCCACACCCTGGTTATTGCTTTGGCAACCAATGCCGCTGCCTCACTTTGCTGCTGTTTGCTGAGACCCCTGGGCCAACCTAGCCCAAAAGGCCTCCTTTTTCAGCTTGACAATCTCCTTCTCCAATCCCCCCCTCCCCCATTCCAGAGGTGGGAGTTGAAGACCTCTGAAACAGAGGACTGAGCCAAAGCAAGATATCCCCGGTTCATCCTCACTGCATGTTTGGATTTCCCAGGTCTGTCCGGCAGCATCCCCCATCATCTCATTCAAGTCACCTGGACCAGGTGATGATCAGTTCACAGTCCACTCGAGTGAAGAGAGTAATATATTATTGAAAAAATAAATAGTGGAGCATTAAAAATGTATTACACATCTTTGTAGTTTTTTCAAGGTTTTCTTACGGGCTATTCATTGTATGTTAAGATCCAATTTTGTCAAAGTTGACCAAGTGTACACAAGAGTGTGTGTCTGTGTCCATTATTGACGAGAGTTTATTTTCTCAGTTATTCACTCCCTGCAGCACTCAATTAAATGTGACACTGACTGAGATGAGACTTGAACTCCATTAACGTCCTCTGTGTTTTTTTAGATAAGTGTGTCTAAAGACAACACACCCACATAATGAATACAACAGTTATTATCATGGCCAAGGCCAATCGGAGAGAAGATAATAAAAATATCAGAGTCGTGACTAATGATCTTGCTTTATTTCTATCACTTACCCTTACTCTGATGCTTTACTATTTAAACATCTACAACAATTGCACTCCCTCTCAGCAATTTAGCGTGATACAAAATCTAAATAAATGTACCATTTTCAGGTTTGGTTTTAGCCTTTAGTGCTAATGGGCTCTGCCAATGTTTCTTGCAAGCTATTCATGATTACAGGGCAAGCAATTAAAGAACATTATTTAACTTGAATCATATTCAATACAATTGCTGAACAAGCACAAGGACAATCGGGTCGATTTCCTGTGTGAGATTCATAGACAACTTGGGGTAGGCGTGACCTTCTGCCGTCTGCCGTGGAAAATTGCAAAGCAAGAGACGAGTGAGGCAGAGAGTCAAATCAGCAGGTGAGGACCAAGACACTGACTGGGCCGAGACAGAGAGTCCTAACAAAACACATATGTTCTCCTACAGCTGCTTCTAATTAAAGGAACTGTCACGTTCCATTGAGCAGATTGCTACCCTCCAGTCAGCCTCCCAAGGACCAATAAACTGTGCACATGAGAAGATTCCCTTTTATCCTGCGACACATAGCCTAGCCATAGCACTCTGCACACTTGTCTCCCGTGCAGAGTGCTGGGAAAGCAAAGGAGAGAAGGAGCGAGGTCGGGTGAAATAGTTAGGGGAAGATGGAGGATTCAAGAGAGATATGAGTGGGAAGAGGATGTGATAAAGTAAGGCAGGGAAAGAATGCAGATTATGAGAGCTAAAAGGAGGAGATGGAGCAAGGGTACGAAAATAGAGGGAAAGTTGGGGCGCAAAGGTGAAGAGAGATGGCAGAGGAAGACAAGAGACATTCTGCTCTCTGTGTTGTTGAATATGAGCAAAGCCCCTGGATTAATCAGGCTGAGTCATGGTGCCACAAGGGGCATCTGTTCTGTTTAGCCCTATTCACAATGTTGCACTCGCTAGCAGGCTAAAGGATGCACCTGAATCGCATAAGGCCACTGCTGGGATTTATCTTTTTACATTATTCTCATTTTCATTGAAAAATATATCAAAATGATAATGATGTGATTGTTGTGGGGATCTTTACCCAAAAAAAGACATTTCACCTATAAATGTTTCATTACCACGGTGAAAGAATACTCCTTAAATGATTGAAAGGCAGTAGCCAATACAGATGATGCAACTGGTCTCTGCAATAGTAGGGCTGGGGGTAATCCGATCAGACAGCAGACATTTCAATCACTTCAGTGTTAACATAAGATATGGGAAACCAACTTGAATGTGTCCTCATTTTTGACAGATTAAAAAAAAAAAAAATGTACCTGATTCAAATAGATTAGGAGATAATAGAAAGCATAGGCTTGGATTTATTTTAAGTATTGGTCAATACAGTACTCACTTTGATAGAGAAAATATAAGAGTTATTGTCTGTAATCATTCCGCTTCTCAAAACTAGCCACGAGGGAATTTTTTCTAACTCTGAAAAATTCGATAGAAATCCACACACCTGCAAAATGTATTCTTAAAATCAGTTTAAGCTAATATGGGGCTTCAGCGGTCTCATATCAAGGTTTTCTTTATGGCTGCCATAGGTTCACAATTGGTGTTTTGCCAGAGCAACAAACCTACATGTGGTTATCGGGAGGGAGGAAACACCGTGTGTAGGTACACAAAGAGGAAGAAAGACTAACTTTAAAAAAAACACCTACATGTCTAAGTTGTCTAAGTAAGATTGCTGAAGCCAAATAATTGATGTTAATACATGTTCTCAATTAAACATATAACACAGAAGAGAGACAGATTATTATTCTGCTATCTGCTCCATATATCTGTTTGGTAGACATCAGCAAACAGATTGGAACCAAATAAGCTTTCACAAGGCTTTAAGGAAAAGAGAAGCTTTGAATTTCTTTCTAGAAATAATCTATTAATAAAGAATTAGAGACAGTTGGTGCGAGGTACTGAAAAATAATACTTATTTCAGCCCAACTATACAACGGACATTGAAACATGAAAGGTTTGAAAAAATATGCACCGATGCAAAGATGCACCGATTGATCGGCCACCAATTGAAACACCAGCACAGCAGATCAGTCTCATGCGATTGTTTTTACATGTCAAATGTACACACGTGATGAACAGAGCTTCAATTAACAGAAACGGGCAAAAATGAATCACGTTAGCAGTGCTCGCTGGTGGTGATTCACTGACTGGAGCTATTAACAAAGACTGAGCGAGAAAGCTCATCATCAAACTAGCATGCTGTTCATGTTGCGCTACAACAGCTTCACGTAAAACAAGCCATCACCTCAGAGAGCATCGTGTCATGGTATGCTGATCATAACCAATTTAATTTGGTGTGAATTTGAGCTGTGTTTTGTCTGTGCTTTCATGGATGTAAAGAGTCTGTGTAATAATGAGTCTCAACAGAATCTACCACCCCGGGCTCCAAAGCAACAGTCTGCTTTAGACAAAGGCTGCTGGCAGATGTTTAACTACACTGTTGCCCAACTTCAGCATTAAGACTCACATTTCTGTGTGTGCCAAACATGAAAAAAAAGAGCTAATTGCCTTTCTTGCACAATCTATCCCCATGTTTAGAGCAAGACACCCTATGATCAAACATCAATATCTTCACAGCAGGAGTCTTGTGCTGCCGCTAAACTCCCGCCTGCGGCATTTAAGACCCATGCAACATTTTGCATCAATACATTTTCAACTGGAACATTTTCACTGATGTCAATATGAGAATTAGCCTTTTGATGCACCCCTGGGTATATATATAATCTGGCTCACACACATACATATAAGTATATGCATAGACAAGCATTGAGGTGGGAGGAAGTGTTCAATTTCCAAGCCCTGCCCCCCTCGCTCTTCAGCTTCTTTATCAATCGTGCACAGCTCTCCCAGGGCTCTGTCATTTCCAAATAAATAAATCATTAGTGGCTCCAGCATGAGGATTAATCAGTGGCTACTGCGGCTGCTTCTGCCTCTCCGTGGGAGTGTACCGTCACTCCCACCACATTCACATCAAGCCCCATCAGCAGCAACGAGCTGGGCTACGTCGAATGGCAGCGCTGACTGTGGGGGATTAGAAGTGGCAGCCTGGAACCGCTAAATAATGCTTATTTCAGCTCTATCACTTTTTGATCACTCTACCACTCTCAGTTCCGGCTTTATTAATAAGGGAGTGTAGCAGAACAGTATATTTACAATATATACATGTGTTTTCATCTATAATGAAAATCTGGGATATTTGGACGATCTAACTTTGAGGGAAACATGTTGTTAGCCGTTTTTGAGAGCTCTGTATAATTGAGTAAGAGAGTAGAGGGGGTTGATGGGGTAAAGGAGGGATTGATACAATGACACAGAGACCAGAGATGGAGGGAGGAAAGAGGGGTTAGAGAAGGCTGGGAAAGAATAAATGCTCTGCTTGATCGAAGTGGAGAGAAACAAGCCCAACCAATCTCTCACAGAGCACTCAGGCCACTGAAACACATTTTAGCATTTCTTATTTTTATTTTCTTATCCGTCTGAGAAAAGAACGCCATCGATGTTCAATTTACTAGGGGACTAGAAGTGGCAGGATGCCACCAGGGCTGCACAATATTGGATATTGTTTTTCTCGCAGTCTTTCACGATGTCCACTTGCGCGATAAACGCATCACAAAAGATTGTGATATTTGGTTCAGGGATTTTTTGAGGTAGTTGAAAGTGGGTATCAGTAGGGAACTGCACTTTAAAATGTCACCATCAGTCTTTTTTTATTGGTGCCTTTTGTGTTCTGTTGAATGTGCAATTTATTTACACAAAGCAGCATTAAACAATTCAAATAAAACAAATACAACGAATACAGCAACGAGACACAAAATAATCAGGGTTTAGAATAACAAAGATTATGCATTTAAAAACGCATTAAGTAATTTAAGAGCACGCAATTCCCAACACGCCATTGAAAACCAATTCATAGTGAGAGAATCTGTTGCATTGTGTCCATGCATGGAGCGATGCTACATGTCACCCATTACTATCATAGATACAGAGACAGAGAGGAGTAAGGCCAACATGACATAAGCCAGCAAGTGTTTATCCAGAGGTACAGGACAGGGCAGGAGTGGTCCAGTATCTACTCAGCATAGAATTTCATCATTCATCATTTTTCAATCTCAAGAACACAGCGTCCCACCAAGAAATTCTATGTCAACCTCAACATTACCATCCCCTCACATATGAGTAATTCTTGGTCAAGTACCAACTTGACAAACATGTATTAAAAAGTGCCATTTCCAGAAATACTTCATAGCGCACAATTATTTTTGTGCAGGACTCATCGAGATGGCATCTTAAAAAGCACTACAAATGAGTCACCACAAATGCCATTATACAAAACATTTCATGTCCAACTTCACGCCTATTCGGATTCTCCTGAGAATCGAAGCCAGCGCGGAAGGGCCAAAAACTGCAGTTCCTCAAAAGGCTCCAAAAGGGAGTCAATCCCCCGTAGACCCAATGTTAAAATTGGTTTTGGTCTCGATAGCTAATTTCACTATTCATGACAACTCTACAGGGGGGAATTTTTATGTCAAAATTATCTACTTACCAAATTTTGGTCCAGAGAGCGCATCTGGGTGAGAGAGTATGAGCCGCAACAGAGAAGCACCTGAACCTGGCAGATTCTGAGCCGGACTACGTCAGTTTTTTCAAGTCACAGTGAGACAGGCCAATGGTTAGTCGAACGTGGTCACATGTGTGGCTACATTTTTCAAAACTCAACGCATACAACGCTTGCCTCATTATTTGTAAAGCACAAAGCAAAGCTCGCCAGGACAAGGCGTCTCACATATGCTTCCTCCGAGACACACGCGACAGCGTTCTTGCACTATGCTCTGCTGACAGACCGCGACAGGCTGGCGGTTATAGGGACATGTTTGGGTGAATTCAACGAGGACTATAAGTTGGAAAAGTGTCTACTTTGTGAAAACAGGAGGTATACCCAGGCTATTCGTAATTTGCGAGTTGCTAATGGTAGAAGTAGAAACAGAGAGATAATAGAATAAAAGCTTTTGTAATTCATGTAATGGCAACTGCTTGGGGAGTGAATATCATGTTTTGTTTAAATGTAAAAAACACAAGCATTGTTGAGAATAGAGAGAGGGAGGTAAACAAGTTACCGATGGGTACCCTTACCAAATTCAAGGTACTCACAAATGTGAACAGTTACCAACCCTAGTAACCAGTGAAGCAGCACTGCTTTCATACTCTTTCCCTCACTTGGCATATCCAAACACGTTTACTTTGATTTCTTCAATTGTCAAGAGACAGCCAGTCCTCGTCTGTGGTCTTGTAGCTATTACAAGAGAACAGGAACAACTTATTTTTGAGGTATAAAAATATCCAGGCCTCTATGACCCACCGTCCTCGTATTCTAAAGTTGATATTAAGAATGACATTTCCTGGTGAACAGTAGCTAGATAGATTGTCTCTTCTGGTAAGATGTCACATGAAATAACACACAAACAACTCCTGAATCCAGGGCAGTGCTCCAAATTTACTTAATATGCTAAATATTTTTGCTTTATGCTGTGAAGCCCTGCTCCTTTCTTTTAAGAGTCCACATAGTCAACAAGACAGCACCAAATTCATAAATGCATCTGCAGCTTTTAAACCGGGTGCTGAGTCTGTTCAAATGTACCAAACCCACTGTGATGAACTTTGCCAGGCTTTTTTAGTTATCTGGTTGTAAAAGAAGAAGAAATGTTGCAGAGCCCCTATTATGTGCTACTACTTATATTGTAGACATCTGACACTGAGATTTCACGATAATTAATGCCAAAGAGTACCTTTTCTTCTATTCTCTTGCCAGTGTTCATTAAAAAATCCGACACATTACAGGGACAAAGTGCTCTTGAAGAGTGCCACTTGGAATTTGTTCAATGTTAGTATGCTATTGATTCAAACTCAACATTTCCTGTTGCCTCCCAGGAAAGAAAATGAATTATGGCTGTTGATTACATTTTTCCATCCAAAGTGCTGAGCGATAAGGTTAGATTTGGGAATTTTACGCTGAAATGTATTTAAGACTAACTGGTGTAAAAATAGGAGTGCTAGTGGTAAATATATGATGAAAGCATAATGTTTAGCCTTTACATATTAAAGAGTATTTATTAACTGTTAATTGAGCATTCTTGGTGCAGTGAAAACATGCTTTTTTGATCAAGTATGTTGTCTTAGTTAAATGCAGTTGTTCTATCAAAGCTTATATTATCAAAGCCGAAAAAAGGCGGACAGATTACAAATTTACTCTGAGCCCCTTGAGCCATAAGCTGCGCTTTGGTTGTCTGTTTGCCAAACGTGATGCAGCAACACTTGAGGATTAGAAGTCTTCTAGTGTAGAAAAGCTTGAAGTCGGCATAAAGTCTTGTTGACGAGAAAAGACACTGACAAGGACGTGACACACACATCAGACTACATTTGATGATTGAATAAAGGATTTGCCATTTTTGTATGTACATGTATGTACTCTACGTGTGCGTTAGTGTGAGAAAGTCTCAGATATTGGTGGAAAAGACAAAGAAAGGAAGAGGGAGAGAAAAGAAGAAGTTTCTTAGTGCACACAGACAAACACTGAAACACTCTGCTCCTATACATCTATTTCTTCTACGGTCCTTGTATTCACCAGTGGGATTGTTAATTGTCTTTGTCTTTAAATAAATCATTACAATACGTGTATCAGTCACTATCAGGCTTACATTTTCTTTCCTCTCGCCAAGTTCAGTGTTCTGCTGCCCTCAAGAGTTCTCTCTTCCTGTATTGCCCTCTCTCCCCGTTTCTCTCATTATCTGTAATCCTCTCCCTCTCCCTCTCTCTGCCCCTCTCTTATTTTGTTTGTCTTTGTGCCCATGCAGACGTCAGAATGTCAAATGATAGGGGAGGAGAAGAGACAAAAACGATAGCCTCCATTTCAAGAGAAGAACAACAGTGAGAGAACATCTAATTACTCTTATGAGCTTATGCCAGGCACGCTAGGTGAATCCTAAACACAGTTTCCAAGCACCATTGTCATTCCAGACAGAAGCCAAAAACGGGGGAAAAGACAGGCGAAAAGAGAGGAAGTGGTGAATGAAGAGCAACTCGGGGAGGAAGGGCAGGGTGGGGAAAGGGAGGAAGTTTGGGTGGAGGGAGTGAGGGAGGGGACTAACTGCAAGGAGCTTAGAAGAGGTAAGAGATGGAGGTGAAAAAAAAAACCGGCACTAGCTTGGTGTGAAGAGAGGAGCAATTTCAATTATCGTCTGGTACACACTTTGTGTGATGTGTTCGCAAAGTCACTCCGTTTGACTCGACAGTGGCACCGAGGCTTTTTTTTCACCGCGTTCATGCCGTCTCCATTGTCATCTACGTCCTTTTAAGTCGCTGATAGTGTACAAATGAGTCTGCACACAAACATGCAACCGCCCCACTTCCCCTCCACCCACCTGCAGACACTGCAGGTGTAAACCATTCCTCTATATGTTGTCAGTGGAACTCTAGCTACATTGTCAATTCAATGAATGCCCCCACATGGTCAGGCACATGCCCTGGACTGACGCGCTAACAGCAGGGCTCTGCGTGTCGAATACACAGACATTTTTGTTTGTATTATTGTGAGAAAAAATAGTTTAAACTTTAGATTCAGTGTCTTGATCAAGGACACTTTGACATATGAACAGTAGAAGCCAGGGATCAAACCACCAACCTTGTGTATACAAAGGGCGACCCGCTATATCCTCAGTGTAAGTGTGTTATAGTGTTGATCACACACACAACGCTGCCCACGCTTTGCTCCATGCAGCGAAAAGCCGTCGTGACAGCGAGCAGGCCATTGGAAATAATGGGTTTCAGAGCAAAGTGGCGCTGTTGCCGCATTCTGTTTGAAAGGCCCAGAAGACTGCAAGAAATATTTGCAAGTGTCAGACATGCAGTACTGTTTGTTCTATAGTTTATCTCTACACATGTTATGTGACTCTTGACATCAAATCTGGTCCACACAAGCCTGTGAACTTCAGTCAAAGATTTTATTGAATGAGCTCTCACAACAAGAACGTCCTTTGTGACGTACCATCAAAGAAGTCCAACAGTAGTTTTTCACAGCCATTTTCCTCTTTTGGTAGGAAACTCAACCCGTTATAACAGCAGAATATATGCACATGTAATTAGTTACTTCAACACAAAAGTGAGCACTAGACCAATAAAGCTAGCAATCTCTGAAATGACTAAAATTAATTAATTAATTAACTGGCAAGTGTGGATGCCATTCTGGCTGGTAATGGGGCTGGTACAAGGTAATTGATTGCACAAAGCCTAATACACTAGTCTCATGGGTTCCGAATTAAAACAACCAAGTTTGCATCACCACTGACAGCAGGTCGAGTTTAGTGAAAGCCAAGTCACTGAACAACTGAACTCTGCTGTAGTATATTAGTCACCGCTTAGTCATTTATTGGTGAGTAGGGTTGGCATTTAGTAGTTTCGTAGTCGTACAGAGACAGTTTCTTAGATTGCGTAAGTAGCAACAATACTATAAAAAGTCCATACACTCAATTTCAATAATAAAATGACTTTTTAAATCATACAACCGAAATGTTAAAAGAATATTAATTGCTTTTTAGTGCAAGGTCTCACCCTAGTACATCATCATCTATTACTTTTATATTATTTTTTATTATTTTGTAAAGAAGCTATTATTTCAAGTTCTTTATTATCATGTGTAAAACAATTAGAGACTAGCAGTTGTTGGCAATGAAAATCTTGGATCTCATGCTCCCTCCAACAACGCTCATTAAATATGTATTAAAACTGATTTTGCCTCATCATTCCAGAGCTTCTATACCCTCTTTTTTTCTCATGTTATCAAGGAGTGCAAGCAAAGTGAAGAGGTCGTTATGAATAAACTTGCAACCTTGAGGCACCGACACTGGGTCACTGATCCAACCCAGTCTCAGGGAGGAGAGTGTGGGATCCACCAAGTGGCTCCATGCGATACATGTAACCAATGGATGAGACAAGGCTCCATAGCTTGTAACCAAAATGGATTGGTTTACCTCTTGACATTTGATTACATCCATCGGCCACAGTACGGGATCATTCTCTCATCCTTTGACAGCCATTTCTGAAATGGCATGACTGTGTGTGATTGTGTCTTCTTGGAACAGAGATGCACCCAGATGCGATTGGGATCCTATAGAATGTAAGGAGCTGATCCACACTCAGTACAGAATACAGTTGCTTGTCCTGTGTCTTGATGGAGTAGAGGTTGGACATTACAATTTGGATCTCTCTTAGGGTGGGTGGATGCATTAGCAAGAAAACATCCACTGGGTTGGAGCAGCGTTCTGGAGCGTTTGAGCTGTATACTGTGTGTTACAGAATCACAGCGTTGGCAAGCCTCTTCAATCGTTTGAACACTATCTTTATTTTTGATTACTCACAGCCTTGCCCTTGGCTCTTCTGGCTGGATCCTGTTGCGGGTAGAGGCCTTTGGCTCTTCTCGCTGGATCCTCTAGCGGGTAAAGGCCCATGGCTCTTCTGGCTAGACCCTTTGGCGGGTAAATGCTTATATCAATTCTAGACATCTTAAAGATTATGTGTATCAAAAAACCTTCATTCTTATCTTGATCTTAAGATCCTTCAGGAACCAGTTGTTTGGGAGCTTACTCTTCACTGGTATGTCATCCCCGCAGCTCTTGAAATTGGACAACCCAACGTTGTTCACCCACACATTAACTGGTATGATTCACCCCTCATAGTAGTCATTAACTCTGTGTGTATGTGTGTGTGTGTGTGTGTGTGTATGTATGCATGTATTTCTGGCTGGCTGGACACGTTATTGTGGGCTGCTGCAAAAAGAGATCCTGTCAGGCTCAGCTAATTCACTAAAACTGAAATCAGTCGGGGCCAATCATACTGTAACACAGAAGTGATGCTGCATGCATTGTGTGGGAACTGGATATATTCATAGTGTAAGCCGGACACTAGTAAAATATCAAATCTGTCAATACTTCTCTGAAAAACTTACATTTCCACCTAAACCTTTACAAGGACATGCAGTGTAATTTTCATAGTAATAATCAATAAAACAGATGTGTTTTGGCAGTGCTCCCATAATTTTACCTTTGAACCATGCTGCAATTCCTGCAGTGCTTGATAGCTAAAGCAGGCGGCCTATGCAGAAATAGCAGTTTAGAAGGACCAATACATATTTAAATTTGAACAGAGGAATCAGTAGCAACTTCTCCAACTCAAAAGGAGAAGGAAGCTTTAAAAAAGACCAGCAGAGCACCCAATTGTCACATCTATAGTCATTGTGCATCACTTTGCTTTGTTAGTTTGTCACTGTGAACATAACTTAACAAACACCTCACCCACCAACTAAAACCTTTCCTGCAGCAAACACGGGTGTGTCCATTGTCTTGTCAGTGTTGGTGTAGTTACTGGTCCTCAGAGGAAGTGTGTCAGGCATCGCTACAGCAAAGGAAATACCAAGGGACCACATCTCTAAAATGGCAGTCATAATAAGAGGTCAACCAATTTTAAAGCCTGATATAACGATAGTTTGGAGCAGGAAAAAGCTGAATTATCGGCTGATATCTTCTTTGCTTCGGCAGCAGCCTCGTCGCCTACTTTAGCATACCCCATTTTAGATGATTTTGTTTTTTGCCACTCCAAATGTAATCAGAGAACATTCTGAAGTGTGATTCGCTGGATTATGTCATAAGAATATGTTCTATTTATTCACAATACGTTGTTAAATGAATCTCTTAAAATCCATTAATGTAAATAGGATCTTAACGTGTGCAATTTCAGTTCAACAATTACATGGTTTGATCATTTGGAAGAGAGAACACTAAATTGGTAAGTACTTTAATGTAGCAGTTGAATGATATATTTTCCTCGGTTTGGCTAATGGTTCTTTTTCATTACTAAATAATGTTTTTTATTATATTCTTAAAAAGAACAAATTCAGAACAGGGTTAGGAATTTATTCATATTTAAAATATAACTACATTTTGTGTCACTAAATGACCTCCAGCATGGCTACGCTGCTCTGCTGTTCGCTGACTTCACTCCCTGTGTGTGTGTGTGTAGTTGGAGGAGCTCAGCCCTGACACACAACAGTGGAGTCGCGCTGCAGTGCGATAATAAATTACATCAGAACTTTGAAAAGCACCAATAAAAGAACTGATAATGTCCGAGCTTATCGATTTTTTTTATTCTCCGGTCTTAAATGATTTAGCACCGGTGGTTGTTTAATACCGGGTTTTGTTATCCATTCCTATTGGGGAGAAATTAACCAAAATAATCAGTGGATTACGTTCACATGCACAAACATGCACTAACAGCACATATGGCCGGTCTAGATATGTAAAATAAAAAGCAAGGAGATGCTTGAATAACAACACAAACAAAGGGAGAGTGATTTCAATGCCTGCTCATGCAATAATGTCCACCTGTATACTATATCTTTACATAGCAAATAGTGGTTTGCTGCTATATTGATGCTCTGATTGTCATGTATGGCTCCTTTAATGTCCTTTCAAGCCAGCAGAAAAGCGGTGTACATCTGTGGACTCCTGTTGTTAATGACAGAGCAATGCGAGCGAAAACATGGCTCTATCCCAGGAGAGCCGTGAGCATTCATGTGGACGACCACCCTATAACAGGTGTGAGATGGGGCTAAATGGAGAAAAATGTTGTCCAGTCAGGCGGGCAGGAGTCTGTCCCCAAGCAGTTGTTCAGCAGTTTGATCTACAGCACGGGTCACCTTGTCCACCCTCTTACAACAAAGCTGCAGCACACTCAAACCCAATTCACAAGCATCAGGGAAAGGGAAGATTAATCATCGGGTCAATACGATCGGGCGGCCTTCTCTCACCTCTGTGCAGTGTCCTTACAACACTTAACCTTTGATTCAGAAAAAAATGGTCTGAAATGCCCTATGGAAAAACCAAGGCATGAGTCAAATGCTGTGTTCATTCACCCATGGGTACTGGAACTGCATTGTTCACAACCATCTTTGTATGCAGAGACTCTAGTTAATTAATGCATTCTGTTATGTTTGGCTGAGAGCCTCTAGAAGTGTAAAAGAGCAAAGAGCAACTTTAAGAAACACCACTGGGAAGAAAGCTATGAAACAAACACGAAGACTTAAATCCTGAGCTTTTAGAACCAGCACATTCATCAGCGGATAAATGTAGCTAAGCCAGCTCCATCTGAATTGCTGTCTGAGGTATTACAGTGCAGCAGCACAAAAGATCATAACACCCTAGTCCAAACATAAACGCATACGGTGTATAGACTGGAGCCTGGCTAAGATATTGGCCAACAATTGCTTATTGCAGATGTATTGCATTGATATATGTATACATAGTTTGTCCTTACATCCAACATTAAAACCGGCAGATATATGATTATCTAATTTTTCAAATTCTCAAACATCAGTTTCGCAACAAAGGCCTCAAAAAACAGTATCAGTTGGGCTACAGAACATAATATATCATATAATGATGATCTTATAACATTGTAGTCAAAATAAAAAAGCTATACCTTCAGGAGAAACAACAGCATATATGAAGGTTTTCAAGCCTGTCATGTGGATTCATGTCAAGTGTATTTATTTTGCCGTTTGTTGATTTAGAGTGCACGCTGAGACTTTTTTACACATTTCATTAGTGAACGACATAATGGCTATAACGCCACTTGCTTGTCCTGAACTAAATTGCATCTATAAACTCACTCATCTAACATCACGTTAAATTATTAAGAGGCAAGAGGAAGAGAGTGCAAAAGGATTAGACAAAGTAGTTTCCACGCAGATAATGCTATGCTTGGTTAGATATATCATATCACACAGACATCATTAGAGATATCTGAAGGATTAGGCTTGAATCATGATTATAATTTATGAGAGATGGGTTGTTTGTACACAACAATTCAGCTCACAAAAAACAAATCAATCATTTTAGAATAGAATTCTAATATGCACTTTGACGATCTGCAATTTGAACATTTTTGAGGTGACATGCTCATAAATTCCAACTAAGAAAATTGGTCATGTCCTTGCGTGAGAGGCTGTTGAGGGATAACATCCTGCAATACTGGTGCCAGCTGACAAGGGCACTCAACTTGTCATTAGATGGTTTGTGGCACCAAATGATAAATAGATGCTTATCAGGTAATGGCTGGCTGAGCGCTCACAATAAAAAAGATAAAATGAATTGTTTTAGGTGTTGGCAGTTCACTGCAGGGGGTTGGTAGATCACAGCTGGATCTCCACTGGTCAGTGTGGTCCACTGGCCAGGTGATGCATAAGACTTCAAGGATATCTGGAATACAAATCTGGCTGTGACAGAGGGGTGTTGTTTTAACCAATATGTTACTGGCTGGAACCACTGGGGGTCTTTGAAAGTAGCACTGATCTCGTGGAGGTGTCTCAAACTTCTGTTAACATGAGGACGACGACAACAACATAAAAAGAATGACTTCCTGACATTCGAGGAAGCACACGATTGGAAAGGACCTTTCACATATTTTAATCTTGCAGTAGAACTTTATTCTGATAAGTGTTTTAATGTGTCCTCTCCTCAGAACCGGTATTCATCTCTCATTGGACCAAAATTGGGGCCTTTGTTGAAGCTGAAAAGGTTTTGCTGATAGAGAACTACGTTTGACAACTGCTATTTTTCAAGCTTTATAAAGCATTTGATCCTTCTTGCACTGGCACCACAATTAACCCCATTGTCATATCACTGCTCTTGATGAGAGCCGAGGGCAGCTAGGAGCTTCTCTCCCTCTACCTTCAATCACAGTAAACCATACCATCGCTGCAGTATAACCACCGCAACATTGTGGGGAGGGACTTGACATGCCTCTAATGAGATGTCAACAAAAGACGGCAGAGAGAGATGCTGGATGTACACTTTGCTCAATAATGGTACCAAATTAAGTGCTACCCTGATAATAATACATACTTCAGATAACCCAATCATCATCCAAATCGTCATCATCCCTTTAATTATTTCATTAAGATGTTCAATGTATTTAATAATAATACATTTATTTTGTATAGCACTTTAAAAAGGTACTCAAAGGGTCTATACATGGTAAAAACAGAAACAATAAAAGAAATAACCTATAAACAAGTAGATAGACAACATTATAACATTAACAAAACAAAAACATACATAACTAGCATCGCAGGTTAAAAGCAGCTTTAAACAGATGAGTTTTAAGTTCAGTTTTGAAAGTGGCACGTGACGGAGAATGTCTGAGGTGCTGGGGGACAGAGTTCCAGAGGGAGGGGGCAGCAATGGAGAAACCCCTGTACCCCCAGGTCTGATGCTTGGACAGAGTTAGGGGGGGTTAAGGAGGTTAAGGAGGCGGATCTGAGGTTGCGGATGGGAGTGTGTCGGTGCAGAAGGTCTGAAAGGTATTAAGGGGCAAGGTTATGAAGGGCTTTGTATGTGATGAGACGAATCTTGAACTGGATTCCTTGCTGTATGGGGAGCCAGTGGAGGTTTTGAAGGACTGGGATGATGTGATCTCTGGTGCGGGAGTGGGAGAGCAGACGGACAACTGAGTTTTGGATGTATTGTAGTTTGTTAATGATTTTGGTGGGTGTGCCGTACAGGATGCTGTTGCAGTAGTCCAGTCGAGAGTGATGGAGGGGTGGATTAGTGTTTCAGCAGCTGAGGAGGAGAGCGAAGGGCGTTGACGGGCAATATTTTTGAGATGAAAGAAGGCGGTTTTTGTGATGCGATTGACATGGCGTTCGAAGGAGAGGGTTTGATCGAAAATGATACCACGATTACGGATATGAGTGGAAGCAAGAACAGTGGTGTCATCGATGCAGAGAGAGAAGTTGTGGTGGGATTTGGTTAGTGATTTGGGGCCGATGATGAGGATTTCAAATTTGTCACTGTTCAGTTTGAGAAAGTTGGTTTGCAACCAGGTCTTTTAGTCTTTGGGGCAGTTGGTGATACTGGAGTGGGTGGTCGGGGTGATGGATTTGGTGGAGATGTAGAACTCGGTGTCATCAGCATAGCAGTGGAAACGGAGACCATGATGTTGATGTTGCCAATGGGGAGCAAGCAGGATGAACAGGAGGGGACCAACTAGCGGACCTTGGAGGACACCTTAAGAGACTAGGGCTGTGTAAGACTTGAATTTATTGATACTAATAAACTGTTTCCAGTCGGAGAGGTATGAGTGGTTGATGGTGTCAAAGACTGCACTGAGGTCAAGTAGGATTAGTATGTTGAGGGAATGGTCGTCAGAGGAGAGGATAAGGTCATTGGTGACTTTGATTAGGGAGGTTTCTGTGCTGTGATGAGATGTGAATCCGGATTGAAATGGTTCATACAGTTGGTTGGAGTCCAGGTGAGTTTGAGTTGGTGGGCAACAGTGTGTTTGAGTATTTTAGACAGAAAAGTGAGATTGGAGATGGGTCTGTAGTTGTTGGGGATGTCAGGGTCAAGGCCAGGCTTTTTGAGGACGGTGTGACAGAGATGATGCCAGGGTAGTATGTGGAGCGTGCAGTATTGAGAGCCAGTTAGTATTGTTGTATGTATTCCTTCTAAGCCAGGGTGTGATTTAACATATGCACTAAAATATTTATGCTGTAAATGTGGGCAGAAAAGGTTAAATATCAGTGTAAATAACAGTGTAAGTTGTTCGTGTAAGTGAAGTTGAAGTTGTGCACGTTTGCATGAATTTGTGTGTTGTGTGAGACTCAAAGAGCAATCCTAAATGTCTATGGGTGAAGGGTCTGTGTCTCTGGAGGGCAATTGTACCTGACCCATAATGCACTCTGAATTCATTAAGTGTGCTTGCTATTTTAGCACAACTTGGCCAGACTGCCTCTTAACAACACACTACCTTTCCCAGAAGGCCCACAGGCAATCACACTCAAAAGTGATTCATTATGGCATCACTAATAAACCTCTGTACTGTGATAATGAAAAGCCAGGGATGAAAAATAGAGGCCTTACCCATTCAGAGGCATTAGCAGCAATGTGTTCTTCAGGCAATAGATAACAACACTGAACATCTGTCTACTGATACAATAACATTTGATAGATTGTATTTAAATACAAATTTCATTGAATCACCTCTTCAGGGACAGCTATACAAACTGTGATGCAGTTAGAGCCAGATCAAAATGTATATGAAAACGTTCAGTAAAATTGCTATAGTAATAAGATTGCTGTTGATAAATTCACACCAATCAACTTTGCCAAGGAAACCTATGACACTTGTTGCTATGGATACCCTTCAATACAAAAAATGCTTTGGATGTTTTACTGTTACCAGGAGACATGAAAACACAGATGTATTCGGTCGGCTGTCTATAAAAGTAGCAACAAAAAGTATGACCAAAGTGCACTGATAAAAAAAGATGACCCTTGACAGTTTTAAGTATGTTAAAATAAGGTACAACCAGTGTTTCTATGTCAAGTCAAGAGCAACAGACAGAATCTGGAGGGCTGACGTGTTGGAACACTTTGAACAGTGTATTATTTTCTTTAAAGCAATAAACTAAATATACTAAGTTACTTTGACTGAAGACAATAGAATAAACCGTCATGTCTGACATGCTGTAGGTTAAAATTGTTTTTTTTGCATGTTTATTAACTGCTTTATTATATTCTAAGGCTGTCTTGATTGTTTTTTGTCCTAGTAATTTGTACTCCTGTTTCTTTTGCCAAATCTTTTGTTGAGATGTTTTACCATGCCATATGCTCTTGGATATTTGCTTTAGTCTCATAAAACATTACACTGTCCCTGGCCAACTGCTTCACTGCCTTCTTCCTTCCCCTCCTGGCAGTCTGTGTGGCAGATAGGTTTAATGATTTTTCAATAATTAGAAAAGTATTGTTTGATAAAGCAGTTAAATAAAATAGTTATAACTCCAATGTTAGCAGTGCTGTCAACATTGAGTGAATAATAAATTAGTCAAAGTAGTATTGCTTCATGCACAGCATGCACATGAACAGATCTTTTTCACAGCCAGAGATTTTGATTTGTCATAGGAGGAAAGGCAAAGGTGGACCTGATAACATTAAAAACCAGAAACCATCTTGCAAAGGGATCACACTAGCCTTGACGCCAAATCGGAACAGGGGCGTAAAGAAGGAGGGCCAATGGACCCATCCCTATTTTCTACCCCCCTACTTCTGGCGCCCTTGCTCGGACCACATTCATCTCAAAACCCTGCCTTCATTTTGATGTCAGCTACAGACCTGTAAAGTTCCATGACTTCACAGCTGTGGCGCTACTGCGGTGACAAAATCTGGTGACAAAAAACACCAGACAAAGTACTCAAAAGTGCCTCTATCAGGACCACATTTTGCAATGATGACTCACAGACAGACTCACAAGGTAAAAACAGTGCTATCCCGGCTGGTAATGACTGCATTTCATTTAGGTGAAACAATTTCAGGGTCCTGGTACTGTGCGTGCTGGCTCACTGGCTCGCCTTACAGGGACACTTGATAGAACTGGGCCATCATCAACTAAATTTGTTTTACTTGTGTTTTTCCTGCTGTGAAAAGTCAAATCAGTTGTCAAAACTCAAGGTCCCTAAATGTTATCTTCCAACATCAGGCAAGTGGGTTACAAAGTTACATTTTTTTCAACCGTAAGATTCACTTATCACTGGTTAGCGTGAAAGTGTTAGCACATGTCATCTGCAGTGGAATTACATTTGTAGGCAACTTAAGCTTCAATTAGCTGGTATCTTCTCATCTGTGTGCCTTCAGTGGTGGTCATGAGTTACAGACACCCTCTTGACAAATTTGCATCTAACAGACATATCATGAAGGCCTCTATTGTTTGTATATTTTATCGCTCCTCTCCGATATTAAAGCAGAGCTGTTGCGGTGAATGGGCTTTTCTAACTGGAAACAATATTTCTATTAGAAAAACTTCCAACATGTTGGGTTGGAGCCTGTGGGGAGGCGGTGGGTGTGAGAAAGAAACAAAGTAAATGTAAGCGCAATGCATGTGCCAAGGACTGGCATTTAATCAACTGGCACACATAAATTAAGATACAAAAGTACCAGAACAACAAGCTGAAGCTTTAATGATTTACATGCTTTGAAAATAAAGGTGCAGAGCTTTTGACTTTGATATAACCATGGTAATTTGCAACAATAAAACCAGACTTAGGCCATATAATGCATCCATTTACAAAGAAAAGAAAGCAGAGAATGAATGAGTTGTTACACTCCCCGACAGGCTAACTGATTTGGCCTTTAATATATCCAGTCCACTGCCTGTATAGAAGCAATCACCTGGTATAGCAACTAAAACAGGCGTGGCTGCAAGCATCTCCACAAGCAAAGAACATCGGGCTTCACTAATCTCTGTCTGCAGCCTTCTCTTCTTCCTCTACTCCTCTAATCGATACCAGTCTCCACAGCACACACCAGGTTCGAAGAGGCTGCTAGTCCACTGATCCCAATCTCCGCCCTTCAGCAGATAAGACCGGTACAGGAAGGACAGTACAATAATTGGCTTCAACAAACTCGTCAGCTTTCGGCATTTTTTCCTCCCAGCTCAACTCATTAGGTTAATTATAATGGTAATAGGGAGAAGAGAAGATCTAAGGAAGCCTGTTAAGTCTAGTGAAACTAGACCTAACAGCTACTCTGAGCCCACAAAAAAACAGATAAAATTCCACTGGACACCATTTGTTTTTTTCGAGTATCTCTGTCACACAGACATCCTTCAGCCTGCAATCTGCCACTCTCCGCTACATGTGTTTTTCCCCCTAAGCTACCTAGGAGTCTCGTCTGTTACACAGGCCTCCTCCAGGCCCTGCTTAATTAACACAGGTGTTTCAGATGGTAAACCTAATGCTGGTGCTCAGTGGAGGAGCTAGGCTTTCTTTCATGAAAGGATGAAATTAGAAAATGCAGCAGCAACTCGCATTTCTGGAGGAGAAGGAGCAGATTTTTTCTGGGGGTGAAAAGGGTACAGTAACAGATGTAGCCTTGTAATTTGTACACACGATAAGTGTAAAACCTGAGTATGGTTCAAAGCAAATGTGAATGGAGCAGGCCCAAGCAGGCGGTGTTAGGGACTAGTGCAACTCTCTCTCACCCATATAATCAAGCTAAAACAAGGTGTAATTCTGCATTTGCCACCCTGCATCTAATCTGCCCACTTTTACCAAATTACCCCCTAAAGAGGTGGAAGGTAGTGAGGGGGGGGGGGGGGGGGGTGGCGGTGGATAATGAAATGGTCAATCAAATTGTAGATCTCTTCTATTTCTAGAACAACTAAGAATAAAGCCGCTTTCAGACTGGCGGTTTAGAACTAATTCAGTGTCATTGCACAGTACTTTTAATTAAATCCCTTGTGGCTTCTATAGAAAATATAATTATCAGTATCAGCAAATCAAGAACTCTGATCAGGGTCTGAACAAAAAAGACTAAATGGGATATCCCAATAATACTGGTCAACTGAATTCTCAATTGGGCTCTTGGTGTGATAAAAGAATAACTGCCATTTTTGCATTGTTAGGAAGACAAGCTTTAAAGAAAAGATGCCTCAGTGATTAACAAGCAAAGCACAATTTAACTAGTTGACCTTTGTAAGTAGATAAGTCATTCTCATTTGGCTCCGCAAAGCTGTATATTACTTTCTATTTGACCTGCATTTATCAAAATGTTCACCAATAGTGTTTCCTGGTGATAAAGACCTTTGATGAGGAAAGCATTATGCATACATATCCCAAAACAGACAAGAGACAATCAAACTCTGGACTGGACTCAAACAAATCAACACGGTGTAACAATGTGGGATAAAAAGGATGTATTCATCTGTGGCTGTAATGCCTATTCACCATTTCACCCTTACAACTTCAAATGAAGGATAGTTTGTGAACAGTTTACTTTTTCATTCATCTGGCCTAGCACATTAAATTATCCAGCACTTAAAGTCTACATATGGAGAAGGCTGGAAGTCCTGTCACTGGGATAATTATGACTTACAATGGAAAAGGGGTACAAGGAGGTCAACAAGGGCCCAGTGAGCAGAGTAGTGAAAGTTCTTCGGTGTAATTAGTGCTTTGGGGGGAGGGCGGGTACTGTGTCTGTCAACTTTTCATCCACCCGTCTTCCATTTTGACCAATTTAGGAAGTCACCTTTCCTCAGTCACTGCTCCTCTAACTCCTGTGTACTCAGAAAAAGTTGTGTCTTTGTAACGATTTGCCTGATTTAAGAAAAAGACTTTCTGTCCTCTACACTTCCTTTTAGGTCCAGCAGTGGCTTAGACTAACCTAAAGAATTCAGTAATCAATCAGTAGCTTTGAAATTTCAATAGGCAAAATCTGTGAAGCTTTGTTGAAGTGTTGATGTTTCTTTTACTAATTTATCACAATGCAACTCCAAATGGAAAAACATGATGAGGTGATATTAATTAAGCAAGTCATTTGCAACTTAAGTATTAAGAATCGAAGCCTTACTATTAATGAGCTTAGTGTAAATACTGTCTTTGGAAGCTGATACCTTATATTGAGGACCATCGGGTCCACTACAGTCAATTCCTTTAAAATATTACACATGCAACCAAAATGTGCCGCACACTTTAGTGTTGTGATGTTCTCATTAAAACGGAAATCATTATGCGCCAGGCATCATTAATGTGGAGGACATCATAACGACTAGATTTCTTTTTGTGCCAAATCACTGTGGACTTTCTGTCATTTCATTCTGTCCTCAAAGTGCAAGCCTACTATCACTGAACACTTACAAGTTATGTCAACCTAGAAAAGGGGGATGGGTCCTTTGGGTTTCCAAGGAGATGAGAGAACTACGATATTGTTTCATCAGTATTTGTACAAGACGAGGGAACAAAACCAATAGGAGTGGACAGTAGTTGTGAGGAATCACCGGATAATATCAGACAAGACTTACTTTAAAGTAAAAAACTGCCAGCGAGGACGATAACACCTTTGAGTGTGAGGCACTGAGTTATTATCACTGGAGATACAGCTTAAGTTGACAGATTTGTATCTGCTGTTGGATTTTGTTTAAACTGCCAAAACAGCTAGACTTTATGGTTGGGCGATGACTACCGAATTGGCATATGACCGTGTCAACAGTGAAACAACCCAATGGATGATGATATTGATGTTGGTGGTGAGGGGGGTTGTCTAATGGGCTACTCCTATAAAAGCTATCATCATTTTTAGGGTTGCTCCCTCTCAGACCGTTAGTTGACTAATCAGTCGTTTTGGTCTACTCTAAGTCCACTACGACTTCTGTTGTCAATTCATTTTTTAATGCTTTTTTCATGCTGAATGACATTTATGTACACATCGCTGGTAAACACATGATTTAAAGTGGTGTTTTTTTGTGATTCTTTGTGTAGAAACTCAGTTTCACAGATTTGTCGATTAAATCAACTAATCGATTAGTCAACAAAATTGTATCGTGTTAGTCAACTAAGAATTTCATTGGTTGATGGTTTTAACTGTGACGATGTGTTCAAATTCAAAATTGATATTGAGATATATATATATATATATATATATACATACACACAGACATCGGGACCCCTTCTTGGTGCACGCAGCCCCACCTGTTTCTTTCTTTTCTGCCACATTGAATGTTCAGCACTCCGTCAAGCAGACTGCGAGTGCGTGAGTCATCCAAACTGATTAAATCATATGGGCACAAAACCCGCTGCACGAGCTCAAGATGCACCAATCAATCGGCCACCAGTCAAAACGGGGTGCTTGTTAGCTGACCGGCCATGACCAGTGACCGGCCTATCAGTCTCATTTATCAGATTTTTTGTCAGTAAAAGTTACACACATGTGCCGCATGAGTGTTTTATGATGTGCAGACAGCGGCACAGACAGGTAACTTCGCAGCCACACACACCCACACTCGCACACACACATAAAACCATCAGTGTGGAATAGTGATGTTGGGTTGGGCAGGTTTAGGAATGCTTACTAGAAAATATCAGGTTTGGGCAGGCGGGTCAAAAAGGACATAGCAGCTTTCAGAGTGGGTTATTAATAACTTAGAAACATTGCATTCAATCTTCCACCTTCTCTTCCCCTTTCTTTGCCTCTCTCTTTCTGTTTCTCACACACACACACACACACACACACACACACACACACACACACACACGCACACACACGCACACACAGCTGTATTTTTCAAAATCAAATGTGATGAAAGATAGCATGGATTATTATTATTTTTTTGTGTATGCTACAATACAGTCTACTGGCATGAAACCAAAAATAGGATTTTGTTTGATAACTACATTTGTGTCTACATTTAAATTTTGTCCAATCAAGAGGCCATTGTTGGGTTTGATAAACAATAACAGGGTTCCCGCCAGTGTATCGCGAGCCCGCCGACCCTAACCTAACCTGAGATGATTTAGAGCCAAATGAGCTATTGAGCTGAAGGTAGACTGTGCAGAATCCCTTTTTGCAACACTACACTATTCTTAATCAGTGGCGGGCCGTGTATTTTATACCTGGGCCTTCAAGTGCTGTCCTATTACAGTTGAACCACCTCCTAATAACCTCATTATGAGGCCAGCATGACACGATGCTTCGTCATTAACGGGCAATGCTTATAGTCAAAATCAATGTAATTAACACAATGACAAGAACAAACTCACAAGAACCAGTCACATATATTTATATGACAACAAAGCAGGTCAAATAACATAAAACCCAAATAACTCGATTCAACACACTTCTGCACATTACAGCAAAACTGCGGCGCTAAAACACGCATTCCGCCACACACCCAAGAGCACCATTCAGATATTATTCACATCAGAGGGAACAATATTAACCATATCAAAAAAACGACACGATAGAAAAATGAACACAGTAGTAACGCTACTACAGATGTTGACACCAAAAATAATCAAATCATAAAATAGCTATAACTTTGTGATTCTGTCTCAGCCAGCAGAGACAGCCCACCACTGTTCTTAATGTAACAGTAAGGACTTAATGTAGGCTCTAGAGAAAAACGATCCAAGCATTCATGAATATCACTCTCAAAAAGATTGTTCTGTAATGATGAAAGATCTTGTACATCAGAGAAAAGTGATTGTGCATGTGTGTGTGTGTGTGTGTGCCCATTTGTGTGTGCATGTGTGTGGGCATGTGTGTGCCTGTGTAGGGGTGTAGGTTGGAGGTGTGAAATGGGCACGCACTGTGGGCTAAATGAGAAGCTTCAGGCAGCAAGACTCCAATTTTACAGTCTCCTCCCCTGTGCAGGTCACATACTGTGATCAGCTTGAGCATACAGTTAATTATAAGCAATCAGTTCTGCACTTTTTCATCTCTCCTTGCATCTCTGCTTATGAAGGACAAGCATGAAACAGAGCGCTGTACCAATCTAGACACGTAGGACAGAAAGGGAAATAAAGAAAATAGAATGGAATGGAATATATGTACATAGATGTACTTGGGTGTGATACATTAAGACAGCTTTGTATGCATTACAGATCTTAGTGAAAGCACATATCCTTGTCCTTGAGCAGTAAAACAAAACAGGGTAAAATGTGGAGCAGAAATCTGGGGTCCAGGGTCAGTGTAGATAATCATGCATGTGGACCCCTTACGCGCCTCAAATCTCGTTGTTTTCTCTTGTTATGAACTAACAGAGTGCAGAGCATAGATGACAATCGCAGCAGCTGGAGAAACTGCCTCTTTCTGCTATTGACTTCATAAAAGGAGCATGCAACGTCCAATTCTGGAGTACATGCATTATTGACATATACAAGGAACCTGCCTATAGCTGCTACAACATAAAACATAAAAACATTTACACTTAATGCATAGCTTTATGTATCACACTATACAGTCTACATCAACTAGGAACTGTACTGCATGCAAACCAATCAAATGTAGTGCAATCTACAGTAGCAATAGAACCTCCCTTGTAGCATATTTATGTAAAAATAGATGCAAAGAAACTGACATTCATAAATTAGCTATTGGGTCAGTCAGCCACTGGGCACCATTTAGCCGAGTGTGGCTGACCATTGCTTGATTTACTGGCTCATCAGCCTAGTGGATCAGTAACTTCAACCATTTAGTGCTCTTTCGCCTTAATTCTTAATTACCCCCCCCCCCCCCCCCCCCCCGCCTCTTCTGTTCGTCTTCCACAAGCAAAACACACACACAGGCTAACAACGCCATTGCAAAGCACAGCAAAGCAAAACTTTGCAGTACCAAAGCCATTTTTTTTACTCAGACATATGACCGGACAGTTTAATCAGATTCACAGTCGCATGAATGGTTGGCTAGTCTGTTGCGTTCGTCTCTTCAGGTTGAGTACAAATACAGATTATATCTATTTATTTGCTGTCACAAACAGCACAGAACATTCGTGCAAGTCTGTGGTTGGCTGAAGTGTTTGCAGTGTGTTTCTTATGCAACACTAACAGATGCACGAGGTGACATGAGCCGATTCATAACTCCAGCTCAGCTCCAGCTAAGAAAAAACACTTTGATGCCAAGTAGTTTAACTGCAACATTAACATTTGTTCTATGTACGACCAATACCCGTTTTCAAGCTGTGGCATGACAAGAGATAAATGTGTGTTTTCAAATATGTTAGTTTGTGGAAGTTCTTCTTCATTTTAGTCTTCCTTGTACATTAAGACAACCAACCCCTGGTTCTCCCTTACCAGCCAGTAAATGTTTGCATCGCTTAGTGTGCAAAAAACAGCTGTGCTATTTTGGGGCCTTTTTAATCTCCCATCATTTAATAATACTTTTCTGAAAATCTGAAAGCCTAGAAACTATCGGAGAAAAGCATACAGTGACTTCTATCCACCTTTTACACAGGAGCATTTCCCCAGTTCATGTCTGTGCTATTCCTATATTGAAAATTAAGTGAGAACGGAGGTCAACCGTGCTCATCATATCTAAAATGCTACACACATACTGTCGTCTGCTGTGCTCATCCGAATGGAATGACAGATTACACACAATCCTAGGGCATTCCATTCGAGATCCCCGACAGAGTGAGCCTCTCTTCTATGTTCCAGATCTCTTCAGTAACTCTGTCACCCCTGAGGGGGCTACCATCTGAATACTGATGTAGTCATTCTCCCAGTCAGAACACAGTGAAGAGCCATAATCCCAAAGCCCCTGCGCAAGGACATCCTCCTTGAACCATAATCACCCTTACATCTCTTATCAGCCCCAGCCTGGAGAACATGATTAAAAAGTGGCCGGGACATACTGCCTCTGCACCTGGGATATGCCTAGTCCCTGCTGTCACATGTCAATCAAGCGGAGAGGTGCAGAAGTGCACCGACTCACAACCAACACTAACCAATTAGAATGACTGGAAAGCCACAAGGCACATGCCACACTTTAAGGGGTCTCAGCAGAAATAGTGGGGGTTCATAGAGCTACAAGTGTATGTTATTGGACAGAATGGGGAGGGAGACAGGTCTTCAGCTCTACAAGACTGAGTGATGACAGGGAGAAAGGAAGCGTCAGTGGCAACTGATCTCCAGCAGTCTGGGGCAAACAACTGAAACTCAAATCTCCCATAAAGAAACAGAGATTAGGCAGAGAATAGAGTTAAGAAGAACTCAAGTAGAACACGCGCAGTAAGCGGACAAAGTGGAAGCTACATGCAGTGGACTCGGACGATAAACCACGGGCTTGGGAACTGGAAAGCAAAGTCATTGAGTGTTTCTTCTGAGAGACAAGTGGGACCACTGGCAATGACATGTTCCCACAGTACAAATGCATGGTTACTGGTTTGTTCCCATGGCCAATCATAATGAAGAAGCAAAAATATACAAGAGAGGAGCACGGCAAGGAATGAGCATCCAGAGGAGCAAAAAGGAAAAGTGAGCTTTAAGAAAATGACTAAACCGGAACAAGCAAAAAGGTATTGCAAAAAAAGGAGAGGAAGTAAAGGGAGAAGATGCACTTAAGACCACCATGTTTAGCACTAGCACCTTGAGAACTGATGCCTTTTGTCAACACAGGACTAATCACAGCAGCTCTTACAACCTACACGACGGATGAGTGCAACCTTTTCTTCTGTGGATTACACTCTTGTGTTGCACATCTATTCTTCAGTCCCCAGTCTCCCTCAGTCGGCATAAATCTTCATACTCTATTGTGAACTGCTTCAAGAATGACGGTTCTTGTGTTAGGCATTAAGGTTGCACTTAAGAACCACAATCCATAGAAATAGAAACTCAACTACTCCGACTGTCTAGTTGTGGCCAAGTGTAGGCGAGCGGAGTTCCAATTTTCATCTTAAAGAGCTGGAGAGGGAATAAGAAGTGGTCTGGCACAATATTGGGAGGAGAGCTTGTGCCTTGTCTGCAGCACTATAAAATGCCCATTTGGATACGATTCAAAAGACAATATTGATGTTTGATGAAATTCAAGTTAACAAATCAAGGTAACGTGCAAGGCTGGCATACAGGCCAGCGAGGGGGACTCGGGAGGGTACGGAGAGCTGAATTCACAAGGTGAGGAGCTTTAGGAGTGCAGAGAGACTGACAGCTGACAGATACACACAGAAGCACATAAAAACACACAGAGATGTAACAACTCGTTGTCTGCTGCTACGGTCTTTGACCTGGGAATGATGAAGGGCAGCACATCCTTATGAGGGCCAAAGGCTCTTTACCGAAGCCCAGAAACATCCTGAACACAAAATAAAAGGCAGAGAGCAGAGTCTCTGTGGATAAAGACACCACCACACACTTCTAGTGGTTCATAAATTATGATAAAAAGGGATTATTTTTGTATCAGTCTACACATTAATCATCATCGGTCAAACATTTAAGAGTTACCGGTTGTTAGACGGTAAGCTCGGACGTCATGGATTCTTGTATTGGTACTTTTTGATGTGATTGGTGTAAGGTATTACCATGCTGCAGTATCTCCTCCTGTTTCAATGGTGCGACTGCACACGTGGATGCATCCGCATACATGGTTGCAACTAATGCGAATGTGGGCTCGTTTCTGTTGCACTGATGTTGCACACATTTCAAAATAAAAATTGCTGCAAACCATAAAAAATGAAATTGATGTATTTTCTTAGCTATAAATGTATACACACACTGACACTGGGTTAAAAACCAACATGAACTGCCCTAGAATGGCGTCAATGCACCTTGACATAGAATCTGGGACTAAAGGGATTTAAACCATTTTTTAATTAATTGAGATAAGGTGACCGTGGGGGCCACATCATGGCATCATCATCACTCAAGCCCTTAATGAAAGAGTCTGCATTGTTGCATTTCTCTACCAATTTTCTCAGGTTTTTCCCTGTAAAAACTGTAAAAAAATGTAATACTTTTCTGTTACCTGGCCTGAGAGATCGGTAAAACCTTACTATTTTTTCACTTGGTCTCCTAATTACTCTCTCATTCCCTTAATACCTTTCACTGCCTTTCCATTAATAGAAATCATGAATTTGTGCACAACAATCCGGTCCAGCTCCAAACACGTTCCAAAACCTTGCCGTGCTGGCAGTTTGTTTCGAGCCTGTTTATTCATGTCTTTCGCACCACTTGTTGTTTGGGGCGGTTAAATCAGGAATGGAAATATCTGTACGCTGAACTTGCTGCAGGTTCTTTAAAAAGATGTCTGATTTCACGGTGTCTGACCATACACAGCCTGTAATACCGCTGCTGCTCCAGAGTTGCATTATTTTTCTTATCTTGAAGCCATTGGAGTCTCATAATAAAAAAAAAAAGTTCTGCTGTCTATCTCCAAAAGAATAAATTCATGACTCTACATGTTAAAGAAAATCTTGCCCCAGCATTATGCTGCTGGAAGGAGGACAATGTTTTACAAATGACTATGATTTCTTATTTAAATAGAATGGAGTAAAAATAATTATGTAGTAGAGGTCGACACCCTTTTGCACTTTCCTGATCTAACGAAACAATAGCCAGTCTGACAACATGACAAGGCATAATTGCACCATCTTCTTGTATTGATGGACGGGTACATTAACTTACATTTTATGCCTCATAACCAGAATGACACAAAGTGGTACTGGCTGCTATGGCAACACGTATTGTGCAGCTACGGAAGGGTTTCCCCGTGTACACTAAAGTGCATTTCCTTTAAACATAACAAAGCGTGGTCCAAAAGTCAGCAACATTCATCCAGTTCACTTGCATTATATTATTATTTTACAACTTGAATGTGCTATTGATTTGCAGTGGTGAAAATCTAACCTTGCTCGTAGCATAATAATGACTGTGAGGCTACAACAAGGACACCATTTATCTGTGTCAACATAGTGCGAAGAGAAATTACACATCTCTCCCCTCCCCATGTGTGAGCCTGAGACTCGGGTCATTTCAGAGTCCATTACACAAGTCGTCTTTGAAATCCACTCTGATGTACAATGACCTAAAGGGTTTTGTGAGACGGCATGAATGAATGGCTGCCAACTGCCCGACTCAAGGCACCAGCTTTCGTTTACCTTCGAAGAAAACAATCAATATGCCCTGTAATTTGTACATTGCATGCAATTAAATGGTACACGAGGAGGAGAATAAACTAGGGTGCATAAAAACAAACTTTTCTTTTAACCTAAAGCGAAGTTCATGTCCTTCGAAAATGTTAAATATAGGCTTAGAGTTCAATAACTTAATATGCACTATATTTCACTGCTTAATATTGTTGTATTTGAAATATATAGATCAATAACTGTATACACAAACATTTACAAAAATTGTCTCGTATAGAAAACAGCATCACTCTAATACAACATATTACTCCAAACACTGTGTACAAAAGTGAAATTGAAGGTCTGAATGCTTTGAGGACATTTTTCTAATACAAATTGTTATGATCGATATTGCAATTATTCAACTTGTAATTATTTTCTATATAGGCTACAGACTTCATTAATTAGATTCCATCAACTGTACACTTATTTCATTTTCAATAATGACATTTGAAGACAGCATTATATTTATTGATAATAGCCAAGTTGTCCACGAGTGGTAACCAGGAACATATCTGGGTAAGTCATGTATTGCAATGCGAAAGTGTTTGTTCCAGAAACCTACAGGACAAGCTATGTCACAACTTCAAAAGTGAGGTGACGAACATAAAACAACGATATGATGTGCTCAAAAGTGGAAGATGTAAAATACTGTTCACTATCAGCCATCAGGGCTGGTTATTGTTCAAACATTGCCTGTTTGAGCACCTTGCATTTTTCCAGCCAAAGCTGTTTTATATTATAAAAATAAACCTATATACCACAACTTGAAGTTAAGTTAAATATGTGGAAAAAACTGAACTGAACTGGGAACTCTCGTTTGAAATAGAGTATCCGGTACGGATATATATAATTTGTATTCGCATGAGTATCATACAATTAAAATGTGTCAATGTCCATACTCTCTCCTCCCCGACACAGAGTTCACTGGAGCTCTGCTACACTCAGGCTGCGCCACACAAAGACAGTTTTCACAAACAGCCACTCTGTCCACAGGGATTAACAGCTCGCTTATTAACAGCTTCTACACCCGTTAGGTTTTCTTCCATCAGATTCGGTTTATTTTTTTATACGGCTGGGCTGACACTTTTTTCCTCTCACTTTAGCTCATGAAATAATAGTATAATAAACAAGGCTTTAAATACAGCCTTTATTTATAGACTTTGAATTTTAAGATGTATATTAAAATGTTACGTCGCCGAAGTGTTTGACTGTGTGCGTGCACACAAACACACATACATCTCTTTTGTTTTAAAATGGTTCTCTTAATCTTGTGATCAAAAATATAGATCTGAAGTTCAATGTTGATGCTGCTCTGTAAGTGGATTTCTGATCAACCTACATCAATTGCAGGCTAAAAGTAATAACTTCCTTTTCAAACCCACCCACGTCCGGTTTATGTCCCACTCACTTCCGAGAATGGAAACGCATACAGATAATTGAGTTGGTTGAACAGGCACAGATACAGATAATGGTGTACTCACTCATCTGTACATCTTACAAAGGCTTCGCTTAGCAGTTCTCCTAAAACTATCCTCAGTAATCTCAACTGAGGGGAAATCCAGTGGTGGACACTGTAGTCAAGCCTCTAAAAATACAACACACACACACACACACACACACACACACACACACACACACACACACACACACACACACACACACACACACACACACACACAAGACCCCGTCTCTTGGCTCAATGAAGTGTTTTTCCAGCATGCCTGAATGACGTGTAACGTTCGACAGCCAATCACCATCATTATTAAATATAGTGTAGGTACAAGCATGCTGCATGCTTAAAGGCTCACTGACGCTGATGAGATTTACTCCCTAGACATCAAGATGTGGTACGAATGACTCGGCATTTTCGATACTCGATAGTATTAAATCAATTCCGACGGTGCAATAAAAGTATTGAAGTGCAGTACCTGTAAGCTAACCGTCTGAATAATATGATGTAATCAACTTGAAGAGCCTTTTTATTTAAAACGTCAAAATGACAGAGTGGTGTTTGTCATCATTTGTCATTTACATACAGTAGCTCATGAAATCATTGGTTGCCAAATTATTCTTTCACCTCATTTAACTTGTTAAGACACAGAGTTTGAAACTTAATTGAATCCTGGTTCTTGTGGTTTGAAAACTGCATTTTTTTACATCTACATTTTGATTAAAAAGAACTAATGTCATTGCTAGTCTTGCGTTAGCTTGCTGTGTGTCTTAGTATCTTTATACCAACAGAGCTAAACGCTCTGCGACTCTACTTTGTTGGGCGTGTATGGAAGTAACGCATATGCAGTGTATATATATATATATATATATATATATATATATATGGTGTGTCCATCTAGGTTCTCTCTTTTCTCTTGACCGCATGTAGGCCAGAATCCCCGCATGTGCTTTATCTATGCCAGCCTGCCTGGCACATATTCTACCTCTCGTTTATCACTGTCTAAACAGTTGACAAGTAGTGCAGTGGATATGGATCATCTCGGACAGTCAGATGAACCACTGTGATACACAGGCATATTAATTGCATGCGTATCAGGAATTGTAAAGGGCCCCTTCAGAAAGTCTTTTTGTTACATTATGAACACTACCATTGAAAGAGGTTTTTCTTGTGCCAGGTAAATGACACATCCCTACCTGGCATTTTCACTGGTCGCTGTTTGCATGCTTCAAAGGCTAAAGGACGGGTGTGTGGTAGCTGGTTAACCTTCAAAACTTTGGGGAGTCGGGCTCCTATGTCCTATCCATCAATTGATCAAGAACACAATGAGACCATGAATCTTCCTTCACTTTTCTTGTCAGCACATTGCAAATGGCCCTTGCAGATGTAATATCATGTTTGCTCAGACTGGCCACTTATTCAAAATAGAGGCAGACAACTGTACTTGGCTTTCTATAACTTTTACAGTTTTTTTACTCTTTAGGTTTGATGTTGTAACAGACCAATAGAGAGCACGGCTCACTATTAATGACTATGACTGTTCAACAACGCAAACTACAACCTAAATAATAAACATTATTAATCTTCTTTAAAAAGGTAGAATTTATGGGTGAGCTGTTGTATTGGATTGCATAACATTTTACAGGCGTACCTAATAAAGTGGTCACTGAGTTTATATTGTACATTCTTTGAAAATGTTTAAGTCTAAATACTTAGATGCTGAGTAACAATGAGGAATAATAGGTGTTCAAGGTCTTGAATGAGAGATCTAAAAGCATCGGGTATAACAGGAGCTAAGCTTACTCAAACTGTTTCCACTTTATTTTCTACGTCATCTATCTTGATCATTCTTTTTTTCGCAATAAAATTTTTTCTTCACTGCAGTTCACCGGATGTTTTGAGACCTAATTAAAAGTTTCATTGCTCTTTCCTGCTTCTTCAGTCTGAAAGTCCATCGAATGCAGAGGAATACTACAGTAAATGCTTGCAGAATGTAACATAGTGTGAACTGACTTTGATCCCTGGAAAAGTACAGACAAATTGGGCTTTCCTGTAGTGCCTTGGCAGCCAGATTTAGGTCATACTTTTGCCATTCACACATAGCATTGTTATTGCAATTTTAACTATCTGACTAAATTTGAATACAATTTGAATCTGACTAAATGTAAATCAATTTTTTACCTAAATCAATTCTGATGCATGACAAAGTAATATCTCCTCATTTATCTCAGTCAAAATGTTGTGCACACAAAATGCCAGAGGTAGTGAGAAATAACATCTCCAAATAGAAAGGTGCAATCAGTAGAGAGTGGATCTTTGCCAGGTGTGTCTGCAACAACCACTGTAGTGTGCGATTTAATTAATACAACCAGCGCTGTGAAGCATCGTCAGACAAAAACAAGTGGCGCTGTGCCATTATACAAGTTGTCGTATAATACACTTCAAGCAATCGTGCCAAAACTCACCATATATATTCACCAAGCAGCCTGCCAGACTAGCAGCAGCTGATAGGCGGCGAAGTACAGCAGTGTGTAAAGTTCCGCTTCTAGTGGTTGGTCAAATACACCATCCAAAAAAAAAATAAAAGTAGGGCACAGAGCTCATGCAAGATTAGCGGCGGACAAAAACTGAGGTTCCTACTTGGTCACAGACGCACACACACACACACACAACAACCAAACACATAATCTCTCCCCAGATTGGAGATAACAATATGCTCCATAATGGAGAAAGAATCTGAGGGTCTGGAGTGGAGTTTAAAATAATATGTGGAAAGCTTGTTGTGTAGAAACAATGTCAATGCCGCTGCTTGTGGCAATGATCTTATTGTTAAAAGAAAATCCAATAATAGTAGGCTACCAATACCAGTACCGTGAAAGGGACACCGATTTCATTCGATACCCATCACGTGAATGGATGTTGTGTTTGCCCAACTAATCGCTACTTCTCTGCACAGCACTCAGGCTACATCCACATTAATATGTCTCAGTTTAAAACGATCTACTTCCACACAGGCCTTTCAGCGTCATTTTCGGAATTATTTCCGTCCAAACTAGCACGCCTGAAAACCAATATCACATGACTATTCACGTACACTGGGCATGCAGGTGCCGGTGTAACAAGGAAGTAGATTGGTTGCTTAGTTAAAGAAAATGCAACAGAGTAGTATAGCACTCTTTAATAATAAAAGGTCGGGCTTGATACTTAAGATTTGCCTCTACAATCTTCTTCTATATACTCAGACAAATTTCGTGTAAAAAAAAAAAAAAAAGTTTTATTTTTCAAACTTAGTTACAACACTGCAGGTCTCGCTCTATCTTTCTCACACAGACACACACACAGGGAACATCAAATGTACTTTAAATTAACACTTACAAATCAAAGTATACTAGATTATGGGTCAATACATTTATATATTAATTAATTAATTTCCAAGCCATTTTGTTTTGGGGTGTTTAAAACTCTGGAGTAGTTTAGGCGCTAGATGTAAACGTAGCAAAAGATTTAAAATGGAAACGTCGTAGTGTGGATGTAGCCTCATACAGCGTTTGCCGCTGATAATGCTGTCTGTCCCCCTCGCCCCATGTGGGGCCGCGTTATCACGGAAGTGTAACACCCACCCTTTCGGTTTGCCCCCACCAAGTTAAAACTGTTACCTCTGTCAGCACTGTTGCCGTTGTTAGCACTGCTCACGCTGTTGACACCGGTAGCAGCTAGCCGCCGGGTCAGACAGCTCCGTGTTCAGAGCGATGTGCAGGCAGGCAATCGTGGCTGTATGGATTGCAGCCGTTACCGTAGTGGGTTAATCACATGTTGCATTAAATCCATACAAAACAAATAGTATTTTTTTCACATCTGGGCACAAATAGGATTGAACACAGGTATTGTTTGACTGGTGAAATTTCAATACTAATATATACAGTATGAGGAGTGGAAATAACAAGGTGGATACGTATACCTGGAATCCATTAGCATGCTGTTAATCATGGGAAGGACATTTTTAGTGTAACCTTGAGCAAACAACTCCACCAGCTATATTAGCACAATGAATATGTTAAACATGACCTATGGAGGCAAGGAAGAAAACAGGAAGTCTACTCAGCAGACTGGAAAGAAATGGCATATGTTTTTTAAAAATTGCAATATTTAATGTACACTATGTGTAGCATGCTGCATTGGTAGCTGGTTAAATGAAAATGGAGTGATGCAGACCATGACAGCATTCCTTCCCACTCACAGGAGACTGACAAGAGACTTTGTAAAATACCAGTGATTGACACTGTGAGTAGAGCATCTGATGATTAACCTTCTACACAATCAGCCAAGATCTCAGAAGGCAACGTCACACAAACCCTGAGAGTCTGGCAGTGTAGTCACTCATGTAACACACCTGTAAATTTATGGAAATGTAACACCCACATTTCTCTGATGCTCATGCCAAAGAAACCACACAAAGCTCAAATGAAACCAATGATGTTATAGCAAAGGGAAAATATTTAAACTGTTACGGGCGAGGCTGATGTAGTCGATACCCCACTGTGACACCAAGGTCCACAAGCAGGCAACATACACCGGTTCACAAACTGTAAATGCCACGAATAATCAGGAAGACAGGCACTGAATGTGTGCTAGAAGGCGAGGAATCAGAGGAGCTGGGGAAAATGTGTAAAGGAGAGCTGTGCGTCTATGGAGAACCACAGTGCACATGCTTTTGTGAGGCAAACAGATCCATATTTGCCTTCCCAAACCTGTTCCACTACATCTGTACCAGTAATATAGTCGTAAACTTCTCTGATGGAGAGTAGGGTGCCTCTGAGACCAAATCAGAAGATTCCCGGCTATTTCTTGTAGCCGAGCTAAGCGCACGCCGCCCTGATGGTTGATGTACGCTGGCGCTGTCATGTTGTCTGTTGTCACCATGACGTGTCTGTCTGTGTCCAGACAATTTATGTGGAGGAATGGGGGATTCTTCCATTTCCCCAACTACTACTTTTGACTGGCACATTCCACCCCCTCCAGAAAGGGACATGTCTGTACACCGATATGTGCGACGTAATTCTCCCAAGGAGAACCCCCAATGACAGAAAACAGGGTTTTTTTCCAGTATGCCAAGTCCGACTGCAGTGAGGAAAGGGTGGTCAGCATTCGCCTTTTGTGTCAAACTGGATCGAGGCAGAGGTCAACGAACCACCTCTGGATTTTTCTCATGTGGAGTCCCAAAGGGACCATCACATGACTTGCGGACATCGTAGAGAGTTTAGTGCATCCAGCCCAGATGGAGACAGCTTTGCTCTCATGGCAACATGAAACGTCCATGATGAAAGGTAAGAACAGATAAAGCGAAGCTGTAATGCGACACCGCTGCCGTTGACAAGGTAGGAGCAATGAAGAGTTTTGGTTCAGATAGAGCAGCTTCCGTGCTATTGTTGTTTTACCCTTAACCTGAAGTAACCTCGGCTACAGTACTTTGGTGCCACATTTTGCTCCGCGAGTCTGCTTTGTCGACGAGCCGTTTGCAGTGTGCATATGAGAGCAAAACATGCCCACTGTGCTTGCAGTGAGTGGAAGCAGAGCGCTGCTGCTCCCACTGCACATACACACTGTACTAATAAATTGGGCTACGGATGTTTTAAACAGCAGGGTATTGCGATACTTTTCTAGTGTTAGTATACCATGCAACACTCGCTGAACACGTGCTTAGTAAAGTTTCTACTCGTCAAGTTTCGAACTGCCATAATTATTTCAGTGCACATGATTAATTATTTTGTACATCGAGATATATTTAATGGATGTTTCTCTGAAGGATGACAAAACAGGCTGCACTTATTACTAAAGCAAGACAATTTAAGATCCAACACTAAGAACAACAATCTACTGGCTTCAAACACCGTTATTATTGACTGTGACGGACCAGTGTGATGCAGGAGGATACCATGGGGCAATATACGCCGCAAATTAAATATTTATGAGAATTACAAATCTCTTATCAGGACTGTGGTTCAGATGTATTGTGTATGACTAATAGCAGGCTTAGGTTTCTGCAAATGAGGTATTTACCCTTACTTTAAGTGTCATTTACTAGCAATCATGTAATAAAACAAACAGTATGAAGTAGAAGGAAACTGAATTATCATAATCATAAATATTCATAATTATACAAATCTGTGTACTATAGCCAACCTGCAACATCAATAATAGGGCGATGCGAAGAACATTTTTAATGATTGGTATATACAGTATATATATATATACACACACATACATACACACACACACACACACACACACACACACACACACACACAATGACATATATATAGTAGAATTTAAAATAATAAAGTACAGTATATACAATATAAAGCATAATCCACTTCCAGTCATTTGCTTATTGTAGGCTGTAAATCTATGCATATTACAGGAACTATACATCCAGGCAGGTTAATGTATGGGCTATTAACAAGTGAATTAAAATGACCAATACTCATCAAACAAAATAAGTAAAATCATAAAGATCTGTGTCTCTGCTGCCACAATAAACCAGCATTGGCCCCAAATGTGCTGAAAAACTGGCCCTTGGTTGAACCTAACTGCCAACTACTGCTCCAGGTACGCCAGCTGTCAACAATGCCCCATTGTGCTCTGTTATCTGTGTAACCGTTTCATAACACACAGCATTGCAAACAAGTGAACTCTGGAGCGCACAAACAAATAAACAGCAGCCAGGGAGTAAAGTGAGCAGCGCCACTCCACCCATCTCAGTAATGGTGCCATGAAACAGAGGCACGCAATTCACACACAGGAACAGGAGTACATGGAAATGAAATTTGCACCAAATGGCATATAATCTACCAAACGTTGCACCTGCAGCACAAAAACTGAACAATTAAGCCTTACTAGTGCCACTAAAAATAGAAATCTGGCATATTGCGTAAAAATCCAGAAGAGGAAAAGCCTGAACATCTGTAACAGAGACTTTACCTGTAGGCCTGTGCTAACTGAGCCCCTTTCATGCCTGAGAACAGGTCTGCTGGTCTGGGACTTCGACTAGCCCAGTCTGTGCTGTCCTGGTGCTGAAGTTATGTCAAGCTGTGCTGAGCTGCTGCTGCTCCACCCACTCTTTCTACAGTACTCTATTAAAAGCAAATTAAAAAATTTCTGTTGTGAGTGGATTGTTTGTTAAAAGTACTATCAACAGAATGCATTTAAAGATAATAGAAGGCACTACATGTCTTCAGCGAGTCAAATCAATTTAATTTATACAACTCAAAGTCCAAAATCCGCCTCAAAGGGCTCTTAATAGAAAGCAATATGAATACTTCGTGTTATCGGTTTAGTCTAAATAGGGCTGGGCAATATGTGCATTTCCTTTTTGCTTGAATTGTATCATATTAGTACAATCGAATAATTTAATCATCTTACAAATGTAATGTTCAAATAAGGACAAGAAAATTGTAGTTGAACATTTGCTATTGAAGTAATGCGCAACAGTAAGTCACACTTCATTGCATTCAAATCTGTTTGATCATGAATACAATTAATATCCTTCATAAAAGTTGAGCTCTCTCTCTCTCCTGCTTTGACTTCAGAAAAGGCAGCCAGGTGACTTGTATTGAATAATAATACAGTGACACTACTACTAATAATAATGCATGTATATTACATAGTCATTACAAGTAAGTTTGTTCAGTCTAATTTATCTAAGCAAGTTGATGTAGTTGAATGGCTTATGACATGTCAACACCTTATTTCAAAGTGAATGCTTATAAATACTACATCTTGCTAGCTTTAGCTTTTAAATGCAGCCCAACCCAACATAGCCGTGTTAACCTATGGAACAATCACTGCCTTCCTGCCCTTTTTTTAAACGCCGTCTACTGTTTGTGAACTGGTGTATGTTGTCTGCTTGTGGACCTTGGTGTCCCATAGGGGCATAGACTACATCAGCTTCGCCCTTAACCAAATAGCGACAGGTCTTAGAGGGGCAAAGATTGTACGAAATAAAACGCGTATTACATATCGTAACTCCAGATTCTATTCTATGAGCCCTCTAAACTCTGGGCCCTCCAGCTGAAGATGCTGGACTAAATTGAAAGCAGATCTGTGGTTGCACAGCCTTTATATGTCTCAAATGCCAACGTATGATAGGCCTGTGCAGGGCACAAGGACGCAACAAAAGTCTTCACGTCTGCACATGCGTGCAGGGTGGAACCCAGTAGCGACAGCTCTTGATGGCTACGATTATACTCATAGAATCTGGAGTTACAATATGCAACTGACAAACTTTAGCCTGCAGGTGACGAAGTGAAATAAACACCACTACTGAGGTAACAGACTTGGACATAAAACCACACCGACGGTAGGCCTATGTACATATAACTTGTACTTTAATGTATATATGTACTAAAATTAAGCAGAAATTAGGTATATGCTAGTCTATTCTTCAACACAAGCAGGAAACTAAATTAAAGCGAACATGTCTTAATGCCTTGACCACCTGTCGGTCGTTTCAGTCGCATTAGTTGTCATTGTTTTTTTTCTAATCAGTGAAAACACACTTTTATGGTGTGTTCAGACAACCTTGAATAAAACGGAAATATGGGGCTGGACTACACTACCCCTCCAGTCTGGATCATGTCCTAATCATGCACCCGACATGCTTGTTCATATTCTATTATCAGCCTGAGCAATTCAATAATATGATGACTGAAGTGATCTTGGTTCATTTCAGAACGGTTAAAGATGTAATTTGCTCAATGTTAGCTAATAGCCTTACGTTACATAAAGAGATACAATTGACTTTCACACATGTAGAGTGCAAAACTTCATATAGGAAAGAGCAGCTTGATTAAATTATCTTAACTCAAGGTCAACTTATCTTCTTTTTTTTTTTAACCTTCTGTGGGATGAGTTCGGTCGGTTGTCATGGAGTGGCAGTTTAAGTTGTGGTGTAATAAGAAAGTAGTTTTATTCCTTTTTTTTTATTGAACCATCTGGCAGCAGCTGTAATTTGTGTAAATGATTGACCAGTAACAGCAAATTATTCTTAATTTAGTCATCCTAATGACTATTCCCCACATGTTGGTCGCCTACTGCTGGCTTTCACAACTCACTCTCTGCTTGGGAACAAAAACTCCTGAACTAGATTTACAAGACAATAAATTATTGATATGCACCCAATCCATAATGGCATCTAGCCAAGCCAAGATGATCACGATTTCCAATTAATGAGTTGTCAAAAATTAAGTGTTCCTTTGGGGCATCAGCTGTAGCATTTGGCATCATATACTGTGTGAACCCAAATTGCCAAGCTGCGGATAAACTTATGAACATGAAATTGATTCTGTCGAGCAAATATCTGACTTATAACAAGACAGCCAGCAAAGCAGTTTGTGTTTATGGATGCAGCATTTATTCATTTTGGGATCAACACAAAGTACTTGAGCTTGCAGAAATGCAAGCATCAGCTGGCACCAATGTCGCACTAACAGGTGGTTACCATGCAGTTGCCAATAAAGTTCGCTGAAACAATTTTGCTGAAAAAACGAGAATAAGCAAAGTAAAAATAAAAAATGTTCACAAGAAAATAAATGATCAAATATAACAATCTTAAAGTCCAGGTAGAGGAGGCCAAACCCCAAATAAAAATATCACATTCAAATAAAAATATCATTCATATTTGTAAATCAGAAACTATAATTGAGTCTTATTTGGTGTTGGAGTATGTGTCATATTAACAAGGATAATTTGCACAGCTACGTTTTCAGCTGCAGTCTTTAATAAGCATCTGCTGAAAATAGCCCACATCTGCCGTTTTTCTTTTATGGCGATGACCATTTACTGCCTGGCGGTCAAAAGCTGCCCACATTTTAATTCCCCACTGCGCTTCAATAACATGAAGTAATTGACACAATTAACAAAAAGGGGGTTTGTTTAGGTTGGCATCCACAGCAAAAAAACCTGTGGATGCTAGTGTGGAGCCAAAAACAGACACTAAATTGAACCACAAGGTGGTGCGAAATATTTGGTAATATGTTTCCCAAACCATCCTCTCACTAAATATCACTACAAAACAGCACGTTCAGTAACTACATTCTTTTAATGGTGGCCTAATAGCAAAAAATCCAATCAGTAAAAGTCCAAACTGAACGTCCGTAAGGTGTTAAACCAACACTTAACCACAACGGCGATCGATGATTCCCTTAATGAATTTACACTTTAGCTGTATCACTCCACTTAAACTGAACCCTTTATCACTGCAAGTCCCATCGTCCGTCATGACTGAAACGTCCTCTGCCTCCTACCAATTAACGATACGACAGCCCCTATTGAGAGCCGCTATCTGAGCCACTGCACGGTCTCCCGTCTCTGCTGCACGAGGACCCCTTTTCCATTCAGCCCAACATGCAACAATTAGGCTACGGACGGAGTTTACCGACGCAACTGGCGACTACAACCACGCAGAAATCCCTCTGAGCGAGTGTTCGGAGTCCGAATCAGACCCGGTAAACATTTTCCATTAGCAAACACATAATCAGTGTCACAACTTCTGCTGCACGGTGAAGCATTAGCAAAACACAGAGGCGGTGTAGTCAGTGACTGAGGCAGCGCAGCCCCTCTCTTTGCCATATTGGTATTAAAGCCTTTAAGCTTTCAATAGGCTCTTTAATGCATTGCGTATTTTGACTTTAGAAACTTGTCTTACCTGGTTATCCAATGCTGTCCAGTTCTGAAATAAAATTCTGTTAAGCTCTGGTTTGTTGCGAGCGTCTCCTGGCCGCAGAGATGCGTCGCTTTGCAAGAAAAGCGTTATTGCAATGTAACTCAATTCCCCCCTGTATAGTTCTCTGGATGTTGCTCCGCGCCTCCCTCCACACACTGAGGCTCATCGGGTAGGTATACGGGCAGATAAAGCGCGTTACCGAGAACATCAGCAGCAGTCCAGTTCTATTTGATCTTTAGATGACCAAATCAATTCTTGTTCAATGAGGCATTGGAGCGCCCGGTGAATAAAAAAAGCATCCACATCACAAACATTTGGAAAATAGACTACCCCCTCCGCACTTTATCCGCCGATAAAAAAAAGCAGTCCTTGCCACACCGGCGGAGAGTTTTATTGTTTCCCCGTTTAGTCTTCACCCACTTACGTTGCCTTAAAATCTGACAGGCCTGCTGAACTGGGAGGTCTATATATAGTGTAAGGCTTCTTTTAACGATGCCGGTGATGCTGCGTATCCTGCATCCCACTAACCAGTGAGAGAAGAGCGCAAAGAGAAAGCCAGGCAGTGATTTCGCGTCGTGCTGCGCGTGCTCCTACAAACAAACGGACCTGTGAAACACGCGCCGTACAAAAACAAAAAACAAAAAAGAAAACCTTTACATCTTTGTGTTATAGATGTAGTCCTGTACAGGCGGCTGTATCCACTGCGGTCCGGGTGGAGAGATGCAGAGCAGAGCGAGGTGCAGGCGAAGTCTCGTCCTCTTTTCTTGGGTGCACACACACACACACACACACACACACACACACACACACACACACACACAGTCAGAAGGGATCTTTTTTTTTTTGGTGCCTTCCTTACAGCGCGGCTGACTAGACGTGAAAAGGGAGACTCTTGGGTCATTTATAGTAGCGTCAAAAACTCCGGAGCTTGTCGGAGCTGCGTTTCCTCAACATGTTAAAGCAGCCAGCACGGGAAAGCTAATCTGATCTAAAAAAGAAAACTGACATTTTAACAATAATGGCTGTATACTGGAGGGTTCAGCAGTGGTAGATATATGAGATCATAGACTTTGTATCATGATGCAAAACAATCCCCAAAATATATGTCTTTGCACATATCACATCCTACCCGTTTACTGCACCCAAGGGCAGGTGAAAATGTTCACATGTTTGGTTTGTACATCTTTAACCCAGTCCTCTGGGAATACAGCAGCAACATTTGGAGGGCAACAAGGCATTCTCACTTCTGAACAGGTGAACAGTACAATACAACCCCTACATAACAGTTCCTACTGACCTTATCACCAGTCAACAATCCGCCTACAGCCTTGGCTTGCACTTGTACATCTGTCAAGCTCTGTGGGGATTCAATGGGTCAGCAATAAGATCATACTGCTGCGCAGTATTGCCCTTTGACTAGTTGTTGGTTAAGCCCTTTTTTTTTTCAGAAGAATTTCCTGCACTCTTCAGAACTCCAGAGTGGCCACCAGTTAATTTTGCAGTTTGAGCAAAAGGTGAGCTGCAACTACAACAGAGAGGGATGTCCACTTTGTGACAAGCGGATGAATCACATGTAATAAAAGGTGAAGGCTGATGTAACTGGACATTTGATAATAATCTCTTGACATTTTCACCCTTACCCACCAAGCAATGCCACACATGTCTTTACAGTGCTGAGGCTCCAGAGAGATACTGAAGAGCAGCCCATCCACATGCAACCATATTGCTCGAAATCGAATTGCTCTGAAAATTGAAGCATTGCGTCACGTACAAGCAGGATGGGAGGAAAATAAGTTGAGGGATTCTTTTCCCATGGTGGAAAACTGGGGGTGTGTTTTTGTTGTTGTTGCATTGCTCTTGGATTACAAATACACACACACACACACACACACACACACACAAGGGCTTTATTGCTTAGAAATCACCTGCAGCAACAAGGTATCCACAGGAATGTTTATAGCCTCAGGAATAACAGTGAATGAATTACACCGTTGTATGCACAAACAGTGTTATATTTTCCATATCCTAGTGCATTATCGCTGATGCAATTTGCATACAATACAGTCAGCTATGCGTTGAGTAATTTATGACCCATTATTGATAAAAAATGAAATCAGCACGCTTCAAGTGGGACTCAATGAAGTGGTACCCATAAGCAACATTCCATTAAATGTGGCCAGAATGGAAATTTGTTGGGATATTAGTGTCTGGTAATGCAGGCTGAGAGTGATATACATTTTTCATAAGCCCTCTGGGACAAGCATAAGGCTATGTAGAATATGGATTTGGCTATTCGCTATTCTCCAAAGGTGTTGGCTGAATGACGGGTCTGATCTTGCATTTCAGGAGTTTGTCTCTGCTGACAAATGGATAGAAGGTTGATCTGAAAAATACATGCTATCACTTAAAAACAAGGAACACTCTGTGCTTTAATTACCGCCCAAATTACCCACAATGCAACTCCACCACAAGCTGTAATGGCTAGGCTGGTAGTGTTTATTGTGGCGTTGACTTATAGCCTCCAGTAAAGATGGGGAGCAAGTTACAGATGTCTGGTAAACTCACTTCTTTCTAACTCTCAACCCTCAGAAATCTTTGGATTACAATCTTGTAGTTTTTATCCCCAACGGATGATGACTCATGTTACGTCATTTGAGCAACGTCAAGCTGCTCCCTCTGGAGCCACAAAAGGCGTCATACAACTTCTCATATGAACAAGTAGCCTATTCCTGAGGTAAACAGGTGGATTTCACCTTGACGTTTCTAACAACTATTGCTTAAGGGACTGGGTGAAAGTTACTGGGTTGGGAAGGGGGCTACACCCTATGTTTCACTAAAAGCAGCACTCCCAGCATTAAAAAAGTAAATATATTAAGCGCTACGGAGTAATAACTTTCCCACAGCCACCAGCTGCTCTCCTCTGTATATTGTCAATCACACAAAGGAAAAGATCTTGATGTCACTGACAAATATGAGAAAAAGCTAAAAGAACATCCACAGCTCTGAAAACAAAGGCAAACTTTTTAATCTTTTATTATTGCCTTTTACTGTTGTATTTTTTTGTATCAGTCTTGTCTTTTGCTACATCCCTTTTTTACATTACTAAAAACTATGTTTGACAAAAGTCTTTGTAAATCTAATGTATTAGTGTTACACTAATAAGAGTTGTATGGTTTCAAATCCGGTGCTGATGAAGTGCCTGTGACATTGTAACAAAGTACAACATTGAAGTCAGAATATGTTTACACAAGAGTCTAATTGTTGATTCAGTAAACAATCCAACACTTCAAATTTAATAAGCAAGTCAAAAGTAAATATACCAAAACTGATGTTCAGACACTGGAGCAGAGCTTCCTTTGTGTGTGTGGCAGCAGGTCTGGTTTCTCAATAGAATCTATACACCATAAATATTCACACCATCACACACTCTCCCCATTAGCAGATATGAGAAGAAACAAACAATTCCTCCATTATTGACAAACTTAAACAGTGAAGTCATTAAAATCTCAATTTTCCCAAAGCCCAGTGCAGTGCAGTGATAGAAGGGCCACTGCTCTGCTGTCCAAATAGACACCGAACAGGACTGATTTGCTGAACAGTGTTGCCGCTCAAGAGTTCCTAGAATACGAATGTGCATTACTGATGTCCCATTTTAGGCACAGTCACAGAAGTGTGCATCTCCTGGTGTGAAATAGGTTGTTAATGGGCCATGGGAAAGAAAAAAAACCTCTTATCTGTGGCTGAAAATCTGACTTGTGGAACTGGCACATTTGACAGCTGCATAGCATTTGCTGAGACGGTACAGAAAAGTATATGCTTTACTGAGTGCCATCTAGTATTGGGTTGTAGTTGAACAAGTCAATGAAGCAAGATGTAAAATCAGCCATATAAAAAAAATAGACATGTTCATAAATATGCTGCTTTCATGCCATGTCATCCAAGTGTCTCTCAGCCATGTACCACTGGTGACGGTGAACTCACAAGTGCTCCATGCAAACATACAGCACGGCAAACAGACTGGAAACAAACCATTTTTGAGCGAGAGTCATTTGGTAATTAGGACACTGACACAGCAATAGGCATTATTGACAAAGTCCTAAATCCCCAATGAGCTGCAGCAATGTGTGGGTGGGATGGATGTGAATAAGGCTGCTGATGCTGTAATGGCAGGACAACGGTACAGTCACCTCACTATGATGCGAACAAGGGTGCGTGGTGCAACTCACAATGGATGACACATTTATCCTCGAGTCAGAGAGGGGGGTGCATGCCTACTGGCTTATTGATTGAAGGAAGCTGGCAAGGTGCACCAACAGGGAATACAATTCACTGACAGATCAGAACATGGATAGTCAGCAATTTCCCTCATTAGCATTCAAAACATTATTCTATTGACAGCTGTTTTGGTATTGACTCCCTTACTCTCTTGTCAACCTGAGACGTTATTTTTCTATGAGTGGACTGATGTGAACTCTGCATTGAACTTTCCAAACCAGAATCAAAGATCATCACTCATCACTGAGTAAATCTGATCTCCAATTATTCTGTCAGTCTGGTGGAGAGAGTTTAAGGCCCTGAATACTTTTTCTACAATTAGCTTTTAACTATGAGTGATGGGTTCATACAATAACGCAAGAGTTTCAGATACGTCACATAAAAGACTCTCTCAAACTCTAACTAACCCCCCTGTCTAGACACTAATGGGCTGTAAGGTGTCCTTAAAGACATTTCATTAAAACTCAAAAACAAGCGCAGATGAATACAGGCAATCTGCTTGAATTCATCTTGCCAAAAGCAAAATTGAACTCACCAAGCTGTGTGCCCGGATAGCAGTGGCAGCGATGTACTCAGCAGTGTGTGTGTACTAGTAGTTCTGTTAGCTGATTTCCAAACACACCGTCCAAAACACTTTGGGCGCAGATTAGCGGCTGGGGCTCGATGATGAACCAACGGCCTGTTAAGAGTAGTGAGGAGTCAGCAGGCAGTATAACCAGCCAATAAAGGGGTTTAGATTTGGCATAACTGACAATCCTAAATAGTATGCAATGTAATGCACCAGAATGCGAGATTAGCCGTGGACAGACACAGAGGTGCACACTCACTCACAGAGTCTAAATCTGCAATAAAGTTGCCCTTCTGGGTGCAAAGAAATGTCAATTCTGAATCGCAATATTCACAATTAAGTTCATAGAACGAACATCCACTTCTAGGAGATTACATTGCAGCTGCGGGTGAGTTGAGGGGGTCCTTATGTGAAGTGGCACATTAGCGAGGCATTTTTCATATTAATTATATAATACAGTACTTTCAGATGTACTTTATAATACTGTACTTTCAGACGATAATGTACTATGAAGCCAAGCAACAGTGCACAGCACAGATGGCAGAACAGCTTTCAATCACAATGCACCTTGTCAGGGGGATAACAGACAGAGCATGTATCATGCATTGACACATGTAATTATATGTACATATATGTAAAGCCCCCAATACGCACTGATGCATGTCCACACATGCATGGAGAGCGAACCCCTTCACCTTGACAGCAGCTTGCATTAGGGATTGATGTACAACTTTCAGCCACGAGTGGTTCAACACCTCGGTTTCCCCTGTGAGCTGCTGCAGTTTCAAACACCGCAAGGCCGGCTGGTAAATATTCATTAGCTATGAATCAGACCACTGCTGCAGTACTGCTGTGTCGATGTGTCAGGTTTTGTGGCACGTTGTCTGTGCGAACACAAAAAACCCACTTCCACCACATCACCTTCCATCCCCCAAAGGTCCCCCCCAGTATTGTGCATTGTGACCAACCGGCGCTGTTCATTTTGCATCAGCTAACAGGACAGATCCCCGTCCTCCCCTCACACCGACAGCAGGCTAATGGCTCTGGCTTTCTTCCAGTGGCTAGAAAGAGATGGGAAGACATAACATGACGGATGAGAGAAAGAGAGAGAGAGAGTGGGTAAGAAAGGAATAAAGCAGTGAAGAAGAGTGACATGGATCTGGAGAAGCAAGAACTCTTTTTCCATGTTTGTGTCCCGGCTAAGACAATCCAAACAATAATTGGAAGAGACAGTTTCGAAAGCAATCATACCATTAGATGCCGCCTGGAGATGAATTGCATGTGAGTGGATATGCCTCTTTGTAGAAAAGCTGCCATTGAGCATGATGAGTGCCTGATGGGGAAACCCGGGGTAACGTGCAAACCATTACACAGGCAACGGAAGAGCAATATTGCACTCAGCCAAGGAGAATGGGCAGTTAAGTGTTTCCCTTACCCATTCCAAGTCAGGAGAAATGAGCAATGAGGACAGGTGGGGGCGTTTAAGTGACCGTAATAGTTTGAGGAAGAACTCAAATCACTGCTTGCGAGGCATCTGCCTGGCAAGTAGGAGGCTATACTTGAATTGGTACATAAACACAGAAACTCTCTGAGAACTGTTCTCGTGAATGAGCGAGATCACCAAGGCGTAGCATGCATTGCCTTAGCCCCCCCCCCCCACCAGGAATGAATCATCTGTCATGCGATGACTCACGAAGGTGCATCTTTGGCCCAAAATGAAGACAGTCGGTTTGAATTTGGGAAAATTCACCTGCAGGCTCTCACTCACACACACACACACACACACACACACACACACACACACACACACACACACACACACACACACACACACACACACACACACACACACACACACACTTATCTCCGTTCAGGAGCAATCTGGTCCAGGTGTCACTCACCAGCCCTGACTTTATTAGGGGTTAAATAGCACAGATCAGTATTTGCCCTCCCTCTAGAGTCGACTACACATTGGCAGGGTGTGTTTTTGTAATCAGGAGACTACATCATCGCCACCGGCACTGTCAGTGAATGACCTCTATAAAGAGGGGAAAATGAAAGACCATTCCAGATCAGCTTTTACCTAAATAAACTGTCTCTCGGAAACGAGTGCTCCTGCTCGGCAAGAGAAAAATTAAGTGAAGGGTATTCTATCGATAGGTCAAAATACCGTAACACTTGACAAAAGCCCGTATGCTGTAAAAGCTGTTTTGAGCGGCAGGAGCCCCTTTTAGCCAGTTTTCAAGGTGAAGACATTAATGGAGGACTGTAGAAGCCTCTCTCTGGGCCACTACTTAATAGGTGCCCTTCCCTTAGTTCCCCCCCCCCCCCCCCCCTGCCAAATAGTGCCCTGCTGAACCAGTTTAGCAGGGCCCTTGACTTGATTCCTTCTCTGAAGAACCCTTGGGTGAACTTCTGCTCCAGTAGGTCTTGAGAGACATCTGACCTTCAGGCCTTACCAGGGATTAATAATGTCCACTGAATTCATGCCCTTTTCAAAAGCCAGCAGGATGCCGTCAGATGAGTTAAAGCGGACAGCAGGAAATACTCTTGGACGTTCCAAGCGACTATAGTTTAGGGCCTCCAGCCTGTGGAGAGAATAGCAACAGACGACCAAAAAGAGGGGTCATCTTCAATTCCAGTCAGGTTTTGTGGTTATTCGCCGTCTTTGCTCACTCTTAGCTTTTTTTTCTTCTTTTTCAAGTGGATTCATTCCTTCCCGATGTTGACATTAGCATTGCAGCATTATTGATCAGCACTCTGCAGGAGCAAGTCAGGTAGATTAAATCACCTGACCCCAGCTTGGTCTCTCAGCATCTATTCGGGACTTTCTGACAGCCGTGCATTACTGATCCTTATCTAATATTGAGATGCAGCTGGAGCTACGAAAAAGCTGAGAGAGAAGCGACGCTAGCCCCCCCCCTCGCAACACCTCACTGCTGCAACAGCTCAAATGTACTCTCGTTTAACTTCTAAAAGGTTTTTCCAATTGTTGTAACACTAGTGTTATTTTGATAAACAGTTATATTTGTAATTATTTTGAGAGCTGAAATGAAATCAGAGCAAGAGCTCCAATTCTCTGTGGCCTCTTAGAAATAAGATTCTGGTACTTGGGGGGGGGGGGGGGAAGTACATTTAGTTCCCTTGCCTCTCAAGATTGACGCTTCTTCCCTTCTTTTAAATTCACTGTTTACAAATACTGTCAATGTAAAACAAACCTGTTCAGCTTCAAGGCTCATGTTAAATTCATGCTCATGCTTAAAACATAAACCGAGCCAGCGGTGGGGCATCAGCGTAACTCATAAGAGGACAGCATGTGGTAATTATAGATGTGGGCTTTACAAGAATACTGCAAAAGCCTGTTTATACTGCACATATGCTCCCCAAGAATGATCACATAATTAAGGAAGCTATGTACCGCTCCATGCAAGAAGGGAAGACTTGTGATTCCAAGATGATTCAGTGACTCAGGACTTTGGTTGTACAAGAAGGAATCACCCATACCGCCCAGTAGCCTAATTAGGGCGCAGGTGATTCATTAAATCCAGCCACCCATACTATCCTACGACTTGGAATGCCAGAAACATATTTACTGTGTCCCATTGCTATGTCAAATGCAGCGTGCCAAAAATAGGATGGCATCCGGTCGCATTTCAGGGGTAAAGGCTGGGACACGTTCCCGAGCTATGTGGGGACAAACGCACAGTGTAACTAGAGCTGTAATGTTGGAGGGTTACAGCAGACGGCGCTAGAAATAAAGGGATGGTGTCTGCTCGGTTGCCCTTTGGGTGCGCTCGGCCTGACCTGAGCTTTTGGGTATAAAGCTCAAATATAAAGCATTTGTTCTTTTATTAAGCATCTTTTCAATAATTGCAGAATTGCAAGTCTCACCCATAAAGTATGCTTTTATCCTTCCTGTGGATCAAATCAATCACCCTTCGTGCTTATGATCCTGTGCCAAGTGCCAGCTAGAGCCTTTGGGCAAGTGCAGACCAGATTGTACTGCGCATGTAGCCCAACGATATGAGTCGTGCCATCTCCTCTTCTATCTTTCCTTGTCACACTTTGCAGTATTCAAGCCAGCATGCATTTCTGGCAATTTTGACCCACAATCCTCTGCACAGCGGACATGTGAGCAAGAGGTGCAACGTGCAATGTTAAGATGAAGAAGTATTTGAATGCAATACTGCATGCAACAGTATAATGCTTTGTAAGAGTATCTGCAGTGTGTACTAAATGAGAAAAAAATAAAGTGCGATTTCAAATGCAGTGCTAATCTGCTACATAGGCCTCCATTCTTGGTGGTTGTACAAGGTGCCATTGGCGACTAACAAAATGTAGCTCTTCATGGTAGCTATGTGTTGCTCTATATTTATCTCTCCAGTAGCGAAAACAGATCCCTTGTAAATATTATCAGTTTCACATTTGAACATCTTTCAGATGAGAGGATTGATACCAAGAGTGGCATTCATCTCCTCATCCGAGTCTCGGCAGGAAAGCAAATGCATGAACTATTCCTCTGCTGGTTAAAAGACAGATGCATTCTACTGTGTTGTGTTTTTAATTACTTTTATTGTGTGTGTAGATTGCGGCAGTCAACATATTAAGGATGATAAATAACCAATCAATTTCTCCTCTCCACCAAATCCAACATCAGGAGGAGCGAGGCAGTCTCATCGCTGTTGCATATAAATGAGGACCCATCACATGCCCAGAGGACAACACGAAGCAGCTGACTCCACCCATATGTCTATCAACCCACACTTTAAACATTTGGCTTTGCTTCTATTTCTCTGTTTTCATGGCACTGTAGGCTGTACAAAGCTAGACACCCAGTCTCCGCCCAACCAACCTGGCAAGCCAGAAGCAGCTGCTGTGTACCTTTGCCGGCGCTGGTCACCAAAATCAGCAAAAGCACGCCTGCCAAAAACAGTGCCATCGATTTCTGCTGCGGCTCTGAGCTACGTTAAGCTCGGTCCCAGGTCACAGATCAACAGCTCAACATCTCTCTTTGGTTTCTCTTTCACAGCAGACTGAACCTGCGCGCCCAATGCCAGCTGGCCTGCCCGGACCTTTTCACCCAGATACTTCATCAAAGTGCGGTGTGGTAATTAGACAGGGTTAACACCAGGCCACACCACAGGTGCCTATTTATTAGGTTGGTTATCAAGGGTCCCACAGCAACAGCCACAAAGTGGGCTCAGGTATCCTTTTTTTGTTGTTGTGCGGCATACATGACTCTGAGCCCTTTCAGTAGCATATTCCTCCCATTTGAAGAAGCACCGGCTAACACATCCTCTCCACGTCTCTTTGTTGTGCTTGGGACAGTGATTACTCCAGAGAGGCCATGGATTAATCAGACTGTGAAGAGCACATTGATCTTCAGTCCAATCCATCCGATATTGGCTGCTTCTCGATGGAGGGGGAGAAGTGCAGCATGGAAATCAATCCCATAAGGTCAGGGGTTTCAATTTGAGAAACGGGTTAGAATTGAGGCGACTGTGTTATATACGATCATCAAATGTCCTTGATTTAGTATGACTTGCATTTGACAGTTCAACCTGATTATAAACAGGCTTTTAAAAAAGAGATTTAGAGAAAAAAATGGAAATACTTGATGTGTTTAGTAACATTTCTTAAAATGTAAATACAATAAAATATATTAAAGTAGGGAGAGAATAACAAACAAATTTATCGAGTTGACATGTAGTTACAAAACCTTTTCCTTGCCCCCCCCCCCCCCCAAAAAAAAATATAGCCATAAATCACCATCTGAAGAGTTTATTTATTAACTTTTAAGGAGCAATCCATTTTATTTTCTTCTTGTTCATTTTCTCCGGTTTTAAACATATTCTTGGATGAGCTGAACTAGACAGTGATTAATTGCATTGTAGAACTACCCTACTGGGCCTCTGCTAGAAAAGCTATGCAAAAGTAATGGAAGATACAACTAATTATTTTGTGGACTGATCTTAAGTTTGACCTCACACAATCTTGCCTCTCCCACTGGTGATTGGCCGTGTGTTGGTAAGAGCAGCAGCTCAGGATGCTGCCCGTGTGCAGGCGGCTGCAAAACACACTGATGAATATTGATGAACGGCGCATTCCACCGAACCCGTAAAATGATGCGGGCAGAATAGAGAATGAGGTCATGATTTACGGAGTGACAACATGAAGTTTTAACATGGGTAGAGACACTGAATACCATGCAGTAGCAAAGCAGTCATGCAGCAACATAGGTTTCTTTCAACTCTATGCAGTATCTGCAGACAGACAAGGCTGCTGTGTATATAAGACCTGAAACATCAGAATGGGAATAGAATGCACTTGTAAATTCATTAGCATATTGATGAGAAACTCTTTTGGGACAGAAACATGCACACAAGTGACTGTTGTTCAGAGTTTGATGTTTGCTGGCTGTTTTGGGAGACGTGGATGGAAAAAAGCCCACATTCTCCAGAAAAGTTCTCCTTGTTTGTTTCCTGTCACAGGTGAGTTATTTAGTCAAGCATCCTTATCTTGGAATTACGCCCCATGGCAACAACCATAATGATGAGCTCCACCATAATCGCCCGCAACAGTTCTTTGTCGCACACAGCATCAGGTAAACACATCAAATCCTCAACTTGATTTTCAGCCGTATCCAAAATGTATGCAAATCAGTATCTGAAAATATGTGGGCGAATGTTTTCTGTTCAGTTTGCATACTATATTTAAACCTGATGATACAACCTTTTTGGATGAAAGTAAGAAATCAACAATGCAAATCTTTGCTTTCGGTTAAAGGATAAAGCTTCATTTTCCTGCTTGACTCACAGCACGGTTGCTTAGCACAAGGCGAAGAGGAGGAGGAGGAGAAAAGCTCGTCTCATCGAGCTTGACACGAACTGCCCTCCTGAAAGGCTCTGATGTGACTGACACCTCTCTCCTCTTTGCCACTCCAATTAGCTTCGGTGACAGGTGCATGTGGAGAAATGAGACATCAATTACCATCTCACTCTGTCTCTTTCCTCTTCCTTTCTATTACTCTACATTTTTCATCCTTTCTTCCACGCACACCCAATTTTCCCATTCATACCGCGTCTGGCTTCTCATTGTCTGCTCAAAGCATATTCTCTCTCTCTCTCTCTCCTCATCCCTCTTCTCTCTCCTCTCCGTTTCACTGCAGCATGCCTACAGTCGGGGTGACGGGAGAGACGAGACACAAAAGAGGGAGCATGTCACTCAGACTGTGAGGCGTCCTCCTGCTTTCCACTCAGACACAAGAAGCAAAATCACTGCCAGGCGTTGACGTGACTCCACTCATGTAGGTCCTGTTAAAGTCACAATGAATGCTGCACAGTGCTCTGTGGTATCCTCTTGACCACAGCTTTGTCGCATTACGGTGGCAAACTGGTTACAGTCCTCCATTCATTTGTCAGACACTAGAGTCAAATGTATCTGGAAACTCAATAGGTACCCTGGGTTATTTAAAACACTGATGTCACTGCAGGTTTCAGGGTGGGTCTTCTTGACTGGATGTTTAATGGTGGAAGTTTGCCACCTGCTGGTTATGATCCTTTTCCGGTGTCCTTGATCAAACCTCTCTTATGATTCCTTTAAAAATACTCACCCTCCTGACATTTAGGCCTGCCAAATGTCCACGAAAAGCGTTTCCCTTTTGTTAAGGTCAAAAGGAAATTCTAGACATCAGACCAAGAGGATCAAATTAAAATGTTCCAAAATGTCCATGTTGTCAAAATTTACAACCCTGTTTTCAATTTCTAACTGGCCTCAGACATCATTTAGTTTTGGTTACTAACACACAAGAGATCATCTTTCAGAGCCCTGTGTCCATTAACAGTGCACTGAACCTCTGCCAGCTGCACATTATGGAATACCTACTCATTCACTCGCATAGTATAGTCATTAAAAAGGTACCGTATACCACACCTCCATGCTATATGCTTAAATTGGAATTCCAGCCAATTCCATTTTCATGATTTTACTTTTTAGTAAAGTCAAATAACTAGAAAAAGGACTAAGGACACCCTAGGCGTAGCATTGTGCACACCAGAAGATTTGACAAGGGAAGTTTTAAAACCATATTAAGACAAAAGGGCAACATCCATCCATCCATTATCCAAACCGCTTATCCTGTTGAGGGTCGCGGGGCGCTGGAGCCGATCCCAGCTAACATTGGGCGAAGGCAGGGTACACCCTGGACAGGTCGCCAGTTCATCGCAGGGCACATATAGAGACACGCTCACATTCACACCTATGGGCAATTTCGAGTCTCCAAATAACCTAAGCTGCATGTCTTTGGACTGTGGGAGGAAGCCGGAGAACCCGGAGGGAACCCACGCTGCAACGGGGAGAACGTGCAAACTCCACACAGAAGGACCACCCGGGATCGGGGGTCGAACCCGGGTACCTCTTGCTGTGAGGTGACAGTGCTAGCCACTACACCACCGTGCAGAAAAGGGCAACTTGTAACAGTTAAAAAAAATCAATAGTTTTAACCATAGCATTGTTTTTGGCCACAGTACGCAGCTGTTTTCATTGAAAAAGCCTACAATAATGTTGCTCAGTGTAACTGCAGGATGTGTATAAAGGCAACTTTTTGCTAGACATGGTCGCCACAAGGTGATAGTTTTGTTCTCAGTTTCTCTCAAGTGGCTAAGATAAAATCCCTTATTTTTGGTTTAAATATAAAGCATTTACTGAAGTTAGGCTATTTGGTAGCTAGGACCTATGACACCGTGTAAAAAGGGATTATATTAGGGCAGCTTGTTAACGTTAAATCTTACATGAGGACGTATGGAGGTGACATCTCATCAGCAGGGAATAGAACGATACTGACATCTGAGAAATTTATACCATCTGATACAGGTAAGGACAAGAGGTCAGTACATGCAGTACGACCAGTGGACGTCGTTAGGTTTAAATATACAGACGTATTTCACTGAACAAATTCAAGGACAGGCTTTTGTTTGACACTCGCTTATCCATCATGACTAATGCTCAGGTGTCCTTGACCGTTCTCATGTTTTAAGTCTTTAATCATTTCTCCATTCCTTAAAGTGTCATTCAATAAGTGCTGTACAAGTAAAATATACTTGTGGTTGTACCGACCACCTTTTCATGAAATTCATACAAAATCAGGTGCACATAAAAGCCTAAATGGGGAAAAGAAAAATCAAGGTTTTCCTTTTTTGAATGTGTCATGGCACCATTTATTTATTAAAGTTATGCATTACCTTCCAACTTGATCATTTTACATATGTTGAACTTCATGACATTATTAGAATATCAGGCAGTCGGATCAGCATCGCCGTGAAAGCAGAAAGAAGCAGCATCTCTGTCAGGAGCTGATACAGAAAGAGCATGAGCGCTCCTTGTAGAGGAGGAGGAGGGGGAGGAGGGGAAGGGGGGGGCAAGATACCCAAATGCAAATGAAGAAGCACGACATATAGAGTGTGGGAGGGGATAAATAAGCATGAAAGACACTGGGCTGTGGGGAAAAGGAGAAGGATGACACCCGAAAGTGTTCACAGGAAAAAGAAAGGGGGAGGGTCACACGCATAGGAGAAGAGGAGCAGCCGAGAGGCAAAATACCCCTCACAGGAGGAGGAGGAGGAGGAAGAAAGAGGCAGCACGAAAATGTAACAGGACCAGATCAGAGCCTCCAGACTCTTCATTCTAGTGAACACCACAACTAGAATTTATCTGAAATTCTAGACTTTAACACGTTTCAAGAGTTTTTAACACAATGGGATCTAGCCATCGCCAGTGCAAGTCTGGCCTCTATCAGTCTGAATATATCCTGCCCCTTCATCAGGGTACGCTAGACTAGCGTGCTTGTATGCTAGCGTGCACCCAACACTCACACTAACCCTGATTGACTGAAACAGGAAAAGCAGCCAAAACGGTAACACCATGGCCAAAGGCATGCAAGCAATGTTGGAAACACTTTTTTTTTTTTTTTTTTTTAAATGAAAAGAAAGAAAATAAATACATCTTGGGATAAAAAAAATCTTAATACATTATCTTAAAATTTTCCTTTTCTTGTTTTGTGTTTCATATATATATATTCTAAACACACATCTTTGTACATTTTGGTATAAGTTCTCTTTCTTGCAGGGAGGTCCGGGGAAAATGGGTGTTGTCTGGTAGAGGGGTGAGGTTTTTTCGGGGCAATCCCACTTTCCTGATTGCCTTGTGCTGATGGGGGGGGAGGGGGGGGGGGGGGGGGGTCACAAAGATGACACCACCCTTCAAACATTTCTGCTCACACTCAAGTCTCTCATTCTCTGTGGCAACCGTGGGCGAGGGTGATGAAAGACAGGGGGCTCAGCAGTGAGAGGACAAGCTTATAGGATGTCCAGAATGTCCAGGACACAAGAAGTAGGAACAGACCACAAGGCGGTCCTTCCTCTTTGGGACCAGAGCTAAAAGCTGCGGTACTGTCTTCCACTATCTCTTATCTGGGGGAAAACAAATTGGAGGTGCAGGATCAGAAAAAAGACGGATAAGGGTTGTGATTCATATATTAACATCTCGTAATTCATATGTTGACACTGAGCATGAATTGAGCTACCTTTGTTTCCATCCGTGTCTGCTGCTGACCTCTCTGGCCTTTGGCGTATTAGATTATTGTACTTGGCCTCAACCTCCTGAGAGAAACAAACAACCCGGTCAGATCAGACAATACAAATGACCACAATGTTTAAACGGCACACTGTTTTCATAAGAATGTGTGTCGGTGTTGCTCGGTGGCTGTTTGATACCTTCAGATAGTTGAGGTTGACCTGAAGGTTTCTGAGGTGAGACAAGACCTGTCTGCTAAAAGAGGAGAGGCTGCCGGCCTGTGACGTAGAAGAAAAGCGCAAGTTGATGCCGGAGTCGGCAGCACAGCCTTGCGAGGATCTCAGCTGCTTTCCTGTGGTTGATGCCAAGATGTCATCGTCTGTGCTGCTCTCCCCTGGACCGCCGTAACCCCCCAGGACTAAATACCCTGCTGATAGAATCAAATGATGCGATTTAGTACTATTACTGCAGGATCAAGGAGAGACAAAGAGCACTGAGAAAGTAATTAAAGTAACTAATAACAGCTAAATTGTTCAAACTGTCCAGGTTTACCATAATCTTCAGGAGAATCAAAGAAGCCCGTGTCCCCAGAGCCCAGGTCCTGAGTCGGGTCCTCGGTCTGGGAGCTAATCTTCTCCGAGCCATTGTGGACCATCCCCCGAGCGCGGCTGTCTACGGGTGTCCGCAGAGAGGTGGTCCTGAGGAGACGTACCCCCGTGGAGCGTTTGGTTTGCTCTAAAGCCTCCTGGGACATCAGCTGGGTCACCAACACCTGCTTCAACGCTGCCACTGAGGGAACGATGAGGAAAAAGGGGGGGGGGGGGGGGGGGGGGGGTTATGAAACCTACATACAATGTCTGTGTGCAGCTGATTGATTGAGCCGATTTCATGTTGAGTCATCTGTTCTGTGTGCTTACATGTTTTCAGTGCTTCGTCTGCTCTGGAGGGAAACATGTTAAACGAGTCTCCTTCTATGCCGTCTTCCGCCGCTCGATAAGGAAACTCTGGGTCCACAAAGCCTTCCTCCTCCTCCTCCTCCTCCTCCTCCTCTTCCTCTGCCTTTATTTCCTCAAATGGATTATTACCTGGCAGAGAGCTCTGCGTCACACTTCTAGGCGCCGGACTGCTCTCTTTATCTGAGGGATTGTAATTAGATAAGGATTATCTGCACAGTCGACTCGGATAGAATATATAAAGCAATATGGATGAAAAGCATGCGTCTCCAGCTACCTGTGGACTGGGTGCTGCCGGTGGATGTGCGGTCTGGGTCTCGACTCAGCCTGGAAACACCTGCTGTAATGATCTCCACACCGTCTCGCTCCCCACTGGCACACAAGCAACATCTTATGTAAATAGCAAGCTCGAAGCCTGAGAACAATCTGATTGGATCATATAAGAAAGGTGATAACAACAACATACTCAGTCTGAGGTAATGGTATGACGCTGTGAGGTTTGACTTTCATGGCATCAGCTCTCTGGGTGATTAGACGCTGCCACCTTGTGCAAGGGAGAAAAAAAACGAGTCATTAGCCTATTTAACAACTGGAGCAATGCAAATTCAATTAATCAATCAAAATGTGGACTAACGTTCTCTGATCGGAGACTGTGGGCGCCATCAGCTCATAGATCTGGGCTCCGTTGTCTGACATGGATAGGACGAAGAAGGACTTGTTGTCTGGCAGGAGAGAGTGTGGGCAGAAGGTTCAGGGTGAGATTAAGCACAATTTTGCCCAACATGCATGAAGCCTTAGACTTCCTGATCCCGTATTCAGGGTTGCCTGGATGTTGTATAGTGAGGCGTGCTTTCGTTCTTTGTTTTGATCAAGTTACTGTACCGCCGTGTTTAAAAATGCAAAACAGACCAAAAGATTGTGTGTTAACTGACCTGTGGCCACAGAGCGCACCAGCACAGTATTGAGTTTGATGATGGGGCTGAAGATATGTTTGGTATCTGCGGTGCCTGCCAGGTTTTTACTCTGACACTTCAGGATCAGACGCTCATCTTGTTTCTGTAGCAGAACCAAGATGTCCTGCAGCAGGAGGGTGTACAACTCTGAAAGGAGACAGAGAAATGACTTGTATTTAGTTTTTCGGCAGCAATATAAAACAATCAAACTCTTATAATGTGCCGATTACAAACCAATAGTCTTGTCCTTGTTCACTTTCCATGACAGCGGTCCCTCGTGCACCATCGTTCTCTTGGTTAAATCCAAATTCTGAAGGAGGTAGAATGGGAAAATAAATGTAAAGCTTATAAGTACTTGCTAGTGGTCCATGGAGCCTTCTCCACCAGCACTAGCTTTCTACCGAGCAGATATTTCATACAGCGTATGTGGGTGTATGACAAGCGAGTGTGCTTTAAATGGCGCTAAAAGGGTCATGTAGATAACCCACTTTTAGCTCCAGGATCATGGGGTTGTCTGTCTGCTTGAGAGTAGAGAGGTCCAATCTTCTCTGATAGTCCTCCAGCCTCTAGAGAAAGGACGAAAAGAAAATGGAGACACGGGAAAGGGGATAAGTAAGCGCTCTTTAAAAAGGAAGCCGCTGCCTGGGGAGCAAAGAAGGTAGTGGGGAAAAATAAATTGTGGTAGAGATGAAAAAAAAAAAAGAGACGACTGAGGATGAGACTTAAGGAGAAGAAGAGAAAAGTCAAGGGGATGGCATAAATTAAAAAGCAAGACTTTAAAAAAACATCCTACCTGCTTGTCCTCAGATTCCTTAACAGCCTGGTTGACGTGATTGAGAATCTTCCTACAGCAGTCTGCTGCCTGCTTCACTTTGTCCTTCTCCACGGCGTTGTCTGAAAGATATTATGACATCAAATAAGAAGCAAGGCCTCCACAGTTCTGCAGGGGGCTGACCGGCAAACGGATATTTCCTCTGTCCATTAGCACACCATCGTTCAAAAGCATTAAGATAAAGCAGAGGGGCATTATGACCCTGTAATAGCTGGTTATACTTTATCGTTAGTGCGTTCTCTCTGTGTGACACCCAAACCCCAGCCAAGATTAACATGATGGACCAAATAATGGGTGAGACGTTTCCCAAAATGTGCACAGCCGCTCCCCATGAGCATTAAAACGCTAATATCCCCATTTGTCTCTGTAATTCACTTGTTGGCAACATGCTGCCACACAGAACCTTGCTTAAGACTTGATTTTGTTCATTTTCATCCACTTTCTTCTATCTGTGGAGTTCCATCTTTATCTATTTTATTCTATTACATTCTAAATATAAAATACAAACTTTGTATTATTCCTGTATTACCTGTTTCCTTGGTTACTCACAGCATGCGTACAGTTAGTTTCCATGTTGAATTAATTGCCTCATACAATCTAATTGATTTTAGGTTCACAGGAGAGAGGTAACAGTAACTGAACTCTTCTTCATGCAGTGCAGAGAAACTAGGAGCATGAAATTATTTCTGGTTAAGTTAGGAGGGTTTATAATTGTATGAAATAGTGGAGGGATTAAGTATAATTGTGGTTTGAAACTGTCATTTTTAAAAGTAAATCACAATCAGTGATTGACGAAGTATTTGTGACAAACTTTGACGTGTGTGAATAAGACTGGAGGAGAGGGATCCGTTTTTGTGCTTCTGTGTAAGTGGTTTGTATAAATGTACAAATCTGTTCTGTGTCTCCTCCAGCGGGCAGGTTGACTTCATTAAGGCTTCATGCATGTCCAAGCGTCCACTGTTTATACTACCGTCACTAGTTTATTAAGCTGCAGCAATTAGTTCAACACCAGAAAGTTAACGTAATCATTTTAAATGATCAATAAAATCATTTTTTAAAGTAGAAACGCCCCAATTTTTCTTTACTAGTTTCAACTTCTCAAATGTGACATTTTTATGAAACAAACAATTAATCGAAAAAATAATCTGTGAACTAATCAAAAATGAAAATAATCTTTAGCTTCAGCGATTCTATCATCATTCAATCCACATTCTGGTTTATTCAAACATCTTGTTTTGAATCATCATTACATCCAACACCATGCACACAGTTAGTATATGTGGAGTCATTTGTGCAGTAAAATAACCAGGTGCACTGTGATGTGTAAGGCAGCACTACAGCACCTGTGTACTTGGCGATGTTCTCTAGTAGCAGGGGGTACTTGGTGAGCCGCTGCATCTCTACAGGAATGATGTCTTTAAGCTGCAGTCGGCGACACAGTCTGTTACTCTCTGCCTCCTGCAAAGCAATAAAACAAATTAAATCAGCATGGGTGAACTTAAGCTGTCGGCAAAAAGCCAAAATACATCTCTGAACAAGTAAAAATCGTGACTGAGCAATACTAAATGTAGCGTCAGAGAATTGGCATTTCAGCTGCACGTGTCTTTAACTCTTCTGCGTGATGCATTCTGAGCCTTCATTCAGTGCGGCAGCTAACGACACGTTTCACAGATGGAACCAGTTGGGAAAGCATAATGTCAGTACCTGCACGAACGACGTGAACCGCGAGTCTTTCTTCTGCTTGGTCTTGATGATCTCGAGAGCAAACGGCTGGTTGCTGCAGAACGTCCCCACCGCCTTCTTGATCGTCTCCTCCTCTCCATCGCTGAACTGTAACCACCCAACCCAAGACAGGACAGAGACGCTGATCAGTCACTCGATCTGGGTCAGGGGGTGGGTAGTTGCTATGGAAGTGTCTAGAACATAGCCACTACAATGAGCAAGCAACTCCCAGAAGGGGGCCAGGCTTAAGACCTCGTGGCAGAGACGGCTCAAGTTTAAATGTAGACGAGATCAATGCTCGGACCCTCGGGGCATCATTTACCCTACTTCTACCCCACGGAGACATTTTAGACGAGGCTGCCAGCTGAAGCGCAGCTACCTCACATTTAATGTATGACACATGATATCGAGATGTCAGCCAAATCTAGGGCACTGACTGACATAACCGTTTACTGAGAAACAGGCTTCCACTTCACTCGCTCGCTTCCACCGTGATTACATTTCTTGGCCGAGTTATTCTTTTGTGTCTCGTCGAAGGTTTTTGACTTTCAGGATTTTGGTGTCGGATTCAAGAATGCCGTGTTAACCCCTTCTCTGTCATATTTGAACTGTACACAGCCATTTTTACATACGCATGACATTTCTAAATGATCAGAATAGAGGCTGAAGAAAGCAATCCCACGCCAACGTCAACATCTTTTTCTCGCTATAAAGCAATTTCGGACAGCAGTTCAATATGTTTGTGAACAATACGGTTTTGTTTTTTTCCTACCACATCAGTCATATTGAAATTTATTCAATATCAGAAAATGTTTGAAAGAGGAACCACAATTTCAGCCTGAGAATTGGACTTACCCAGGAGAGCAAGTCGTCGCCTATCTGATCAATTACTGAAGACTCATTTCTCTTCCGAACGGCCGCCATTTGCTCCAGTATTGAAACTGAAAGTCAAAGGAGAGGCACCAATTGTCAGTGTGTGCTTGTGTACATAGGATGACAAAGATGAAGGATACAACATGAGAATGTGAGGGTGCCGTGTGTGCTGCTGTTGTAGTTAGTTTTACTTTAAACTTCATATTAATTCTCACTACCTTACTTTTGAGTTTGTGTTTTTTTTTACTGAATCTTAATGGTTCAAGAGCAGTCATGCACAGATAGGTTTTAAGGATGTGTACCGTGCAGCTGTAGAATGTCGTCCAGGTTGGTGAAGATGTTCTTGATATCAGCAGGAGGCAGGATGGCCTCTTTTGAGAGCTTCTGGTAGAAAACGTGGTCCAAAACTCTCAGCATCCTTACATGTGCGCGCTCTGTATAAAACAGCTCTGCAGACACAATGCAAGACGTTGATTGAAGATGGCAGATCATTTGCACAACTCAACATGATGCAACATTTGACAGCAACTTGGGTTGGACCCCAGCAGATGCTCTGCTGCTGCATATCTCTCTCTTCTCCCTTCTACTCATCATATTCCATAAAACAACAGTATTTTAAGTACATTGAGGTGGAACCACTTCTATCAGATCTGGTTAAAATGAATTGTAACTTCATGTGAAGTGGTAAGCCATGTCCTCACCATTGATGACTTCCTGTCTCTTGATTTCCTGAGGCCTGAGGCCCGCTAGGATCTCTCGCCCCACCAGCTGCTGCCAGTTTGGAGGGTCGTGCTCAGAGTCTGTTCCCTGGTCGTCCTCACTCTGGACGTCAGCTGCACCCTGTCCCTCGAGCCTAGGGCCAGACAGAGAGTTAGCTCCTCATCTGGCAACTAACAACTTGGATGAATTTTATGCGAGTGTGAAAATGATCAGGTATCCTCACCTTCTTATGGCCTTTGGTGTTCCCTCGTGGGCTCTGCAAAACAGTAAAATCAATGTTAAAAATAGATATTCTCTTCTTAAGGGAGCTAAACTGCTAAACTGACTGTAAATGCACCTGTCGCTTTCTCTGTCATCCTCTTGCAGTTGGTCCAGGCTGTAAAGGTCAAATTGCGGAGCAGAGTAGGGCAACCCATCAAGGGGGTCGGACTGAAGGCCGTCACTCAGCCTGGACGGGCCTGAGGTCGGAGTCCCACCTGAGAGACAAGTAACAAGTTAAAATCCATCGCCTCCTCTGTGTTCTTCTTCCACCGACGAGTTTAATCTAGTCGCTCACCCATATCAGTGTCTCGGCTAGTGTCTGAGCTATAGGTGGCGCTGTTTGGGGACGAGGAGTTGATAGACATGGAGTGTACGAGTTCAGAGCCCTCGCTCGATTGGCTGCCTCTGAGACGACCGGCTTCCATGTGATCACTTGCCCCTAGTGTGGGCTGAGACAACTGTTTCTGCGGCCGGGGGCGACCATCCAAGGCTTTACCTACTGAACGAGGAGAAAAATGGCGTCAAAATTTGAAAAAGCTTTTGAAGCAGTGTCATAATTTTGGCTCAATCGTAAGTCCTAACTCACCAGATGCTGCTTCAATGCGGCTGGGCCGACGCTGAGGTCCAAGGATACTGGGAAACCTGGGTTTCTTCACCTTCTCTTCTCCTTCCTTTTCTGTCTTGATGCTTTTCTGTAATGTATTAACAACAAGGGAAGTGTCAGGTAGATGATAAAGGGAGAGAGAGAGAAGGGCAAAAGCGCAAAAAGTAATGTTAACTACCTTGATCTTGGGAAGAAAGTTGATCCTGACACGTTTGGACTCCAGACTCCGAGGTTCCTTGACCCTCACACCAAGGTGCTTCATGTACGTATAGATGACATACTGCATTGTAGTGCTAAATGAAAACAAAAGTGGCAACTCTTTAGTTTAGTTGCTCCATTTTAATTATATCTGACAAAACAAACAGGATGCTAAGATTGGAAGTGTCCACATTGTGACTTGCACCATATGTCATACCAGTCCTTCTCTACAGTTGCTACACAAACCATCTGGGGTATGCTGCGAACATATGGCATTTCAAACAAGTTTCAATCAGTCACACTTTTGAATTATTTAAAATAAACACACTGCATAAATTACATGTTCTCTTTAAGGGACGGCCCGCGTGTTTAATTTGTAAACTGCGGGGGATGTAGAATAGGGCTTGGATGACACCAATATGTTCGGTGTTCTTGGCCGAAAAAAAATGCAAAACTAAACTTTAAAGGTTGAAAAACATGACTAGCACTGAGAGATATTATTCATTTAGCATTTAGATTTTCTTCTTTTTTGTTTAAAGAATTAATTTAAAAGGAGACAAGCAGTCTAATAAAGTAATAAATACTGAGAGTTATTTAGGATTATTGTGGGACACATTACAGATTGAAAATGCAATGAACCCACAGATGGTTTGAGGGGCCGTGAGAGCCCCTGAAGTCCTAAATGATCCCAATCATATGCTTTGAGAAATACTCTTCATATCAATCAACCAAAGGCTCCACAATATAAGTTTGCTCACCATTTCTCTTCCTCTGTGGTCTGAGTAGTTAACCTATAAACAATACAAAGGAAAACAGACTGAGTAGCTGGTAATGGTTAGAAACGTGAGATATTTGTGCATCCGAGCAGCATATCTCTGCATGCATGGCCTGTGTGTCAGGTAACCGTGTCTGCATGTGCTACTTACAGGATGTCCTCTATCTTGGTGATGATGTTTTCAGCGTATGAGCGCTCTCTCTCCAGAGCGACACGGTCTCTGACTCTCTCTTGGTCCAGTCTGGACAGCTCTACTTCAGCCACCGTTAGGCCCATACTGCGCTTCTGCCTACATGTGCCAACATATCAAGTCACACACAGTTGTTTGGTTGATAATGCTCTTTTCAATTTTCCTTGATGCGAGAACCAAATCCTCAAGTTCTGCAATTCATCAGAACTTACTAAACCATGGAAAATAGAAATTCTGAGTTGACAGGTTTACCTGAAGTCCTCAAGGTTCTTCTGGATGTCAGGGAGCAGAGAGTCCTGCAGTGTTTGAACATGCTGTCTGTTTATTTCCTCAGGGATCAGTTCTGTCCGCCGGCGGTCTGCAAACACACGCACACACTCTCATATATACAGTACGCCAAGTCTCTAACAGGATTATGTCAAGTGCACACTAAATACGCCCTATTAAGGTTCAGCAATACTTTCCAACCCATCAGAGCATTTGATTTTTTTAACACCTTGGTCGGGAGTGTGCATGGCTTACAGGGACTGTATAATGAGGATGGCCAAATGGAGGAAGTGAGCCAACAGAAGCACAAAAGGTGACCGTAACAGAAGAAATTGCCTCCTCAAAATGGCTCCAGGCAGATGAGCAAATGAAGCGGCAGCACGGCGTACTTACCGAGATCAGTAGAGATGGATTCAGGGACAGCAACTTTCAAATTCTGTAAAACGGAAAAACAATAAAGATAAATAATTAAATACACTGAAGTCCAGCAAAACTCTTTCAAATAATATAAAATGTCAATGCGAGTACAGATAATAAATGAAGGCACTCATAATCATGTTATGACCTATGAATAATGAAACAGTCAATTAGTGACAGATGTATCACTTTATTCTAACTTGTAAATGGGCAATGTGGTGTTAACTGTGAGCTATTAGTGTATCACTCCATGTTTTATCAGAAAAATCTCATCGTGGTGTTTTTAGATTGGAGTTTGAGCTTCGGACTTAAAGAAAACAACCACAGATGTTGGGGCCGTGCTCGGTGTAATTAGTGCCATTTTGACGCGATGTGGTGACATGTAACATTTCACCTGTTTCTGTCAAAATCTCATCAGTTGTGTGACAGATAGACGGAGGATTGCTTGAATCTGACGTGTAGCGTTGCCCATATTTCACAGTAGGGAACAAGAACTGTACTTACCGCTCCACGGTCAATGAAAAAGGTGTGGAGGTCCATGAACACCCGTCTGGTCTCTTTGGAGTTGGTCTGCTTGTAGAAGTCAGCATAGAGGTAGCACAGCTAAGGACATAAGATAAAGATTTATTAAAGCAAATGGTGAGCGGTAGTGTCTGCCAGGTTGCATGAAAACAGGAAATAAATACATAAAAGATTATTATAAGGTGTGAAGGAGGAGGGTCTTACCACAGGAGCGGGGTCGAACTGAGACATGACATGGTGAAGGAAGGCTGCGAGGTGGGCGGGACGAGACTTGAGCTGCTCCATGTTGTTAAAGCTGTGACACTGGCCATTTGTCTGGAACAAAATCGGTACAACAGTTTGCATTCGCTGACTTCACATGTGACGTGAATTTAAATAGTATTATTTAGACATTTATTGCAAAGAAAAGTTTATTATTACAGCATCGAGCCATGAGTTTCGTATTAGGATTGTCCCCGTCCCATGTAACGTGCATTTTGGGTGATTCAATCACAGGTGGACAGCTCTAAGTAGTACTCAGTTTACACCAAGCATTAGAATGCGTCTCCACGCGCCTCGGGCGACCACTTGTGATCGGATCTCACTTCCCTGATCTATATGCAAATGAACACGTACATCATTTCCATTTGTAAAGACCAAATGTGTTGTTGATTTTAACCGGTGGGAGGCAGCAACACAAATTAACAGTGTCCAATTGTGTTTTGGGAGGTTTGTCGCCATATACACACACACTTCAGTGCCAAATTATGAGTTTGCCTCAAGGGAACAGACTGTGGAAGATGGTGGATAGCTTTGAGAAGCAATAGATGGCTCTTATATCCCCATCACCACCACCTCCAACAACGCAACGGATTACCTCAGTCGAAAGTTAAGTCATTCCACCATCATCACTCGATTAGTCTCTCACGCACGCACGCACGCGCACGCGCACACGCACACACACACACACACAGCTAGGAATGTGGGACAGACCACCTCCAAAAGTGGTCTGAGCGATCGTATCTCAATGCGTCCTCCATTCGTCTTATGTGCATTCACACCTGTATTTAGAGCTGTCCACTTGTGATCGGTTCACCCAAGTTGCATGTTACTGTCTGGTCTGAACCGGACCACATATATAAATATAGACAGCGCCTGCAGTGTGTTTGCACTGGGGCCCGTAAGGTAGAAGGCCCATAGGGAGTGCAGGCAAAAAAGCAAACCCATCTCCATCATGGTTTTAATTTTTCAGTAGCAATCTATCCAAAAATATCCCAAATGATATGAATATTCTACATAAACTATAAAAAATATTAAAATTTACATATATAATTTCAGATATTTTTCTCATACACAGAAATGCAATGATGATTGCTGTAATATGAATGTCGATGTTGTCTAATGTCAAGTCACTATTTGACGAGACGATATAGGCCCAGTGATTAGTTTTGGTGCAAAATCTCTTGCAAAAGACCCGAGTAAACAGCCACGCCTTTCAAATATGCATTTGTTATAAACAGACGCCCGCCCACAGTGTGTGTGCTTCATAACTAGCGTGCATAAGTGCACGTCACAATAGCATTCACTGGGGCCCGCTGTTACTACCTTTCGGAACTGCCATAGATGTTAATTCTGCACTGTGGACAAATACCTGCTCCTGATCTGAATCAAAATAGTCATCCTCAGCTCCAATGATTTGCGAGACGAGGCGGGAGGAAGAGGGACTGCTGACTGTGGTCGGGGACAGAGAGTCCTGGGGGAAAGACAGTTGTGGAATTAGTGTTTTCTATTTAGAAATTCTCCAACTGGACATTTATAGCTCAACTGATCTGAGATTCAACATGTAATGTTTTTCTATAGAACACACTTCAAAAGTTCTCTTTCCCGAGTTTACACCAGGAAAGGGAGTGAATAAGTACATTTCTTTTGGCAGAATGTTCAATAGGCCAAAGAGCACAGTTACCAGGTCAGTGGCGTCCTCTGCCTCTGGAGAGTGGCAGGAGTTGAAGCTGTTCCTGGGGATGCTCTTTGGGCTGGGATAGGATGGCTCTCTTGGGTAAAGGCTCTCTGGAGATCCAGGTCCAAATCCACGAGATGTCTGCAGGTGGGATGGAAAAGAAGCATTACATTATCCGAGTCTTTTGCCTTTAGATTAGTACAGCTGAAAGTAGACAGGAAAGAGGGAGAGAGAAGGGACGACATGCAGCAAAAGGGCCGCGGATCAGATTCAAAGCGGGGTTGCTGCTAAGGACTCAGCCTACATCCACTCTACCAGGTGAGCTACCGGGGTGCCACGAACATCAAATTCTCAATTAATCTCAATTTAATAAAACAAATCTCCAAAAAACCACAACAACTGTTGCCAATTAATTTATTCCATTCGTTTTCATACATGACCAACAGAAGTTTGAATGCAGAATCAATACTTAGCGCAGCCAAACCTAAGCAGTGCTAATTAAGATTGATTTAACTCATCCAGTTTAGCACGAGGCCGTGCATCTATTGTCCTCAAGCTTGCCTAGTCTTGGACTCAAAGTTTGATATAAAGCTCAGAGGGGCATTTAAACTACGTTATAACTTACAGGAGTGCTGCTCCAGGACAGGTGTGTACTGTTGTCTCCCTTAGAGTGCTCCGTCTCAAACATGCTACCACCATCTGCATCTCCACCTGGAACAGCCTCCTACAGATTCATGTAAAAACAAGATCTGGTATTAACTACGAACAACCTCATCACACAACAACAACCGTCACAAAGACCACAGTGACACATGTTTCGGACAAACGAGGCTCACGGGCCACATTGGTGACAATTAACAAAAGTAGGAATTTATGAGTATTTTAACATATTCTCATAAAATAGGACTGTTAAAATTGAGAGAGCAGATTAATGCGTTGACATACATAACACAAGGTTTAGTAAGTGATGTAAATAAAATAAGCTGTCACACAGACACAAAAGAGAGGCTTCCCACAGAGAAAGTCTAATCCTCTGATAAGATTAGGATTAATGTTTGTCTGGAGCGATCCCTGAACGCGCTACACACAATTGTACTGCTTGGATTTTTGCTGGTAGATCAGTTTCCCTGGATACCCTATTCTGTACGCAAGCACATGGCGATGAAGGGGGTCGTTGGCTTTACCTGTGTTGCCCCAGTGGCCTTGAAGAGCTGACCCTGCAGCTGAGGAATGTGTTTCTTAGCTTCCTGGATGTCTTTCAGTAGTTTGGGGGAGGGGTTCCTGCTGTACTCCTCCTTCATGGCCTTTACAGCAAGAGAGGTGAAATCAAAATAAGCAATCAGGACCAGTAGCAAGCCTCTGGTCTGGCCTGGCTCTATTCAGCCCTGGCATTGACATGCGTCCTGGGCGATCCGATCACCAGTGGACAGCTCTAAGCACAGGTGCGAGTCCTTCAGTGTCCTGTGCGACACGGAAGGACTGCCTACTCAACACATGTCCTCTACGCGAGTGCAAGTACGAACTCGTTCGCTGGCTTTGTCCACAAATTTCGGGAAGCCACTAGAGCCAATAGAGACACACAATGAATGCGTCAAACATCTTGGACAATTTCCAAGGAATAGACTCAGTCTGTTTTGTTTGGATTTCTTCAGTGGTGTGGTGCGGTGTGATTTTTCCACTAGGTGGAGCAACGGCACTACAGGTAGCTCGGTGTATTTTGCGTTGTATTTTGAAACATTACTATTTTAAAAGTATTTCTGATGTCACACAAACCACTGAGTGAATGCCAGGTGTGAACTGATGTACTTAGAGCTTGACACACAAGACATATGTTAATACCAGGTCTGAACAGGGCCTATGTCATGTGTTGAATCTGTTCTGAAGTGTGGGATGTTGAGGAAGATACTATTTTAATCTACTGCATAAAAACCAATCGTGTTAAGGGTACACATAGTACCTGCCTCCTACCCAACGCAACGCTCTATTTAAAGATGGATGAGAGCTGATCCTTTCATTTTCAACACAGATAATGACCCGATATCACTTAAGAGGGTTTAGATTCTATTGCAAAGACCTACGAAGAAACACACGTGTTACAATAGAGAGAAGACGGAAGTGGCAGCGATTGTTCTGCTAACCTGCAGCCCCTGCTGCCCTTTTGAGAGCATCTTTTGCAACATGTCAACCCTCTGGTTACAGACACTGCTGTTTTCATCCTGTGGGGGAAAAAAACAAAAAGGCATATGGAGGAACTGTGCATTAGACAACAGATGAGAGGCATTCCAGCAAAGATTAGAAATACGTAACCATGATGCATTTAACAAATATTGAGGCGTACAGAAAATATGTGAGAAGGGATGAACAATACAACGCTATTTTAGATAGCATGCCGGCATGACGTGTAAAACAACAGCGTCTGTGTTTAGTGTGCGTGTGAGTCTATTTAACTCCGTTACCATCTCCGCTGACGGCTTAACTGTGTAATAACTCTGGTGCCCAGAATAGCGAGGCGCATCTTGAGGCCCAAATGAAACCCCTCAAGATGGTGAGGAGGGAGAATAGGGAAGGAAAGCAAGTTTGCGGAGGAAAGAAACAGAGGACAACAGAAATGAACGGATGTCTTTAGTACCCATGGTGGTTGAGGGAAGGAGAGGCGGTCCAGAGGACTGTAGGGGCGTTCTGCTGCTGGGGAGTTTGGAGAGGAAATGCTAACTCCGAGCATTTGAGACTCTGCTTCAGACAGAGGGATCTGGGCGAGCCCAGGAGGACGCCCCAACACTGTGAGGGCCACATAGGAGCCCGCTGGATAGGAAAGATCATAGTCAAAGAGTCAGTTATACTTAAAAGGTTTACTTGTTAAATGTGTGGCTTTTGCTAGAAGACTTACATTTGATAAGTTTCACCACCTCAATGTGGTTTGAATGTGTAACAAGGGTCCCGTTAACCTGGAAGACAGCAATGAGGAAAATTAAAAAACAGATGCCGAGACCAAAAACCTCCCATTCTCAGTTCAGCGTTACAATTCGACGTCTCCCTCCATTCCCAGAAGCAGCATAAAGAGAGTAGACATACAAACGGACCAGAAGGTGGCAGCCTACAGCCTCCGTATTGGCCTTGGACAAGAAAACAGTGACGTTTGCAGGAAGGAACATGGAGGAAGATGTACACAATACCTTGATGATCCTGTCTCCTGTCTGAACACCTGCCCGCATAGCAGCCCCATCTGGCAAACGCAACACAAGAAAACAAATGATAACGCAACAGAAGAGGCGAGGAGAGATATAGAATGAAATGGGTGGAGGGGAGACGCATAAGACATGCAGCTTTATGGCGTAATTGCTGATATTTCTGCACAATGAATAGATAATATAGCCTTGACAGACCAGATGTTGCAAAGTGACTATTTGAGTGCCATTTTGAAAGATCATAACAGTGGTTATATTATACGAAAGGACCTGTTTCACAGCTCCACCCAAAACAAAGGGATTTAGGCACGAGACAGGTTATTATGAGATCCACGCCTGACTCTGTAGTCAGCAGCATACAGCTCAAGTATTTTGCAAACCAAATGCAGTTTTACTGATACACTATTATGATTTGCATTTTGTAATGGTATGGACATTTTAACTGGTGTCACTGAACCAAGGACATAATCTTGTCTGATCAGTTGGACTGAAAGTAGAAGGATGAACAAGAAAAGCAGCAGCAAGATACTACAGATACATTTTGTTCATTTAAAAACAAAAAAAGAAGTTGTATGAATTATTCAGATGAAACTAAGAAGACTGCTTTGAGTCGAGTCGGGGACAAATGGGAAGCCACACGGAGATAGTCGAACACTCCCCGCGCACTGACGACAGTAAGTCCTCGATCAGTTCCTTCCTTTTCTGTCTCTCTGCTCTACTGTGTAGACTGAACATGTTTCTGTAACCCGATAGCAGCCCACATCATTCTCTACCGACAGAGAAAGTCTGCCGGGGACCATATAAGTATCCTGTCAAAGACAACATGATGAAGCAGAAGCTGCAGCTATACTGTGAAACTACCGAGCAGGAAATATACAGTCAATGGCTTCACTTCTCTAAGTGCCAGAGTGGTGGTGGTTGCTGAGTCCCAATTATCCTTCACATCTGTGAGCAAACCACCATGACAGTTTGATGTCAGTGCATGAAAAAAGGAGCTCATATCTCTATTGCAATTGCTCCGACCAGAAGTGGGTATTGTAACACCAGATTTTTCTTTTGTCCTTTTAAGTTTGAGACTCCACCTTACCTTCTTTGACAAGCTGCACAAACACTGGGTTGTCACCACTGACAGTGAGCCCAAAGCCATTTTCATCTTTCTGGATGATTACACATCGTTGAACCAGACCTGCAAGTGAGACATAAATACATAAACAGTGTCTTCAAAAAGTACCAGGAAGTCATTAAAGAAAAAATGTACTCGCTGGAGTAAGTGCATCGAATGCAACTAAACCTCGGCCTTGTTCTAAAACCTGAGCAGATATTTGAAAGAAATTGAAGAATGTATTGTGGATGGACACAACCGACCGATAATAATCACACTTTGCAGGCTATGAAGAGCAGTTTTTACACCCATTTAAAGGATGGGTTCACATTCTCTAAAGTATAACTTAAAACAATAACCTTTGAACTATCATTGATTTCAGCCTATGTTCCTCCTATCCGTACTGACCATTAACATATTGTGACACCCATCACTTACACTGAAATTGCTTTAAAATGGGATCTATATGCAGCCAGTATTGACATACTGCTTTCAATAAACAGTGCATATGGGAATGTTAGTATTGTTTGTTGAAAAGAGTCTTTAACATACCAGCACATAACCCATCTCCTGTAGTCTAGGATAACAACATTACAACATCCCATAATCTGAGCATGTACAGTTAATAAAGCTTGTTCTAAGGTTGGCCAGTAAACATTTACATAGCAACATTTTTACACACGTTGTCTACTTTCTCAAGATACCAAAAAAATAAAATAAATCCTTTTAAAAACGTAAACACTAATAATGAGGGCCCTTCTGTGTGAGGCGACGTTTGAAACAGGAAACCGGGACATATTTGGTTGTATTTGGTTGTAGTCTCACGAGCCAGAAGGAACGTTACTTTTCAGGTTTTTCTTATGAGGTGTAGCGTAGCAAAAACAGATTAGAGCTTATCTAATGTCTGGCCCGACACTGACTAGACTTACAGGATAGTACAGACAAAAGAGCACACAGCAAAATGCTGTAAAAGCAAAACATTAGATATTGATATAAAAAGGAGATTTTATAAGTAACCCTAGAGCTGGTTTCTTGTGCAGAATCGACCAGAGAGGTGATTCGATCGATGAGGACAATGGTGGGGTTAGGTTGGAGAGTGGGAGGAACAGGAGCTAATACACGGAGAGACGTTAGGGGAAGCAAAAGCCCCAGGCTGTGTGGGGGGGGGGGGGGGCATGGTGAGAGGGTTAGGCAGAGTGCGGGAGTGGGGGGAAGGGAAAGGGGGAGAGGGCAGGGGTGTCAAGGTAAAAGATGATGGGTTAAAGAACTGGTGTGAATATGCCTCTAGATGTTGGTCTTTTGCCTCTGTAGAGGTTTTTGGTTGGTATATACCGAGAGGATCGCCGATCAGGTTAATCCATCTAAACTCATGTATTATTCAGAGGTTTGATTGATCTGACATCTGCATCCTTTACTGAAACACAAGCTACTCTAGAGAATAAACTGACCTTTAATACTGACAGAGTACCTTAAGCCCCACAATCACAAAAAGGAGGAACCATTACAAGAAATCATTACAATGACGCATACAAAAGGTCAGACTACTTTCCTTAAATCTAAAAGTCTGTTTAAAATAATCCAGAGCTTCAAGTGCTGTTCTGTGATAAAGGCTTTTCATCTGTGAGTTTATCCTATTCTAAAAGACTGAACACAATGGAGATAAGTGACTCAAACACACCTATGCTTTGTTGAATATGATAATTGATGATATCTTGATGAACTGTGCCCTAGACAGAGGTTACATCCGCACTACTACGTTTCCCTTTTAAAACCGAACGCATACGTTTAGAAACAATGACGTAGACACCCGTGTTCGCTACGTGATTGGGTGATTTGTTTCTACATGGATAATGGATTACAAGCGTTACTGGCCTTGTTGTCTATGCTAGCAGCTGTTGTGCAGTTAAATAAATTCTACGACTGCCGACATGCGGAAGAAGCAGCTGTTTTCGGAGCGATTAGCGAGCGGCGTGTCCAGCGGCATTATCAGCCCTACGGAGCGGACGTCTGACGTCACGGTTTGCGGCTTTGAGGAGGGCGGTGGACACAAAACAGAGGACTTTACTTTTCTTATTAATGCTTATTTTGTTCTGCACAACTATTGTAAAGTTCACACAGAAACTGTAAACGAACAAAAGCATAAATGCTCTCCAGTGCGACAGAGACTTGAGCCACCCGGCAGAGCTACGAGTATGAAAACAGACAACAGAGGAAACGAATGAGAGACGTGTGTTGACCACATTTATGGACCCATCATCCAGTAAACTTTGATTTTTAAGTGTTCATTTTAAAGTAAATTTGATGCGTGTGTGAGAGAGACAGAGCAAGACCTGCAACCTTGTAACGAAGTTTGAAAAATAAAACTTTTGTCCGTTAAGAGTTTATAGATGAAGATCTTAAGTATCAAGCACAACCTTTCATTATTTAAGACTACTCTAATACTATTAATAATTACTATAATATTTTCTGTTTCCTGTTTACACCGGCAGCCCATGCCCAGTGTACATGAATCGTCATATTAGTTTTCAGGCTTACAGTATGGAATTACGGTTTAAAGTAAACTAATCAAATGTATCCTGGTATTACAAAATCTAACTTTGAAGTTCTACAATCAATGGATTCCAATAGTGACCATTTTTTTGTGGTGAAAAAAAGTTAATAAAACATCACGACAACTTATCAAGCATACAGATGGATCGTGAAAAGAGGGGTTTTAATTGGTTTCTATGGTTTTGTATAGATTTTTCTTTTAAAAGTTTAAAAACCAAATATCTCACAATTTGTACCAGTTGTTCTGCTCAACAAGTACACAGACCAAAAGACCAAAACTGTGGTTATTGAAAGCATACCTGTTACCTGTATACCAGATGAATCGGTTTACCACACAGCACTACATGCAACTCAGCGCTTTGACCAGCCAGTCATAAATTTAATAATGATTAAAAAAATATGTGAAACAAATAAAATGAGTTTGCTGTCACTCTACTTAAAACCAACATCTAGTGGCAATTTCACACCGTGGGCTACAGCATATATAGATGCAGCTGTCACACCAGCCAATCCAGCAGGAGCATCTTACCACAGGACTCAGGCTTCCCCTCTGCTAGCAAACTGCTGCTGCCACTCTTCTGCAGCACCAGAGCTTCTGCTCACAGCCCCCACCACGCAGACAGCACAGCAGTGTACAGAGACACGCACAAACAAGACAAGAACCAACACAAGGAAAGGAAACACAAAACAGGAAAGAGAAAATCATGAGGGAGAAAATTAAATGAACAAATAGGTAGTTTAATAAAACATAATGATTTGGACAGGCAGGAGTGCAGTCACTAAAAAATGAACTCGCTAGTCTTTTGTTGAAAGTGCCTCCAGTCCTATAGGTGGCACTCTACCAACGCATTGCGACTGCGATGACAGTGGTCGCATTTTTACAAACTTTGTGTCCTGCATTAAATTCACCAGCTTTAGTGGTTTAAGCGCAGATTTGATTGTAAAATGCACCAGAACCTTAATAAAATAAACCAAATTTGCGGGCTTTGTGATTCAAAAGTATTCTGGTAATACTTCAAAGGCCTTACCTAACTGGAACTGAGCCTGCAGCTGGTAAAATACCATTTATATTCAAAGCACTTCAGGTCCGTCTCTCAAGACCCGATGATAAGAATAAACAAAAGATAGTTTATGCTAATAACAGAGGAGGAACCGGTCTTGGTCCAAGCCTTTTTTTAATGTCCAGTATATTTTACGCCGTTAAAGATAATAACTTAACTAGTGGTGTAACAGATCATTGTCGATCCGGGATTTGTACGGATCCCCCCTCACGGATCGGCCCGCATGTGAACCGCGGATTAAAAAAACCATGATCAGGGATGTCTAAAAGTTAGATTTGCTCCCTTTTGTTTCTGGGATCCGATCCGAACCGTGACTTTTATGATCTGTTGCACAACGAAGCTTCATTTTTGCACACGATTCATTTGGAAACATGTGACTTTCGTGAGCCAGCATTAACATCCATTTCTAGAGTATCTGACTACTCCTGCCCATCCTTAATAAACCCAGTTTGAAATTATGACAGAAAAGATGACATCTAGGAAAATATTATCAAAGAGTTCATGCTTCAAGATAACTAAAAGGGGATAAATAGAAATAGAGACGACCACCATGCAGACATGCAAAAGATCATTACACAAATCCAAACATGACTAATGTCAAGAATGACCCGAAGATATAGCTTTCAATTAAATAAGGAATAATCTGCCTCTCTGTTGTTACTTTGCACTTGGTTTAATCGCTTTATCATTCCAAAAGTGGAAGGAACCACCAGAGAAACACAAGAGGTTCTAGTGCGGCTCTACACAACAACGTGCAGGTCTTGTGTAACCAGTGAGAAAGCACATCTTGTCTATGTTTTGTTGCATCATACAGAGATAAGCCGCCATGTGGTGTGGAGAATTTTCTATTTTGTTTTGAATACAGAAGCTTTAGTCATATCTCAAATCATGATTGCTGACAAACACTACAGGGAGTGTCAAACCAGTGGGATTCTGAACCCTAACAATCTCACCCTGCAGTAACCTCGAAGCTGGAGCGCATAACAGGCTTAATGGCTTTTTGTTCCTGTCAAGTATGCATCGAGACCACCCAACCACTTAACATACGAAACGCACAGTACACTGATTTATGTTAAACTACAAGAACCACGTGGACATTTAACATGCAGCTGCAGATTTTCGGGTCCTATAATCAAACCTTTCTTTGCTTATCGGCTTAAAACCTGCAACACCTAAAGCAACATCAGCTTGTGCCAAACAGTCGGTATAATGCAGTGCAATGGAGACTTAGCCAATAAACACTTATTATACTGTCCATTAGTTAGAATTAACACACACAGCTCAAGTGGTAAGACTCTAACAATTATCTCAGATCACACAAGTGAAATGAATGTACAATGTTTAAAGAGAGCACAATACATATAGCAAGAAACACACACACACCACCTTTCACCATCCCAGCATGCCTTGAGCATTGAGCAAACTATCACCACCACAACTGTTTCATGACACAGTGTTTGTGTGTTAGAGAGAGAGAGAGAGAGAGAGAGAGAGAGAGAGAGAGAGAGAGAGAGAGAGAGAGAGAGAGAGAGAGAGAGAGAGAGAGAGAGAGAGAGAGAGAGAGAGAGAGAGAGAGAGAGAGAGATATGAGGCAGTCAGATAAAGTGATACATACAGAGATAGAGGGACGGGATAGAAAGACAGCAGAGTCTGTGACAGACAGTAAGAAAAGAATGAATAAGAAAAACAGAACAGAGGTGGAAAGTTACCTGTCGGGTCAAACTCATTGGAGGGAAGTGAGGTTTTGTCACTTTTGGGTTTCTTGTCCGGGGGGTGGTCTTTACTGAGAATGCTGCTGGTTCTAGAGAAACAGAAAAAAAGCATTGGCATTTATCCCGCATGTGCTGTCATATGCAACACTGTCGACTTTTAGAAGAAGCATTTTTTTTTGTTTTTTGCACGAGATGCAAGCAAGTGAAGGTTCAGGAGGAATTACAACAGCACACAGAACCAGCAATTGTTCGCTGTAGCATTGAGAATAATGTGGCAAGATGACCCCCGAGTGTATGAATCACGCTGAGTGCGTCTACTGTATAATGTGACAGCCAGAGAGGATGTGGAGTCGCTCTGCCGAGTGCCCGGGGAGCGAGGCCAGAGAAAGGACGCTCCTCACAGGAGGTGCTACGAGGCCAGACTCCGGCCTGAACCTCGGGAGGCTATGTATGGCTGCTTCTGCCTATGCCGGCCCCAACTGTGAAAGGCCACTGTTCTGTTCACAGTGAAAGGCAGTGATGGACCGCCCTCAGAAGAGGGACCCCTTTGTCCCTCACTCTGGGTGTGTGTGTGTGTGTGTGCGTGTGTGTTTGTGTGTGTATACATGAGTGAGACGGGGGGGGGGGGGGGGGGGGCGAAGAGGGTGTATGTTTGGTCTAAGCTCTGAAGACTTCTGTTGCAGCACAGCAGTTCCTAGTAATACCTGCCTCATTTCCCTCATCTGGAACTCTGTGTATGTAAACCACTGGTTGGTGTGTGTGTGTGTGTGTGTGTGTGTGTGTATGTGGCCACAGGATGTCATACCCCTAAACATGCATAGATATTTGCAATAGAATTTGAGAAAATAAAAATCCTTACCTGTTTGCTTTCTTGGGAAACCTGCAAGATAAAACAGAAGGCTCATCAGTATCTCACAGCAATGAACTGATAGACGATGAATGCAATGAAGTGAATCAAAGCTGAGCATGTATGCGTAGATGGAGGGTGGAAAACAAGACGCCAAAGCTGACAGCTTCCCCTGAGACCCATATTGTGGTAAACATGATAATCCTGATGAAACATCAGAGTTCTTCAGCTGCAGATTAAAGCCCTTTCCAGGTCAAATGTCTCCTGCCTCTTAGATCTCAGCTGTAAGTACATGCATGTGTGTGTGTGTGTGTGTGTGCCATGATTTAGTTCCTGACAGACATCATGACTTGACTGTAATAATCATCTCCTAATCACATCCATGGCCTGTTTCCTTCGAGGCAGCCTGCCCTGAGACTGATTACTGCCACAGCGTGAGGTAGAGATGACATTATTTAGGGATGCCGTCAGGACCGTAATGGAAAAGGTCGTGTTTTCCAGGAAGTTAGAGATCTATGTATTGACGTGCTGTTGTGGCTGATGCAAATTGAAATGTCAATTTAGATTTAGGGAGGTACTGCAGTGTTCATTCTCACAGTAGGCGTTTGATCTCATCTTGATAATAAAACCCGATGGAGTGAAAGTAATTCAGAGTGAAATAATGAATTCTGCATTGAAGATTAAAGGTTTTCCACCTCACTTTGACAATGCCTTGGACTGTAAAGAGTGAATATTAGCATCTGTGGGAGTATCAAAAAGTGGACCTGGTAATTCATACATAACAACCTATTTTAACTCCGGTACTCTGTAAGTGATACGAGTGATACAAAGTGTGATATGAGCCACACTTTGAAATGGGCAAAATTACTTATTAAAGTTCTAGGTTCCCTGGAAGTCATTGAGAGAATCTATACCAAAAGCTATTTAAAGGCCAATGTTAATCATATATTTTATATTTAATGCAATTTGCACTGAAAGGAAAATCTCCTGAACACATGCATAGACTTTGTGCCAATTAACTAAATATAAATTATTCCTGGTGGGTTCTGCTCTGAACAGAAGGAGACATGTTTTGCTATTCTTCTTCATCTATTTTGACAAATAACTAATGTTGAACCACAACATTTTTTATTGTTACGGTTACCATAAAACCTATGTAAAGATTCAGTTTAATTTGTGTTTTATTATTGTGATGAAGTGGAGAGCATGATAAAGATTGATGTCTCAGCCAGGATATAATCCCACAAAAATAAAATACTTTTTTATACTTTATTGTAGTGCTGGGCGGTATGACCAAAAATGCATATCACGGTATTTTGTAAGATTCTGGCGGTTTCACGGTAATTTTTTTTTCCGTGTTAAAGCATTAATTAATTAACGCCAACCGGCCAGCGAGCGGTGAACAGCTGTTTGTGTGGCGTGGCTTCCGTTCCGTCACTTCCTGTTTCCTTCACCTACATTCCCCTGGGCCCTAAGCCCCTCCAAGTACAGCTTCTTATCACCGTCTAACAATGTACATTTACAACAAATACCACACATATTACACGGTAATCAGCGTTGCATATGTGTCTAACCAAAATACATTTTGTTGTTCAGTCTTTGTTCATCCTGCATCGCTCTTTTCTGTTCTTTAATGTAACGTTACTGGAGCGAGAGAGCCTCTCCCAGCGGTTAGCAGACTGTTGTTAGCGAGCTCTACCCAGCATGCAGTTCGACGGTGAAATTTTATAAATGTACAATTATTAGTGTTACAAATTGTTTATGTGTCATAAACTGTTGTGTCGTGGTGTTTTGCCCTATTAAAGAGCGTTAGTTGTGGGTTGTTAATTGTTGTTATAAAGTTGTAACCATGACTAGGGTTCCCTCTCAATACAGTTAAGAAACTATCTCCGACCTTAGCGCTCATAGTCTAATTGTCCGCTCCACGCTCCGGAGCAGTAGGTGGCAGTAATGCACCAATAAGATGGATGCCAATCGCCGTAAAACTAGAAGAAGAAGAAGTAGCGCTCTCAGCGGCAAACAATATATTTTGCTGCCTGTTGAAGAGCGACAGAAGTTGTTTCGGCTGTATATGAAAAATTCATATCATATGCGAAATTGAAACCGGTATACTGGTTCAACCGGTATACCGCCCAGCCAGTATACCGCCCAGCCATACTTTATTGCCAAGCCTGCATATCTGTATTCAGGGAATATATTTGCTAGGAGGGATAACGGATCATTTCAAGTAAGGTTTGACACTTGTAAAATGTAAATGTGAAATAGTCAAAGACAAGAATGAACCGGTTGCACTAGTATCATTTAAAATCTAAATGCACACAGTATTAGAATACAAAACAGTAGTACGATCACTACACCAGTCTTCCGTAACAGGGAGGACTCATGACTAACTAGCCCACATTAACTCTTTCTCCTGGCGACAGTGCGTCCCATTCAGAGCCATGCAGGAGCAGCTGAATGGCCCGTTTATGAAAATGCCTCCGACTGTAATAAGTTCCAGAGCCTCCAGCAGAAAAAAAGAAAAAAATAACTGTAAGTAGCCCACTCCCTAAGAAACCTCTGAATTGGAGAGATGGAAACACATAAACACACACACTGAACTGGGACATGCGTACGCTCATGGATGGTAAAACTGAGTAGGCAGATGTTGTTCTTGGTCCATCAGGAACAAATAAAAACGTGACAGGCAAACCCAGTTCTAACGGGCTGGATGATGCACCAGGCTGCCTAATAACGCTTTATTCATGTTAAAACATGAGAAGGAATTTGGTTTAGTATATCACGTAGTATCTATATTTCAAATAACTATGGAGTGACCTGCCTAAGACCCATTTAAGGGCTGAAGAGAGGGACAAAGGAGGTCATGAAGGAAGATGACAGCAATGGACAGAAACAAGAGGAAGGAGGGAAGGAGATGTTGAAGAGGCAGCAAGAGACTGAAACACAAAGCACGAGATAGAAAGCAAAAACAGAGAAACAGAGAAAAAGCATATTTAGAAAGGACATTACTGATACTGAACGCAATGGAAGAATTGATACATTTATGCAAGTTAAGCCAAAAAGCAGTAGTGATGAAACAGAAGGCTGCACGTCGGGATGAAGAAAATATTTTACAATCAGATCCAAGTACTCAAAGGGGCGAATTATGAAATCCAAAGCATATCTGGAGTGAGTTGGCAGCTAGAAGCTAACGGCGCTAACAGTGCAAACAACAATGACAATAGTGGTGCGTAAAGCTTCAACTGCGTCGCCGTGGGTTGGATGGCGTTTACCATCAGAGTGTGAAATAAAGTTTTACCGATATTGTTATCCGCCAATATTCAGTAAAAAATGAGATCAGGACATCGGCATGTACGTATGCTTTTCTAGTCGCCGATCTCTGATAATGTTCCACTGTAAACAACCAATCCGTGTAGAAAATGACCGGAGGAGAGCCGGTAAAGGGGCTAATGCCTTCAGGCTCTGTCCGGTGGAAATGAGTATTGTTGGGCGATGGTAAATTATTAGGTTATCATGATGTGTTCACATGTGATACTTGAATAAATCCAGTTGTTTGAAGGAGATATAGCGATAGATATTAGAGATGAATTATGACCTGTTTACACTAGCTCTAAGCAGATTATAATACATCATTAAAAATACTAATAACAACAATGTCTTATCTTTTATTTCCTTATCATTTGAATTGTTTTACGAAAAATTAATGTAACAAAGTAAAACGATGACATTTAGTGACTTCAGAGTGGTTGAAATGATGTTTGGGCCTGGAGCCTTGTGGACCAGCTGCTATAATCAAACAACAAAGGGATCTGTATCTGCCAATATGGATCAGGAATGATCTGCAATATATATATCAGCTGCAACAAAAAACATGATCAGGGATCTCTAGAAGTTATATTTGCTCCCTTTTTTGTTTTGTGCTGATCAGATATTTGATCCGATCCGATCCGAACCGTGACTTTTATGATCTGTTGCACCACTAGTGGTAACCGCCGTATGAGCGTAATGCAGAGTGGCGGCAACAAGGTATCCAGTGGGGCACACGCACTGGGAGCCACATGCACTATCATGCACACGCAGCCAGACCGGCTATGTAAACAAAGCACAGAGAAGCTCGGATTACGACACTATTTCTAATTTAGCATCTTTAAAGTGATGGGGGGGGGGGGGGGGTAGTTGTTGTTGTGTGAGGTTATGGATATTCAACTTCGTGGGATTTTCACAACAACACAAACAGTATATTGTGACATATAAAAATGTCCTCAAAATGCAATATTCTAACGCAAACATCAGAAGCAGAGAGTGCTTCTCCAAACCTACAATAGAAACGGTACTTTAAAATATACAATTGTTGAAAGTAACAGTTGCCTGTCAATCAGCTGCGTTGTGTGCACGTAAAAGCAACATTATGACATTACACAGAACTCCAAAGAGGCAGAAATAGTTGTACACAAATTGCAATAACTAAAAGTATTTGGTTTGGGCTGCACTTTTTAATGGGTGCTTTCAATATAAAAGGAATAACAGCAGCACCTCGGCTGAGTCATGTGTGCCTCCATAGCGTATATATGTATAAATATACAGAAGATGCAACTGGAAAAATGACACAGAGCTGTTATGACTTTGAAAATTCTGAGAGGAAAAGTTTGTCAAAAAGAGACTCCAGTCACTGCAGAGCTGACTGCTCATATTAAAGCTTCTCTCTTGAGTTTTCAGTGAAGAGAATCGCTGACACACAGTCACCGCTCATATAACATCACAGCACATCTCTAAGAAACCCTCATAATGGCTCCACATTAGTCTCTGTCCAGTAGACAACAACAGCTTATTGTTCCATGTCCTGATTATACTCTACTACTCTGTTAAGAACAATAAACAGCGTACACCAGAGCTTAAACAATAGTCGATTGATTAATCAGCAACTGGTAAAATGTGCACATTTTAATAACAAAAATGTAGATCTATGGACAAAAACAAGCAGTTTGGATCTTTCCGCTTGGGCTTTGTGACGGCTCTTTTGCAAACCTAACACTTATTAGACTAAATGATATATTGAGATTAACTTATTATGCAATGTGAACAGTAGTGACATGTGTATTTAAGTTTGGACTTTTTGTCTTGAGATTATATGTAGATATAGCAGAAACTCTGACAACAACATGCTAAAAACAAGAACATCATTTCCCCTGAAAAGCGACAGACAATGTTTAAGAATCAATTTCCCTCAGCTCGTTTAATTCTTCAGATCCAGCTATAAAAGTGTCCCCAGTCTTTCTTGACGGGTCCATTAAATGTGCAGCGAGTGAGAAAAGGAGAAAGAAGGCAAAGTCAGGACAGGGTGGGATGAGAGGGAGGGGCAGCACTGGAGCGGGCCTGGGCTTGAATGCTCCATTGAGGTTTGGTGTTTTGATGGAAAACTGTGGCAGAGCTGGGCCAACTGCAGCAACAGAGGCCGAGACCAGACCAGACCATGAGAGAGAAAAAGTAGCGAGGGAGGGAGGGAGGGACGAACGGCCCTGAGGGAGCAGGACTCTCACACACAGACATTTCTGTGAACGGGTCTCTCAAAACTGAAGAGGAAGGAAAAAAAGTGAACCAAAAGAAACTAGACCGACTCGTGCAAGATTCAGGGGAAGCACTTCAGGTTATTCTCAGTTCCTCTTAGAGTCAGGCTAAGCAGATATATATAGAGAGAAGTTTCACTCAACATTGAATTACAAGCTGCTAATATTTAAAAAGAGCCAACGCAAAAAAAATAAACCACAAACACGAGGATAAGAGTTGGCAGGGTACATCCGATGGGCCCAAGTTATAAAACAAAGTAGGTGGACGATTGATAAAGTATCTTTACGCTGACTTTTTCCTGTCAGACAATGTTGATGTTGTAACTTGTGCAATAAGGAGTTGCTGCAGTAATCTGGAGCAGAGCGACACGGCTCACAGCACAGGTGTTGTTGGGGCCGGGAGAGGTGGGGCCTGTTTGAAACTCGGAGAGGATTGGATGGTTTTGGGAGTTGCCTGGAGGCTACAGAGATCAGACCGAGGGTGTGTTTCATTCCAGGCGGTGAAATACAACATAACCTTGCACCCTGCAAAACACATCCTCAGATGTTAAGATTACAGTGGAAAAACGTGGCAGAACTTGGGGTGTAACTTCTGTGGCGACGGCACAATGTCCTCAGCTGGGTTTTGAGCTGAGTCATGCCACATAATCTGGCAATATCTCCTTTTCAGCTACCCTTCGAAAACTGCTCTGTGATTCTATCTCAATGGTGTAATGATACAGTCTCTTGAATGGCCTGATTCATGCCTGCAGCCTGCCAATAGGAGAGAACACACACACATCGTGTTATCTAATCTATATACCCGAGTCACACAATGCCACAACTCTCAACGCATGGCCATAGCAGTTTAATCATACAGTATACAATGGTGTATATTGGATTTAAAGAAAGAGAGCATTAAGTGAGTGTATGAGACAGACAGAAACAGAGAGACAGAGCGAGAGACAGAGAGCGAGAGACAGACAGAGAGAGAGAGAGGTATGGTGTGTGTTGGAGACACAAGAGCACTAGCTCTGGAGCTCAAGCTACAGCCTCGGGGGGAAAACAGTGCCCTTTCTGCCCCAATAAACCTCATCAGGATTCCTGACGTGAGGGCCGGGGGATAGACATTTCTTCACGCTATGCTGTCTGCTGTCCTACAGCACCAGGAGAGGAAAGGAGGTGGTTCAACACGCTACACCGTCTACACTGCTGCTGGTCACGAGACCTGTCACAAACACCTAAGAACTTCTCTAATCCACGAGTAACTTCTTTGAACTGAGTATCTTCAGTTTAGCCCTTTAACTTGTGCACTAGGGTATGTGTAATAGTCTGCAAGGGACACATGGACACCTGGACCAGACTTGTATGATCTGGTATCCTGCGGTGATCTCAAAACTGTATTTATGTGCAGTCATAAGCAGACCTATGACGGCATTCAAGAGGGTGCGACCTGTGGTAAGAGCACATTAGTGACACATCTCTCCAAAGCAATCAAATGTTCCATCCATTACATAGAGAAATCAAGCTTAGTGAATGCAAGATGATACTTATTACACGAAGTGGTTTGTCACAAAGACAAAACATCAGGACATTTATGGGACAACAAGAACATCTAAACCGAAGAGTCTTTCAAGCAAAGCTGTAATGATTCAAAGTACATCCCTACACTTTTGCTTCCTCACCCTCCTGTTTTCATATCCTAGCTTTCGGCTATCAAACTGATTTGAAGCCATTGAAAAAGCCTCTTCCACTCAACCAGTGCCAGAACCTGTGTTCTGGCACTGGTCCTTGTAGAGAAAGAGTTAGGGACGTGTTGGTCTGTCTAGTCACCCCTGAATCAGCAGAAACGAGGACTGTAAGATGAATGGCCGTGCTGCAGCAGGCTGATGGTCTCTCCTTATACACAGAGAGCACCCCCACTCTGAGAGCCAGAGTAGAGGAAAGAAATCAGGCCACAGATTTGACACCCAATCAGCTCCTTTGTAACGTCAAACAGCCCGTTTCCTCCTACAAAGATTGGCCAGACATATTCGTGCACTGACACAAAAGAATGAATCCGTATTGTATGTTTATCAATTTACATAATCGATTTAGTGTGAAATATTGGAATTTAACAGCATAAGAATGTACTCTAAATCCTAAGCGTCACATCTCTTGGACCACTGTGCAGTCTGCAGAGTATCGTGGCTTCACAAGTGTCACAGTTAGCTCGAAGGCACTAGCCTAGTTCAGAACCCTTAAATGGACATGTGAAGAGATAACACTCGGGGAAGACGGCTCTCTACCCTCATCCCCTTTTTCTCTCTATTGTAGTGATCCTGTCTTTTGTGAAGTGAAAGTAATGTTTGGGCCCTGAAGCTCTATTGGCTAACAGGGCAGGATTGTAGAGGGTGTCCACAAGCATCAGCGTCACAGGGCTGGTTGATAGACCCCAACTCCCCCCAGCACTCAGAGCCCCAGCTAATGCCTAGACTTTACCGACAATCCAACATCACGACCCCAGAGGCATCGTCTGTTTCTTTCTTTCTCTGCTATCGCTCTCTTTCTCTTTTGCTATCTCAGTGTCCCTTTATTTCCTTTTAGCCAGGCTTGTCTGGACTAAGATAACTAAAGAGGAATATTAATACCCTCAAAAAAGCACACAAAAGGGCCCATGCTACACCACAGAATGGGCTAACCACCTGTCCACTTTTCATCTATACACGGCTAATTTGGGAAGGCTAATTTGATGTTCTACTCCCTACCTCCAGGCATGATGAAAACATGGTGACGATGGGAGAAACAGGTCGACTGAAGCAGAGAATGGAATAAGTGATGGGTGCGATTGAGAGAGTGTGTGAAAAAGGGTGAGATGGGAGCTGGCCAGAATGAACAGAGTACAGTGAGAGTTGGTGTGTGCCTGCCAAATTGACATCCGGGTGTGAGCAGTCTTCCTCAGGTCCTCATTTACATTCTATAAATAAACAAAACTAAGAATTTGGTCTGCAATACAAACAATTCAAGTAATAATGAAAAGATAGAGCTTTGATTCCAGCTTTTGTCAGAGGATAATGCAGATAATTGCTGCAAAGAGAATCCACAGCCAGCCATCTGAACCTAAATGTGAACATGTTGTCAATAACTAAACCAATTTCCGGAGCACTGTGTTAAAGACATCACTGACAACTGTAATTGCAACGGTAGAATGACTCCAGGGTGGCACATGGTGACATGACATGATACTCTTTGTAAAGGTTTATTGCAGAGCTGCTGTGTTTGACTGCATCAGGCCGAGGACACATGCTGCGACTTTTACCAACTGGAAAACGCGAGGCACGTTGGTCGGGAACTGGGTTCCTGCTCTTGTGCCAACTTTCCAGAGCACGGAGACGGGTTGCGCCTGACATTGCTAAGCGGCTGTAATAAAATAATATGATACTATTATATCATTAAAACACTGTCCGTGGGACAGATCGTAAAGCTCCGCCTAGCCCTGCACTAAAATAATCAACTTTTACTTCTTATCTTTACCATAGACCGATATTTACGGAATAAAGGAAAGATATCTGTCGGCTGCAATTGGTTGTTCCTCGTCACATGACATGCGGTGCTCGTTGCTGTGTTCCAAAAGATTAACTATGTAAATCTCAGGGCGCAGCCATCGCGCCCTGAAAAATAGGCGCCAAAACGGCGTCGCTCTCGCTTTGAGCTCACTTTTTTTAGCACGCCTTCCGTGCGTCTACATCGACAACAATGCATTGGAGGGCGCGGAAAAAGCGACATGTGTCCAAGCCCTAAGACTACTGAGGTGTTCCTGATGGACTGATATTTCTGTGTACCACTATACTGCATCGTGTAGGTGGCATTTGTTTTACATAAGATGTGTTGTGTAAAGGTATTCCTCTCAATTAAAATGTATTGTTAGACCACCTTGTAAAAAGATTTTGATTGAAATTCAAATGACTAGACTTCAAAAGTCTAATCCTTACTCTATAATCCAGAAGCAGGGTTCCCTAAAGGCCGGGTAGGAAGATGGGGGCTCGCACACCTGCTCACAACCTGGAGCATGTTTAAATGTGTTTGCATTCAAAAACAAAAGCTTGTAGATGGTTGAGATACCACCATTGTCACATTTTGAGCCAAGACATTATCTAAATGCATCAGTTGGGAACGACCTGGTAATATTTAGGTTGGCAAGAGCTTGCTATGACCGAAAAATGCAGCAACAAAGTATTAATGGGAAAGAAAGGCCGACGGGCCTCAACACGTAGGGTTTTAAAGTAACCAACAGTCAAACACCAAAAGATAGTTTCAGAAGTTTGTTTAGACTTGAACTAGAGTTATTTTGCCAAACTGCAAAAGATAAACATTATCTCCCAGTTGCAGCAAACATGTTAAGTGTATAATGACAACATTCTCCAACGCATGCTATGCTGCACTTGTGATCAGAGCTTAAAATGACTCCTGGATACTCGTTTAAATGCACAGTTCAGAGCAGCTGACGCAGCTTCCCTGGTATCAGTGCTGACTCGATGGAGTAGTAGTGCATTATAAGGGAGGGATGCCAAATACAGGAGACGCATACAAGCAGACCGACCTGTTAGAACTAGTCATGAAAACATTCATCGTGAGGATTCCACGACAGGGAAACATCAACTCCAGAGCCACGTTATTATCCTTTGGTGTTGACATAATTTATTAATCAATAGACAGAATATCAATAGATAACTATTTTGATTTCGTTTTTTTGTATCCAGTTGTAACACCAAGCATCTGCTTTTCACTTTTTTTTATTTTAATATAAATCGAAAGCTCTTTTTTTATGTTTTTCGGCTGTTGGCCTGACAAAACAAACACTTACATCATGATCAATCATAATGAATCATTTCATAACAAACTTGTTAGTTGCAACCCTATTAGCATTACCGAGCCACACACATTTTTCCTCAAACAGGGTAGTGATGAACACATGACCAATCAGCCTCCCTGAATGTACCTGGCCTACGCTGGTGAAGGAGCACTCAGCGGGCAGCCAGATTGCTCCAACTAAAAGCTATTGTTTACTATTAGTGATGTCACCAGCACCACTTCCACTGGGAGGGCCTCAGGGGGGGGGGGGGGGGGGGGGGGGGGGGGGGAACGTGGAGATCAGCAGAACTCAATGACAAAGAGCTAATGGCACGCTAAACTGACCCATCGGCCGGCAGCCCAGCCCCAATGGACGCTGAATGCATACTCCAACCACAGCCGACAGAGCGGAAAACAAAAAGCACAACACCACGCATAGAGGTAGAGGAAGCAAGGACGGGGAAATACAATCGGACTTAAAGAGAGAAGGAGAGACTGGAAAGACAATTAATCAATAAAGTAATTATCAACCACTGTGGAAAACACCCTTGAAATCAGCTGCAGTCTAAACAATATGTTAGTGCAACAAAAAGGTACAGAGCTAGTTGCTTTCCCAGTCTACTGATGTCACACTGTGTATTTCTTACATTAACAACATGGCTGGCATCATGTTCTACTGGTAGAGGAACAATTGTGACGTAGAGGACACGGAGCTTGTGAAACCCAAACAAACAGACGCACACTAAAGATGTCACCCAACATACTCGGACTAAAGGGAAGATGAACAGATTAGTGAAGCAGCAAATCTGAGATGACAAATATACTGTATGATATACTACACTGTCTCAAAGAAACATAACATTAGGTGCTTCATGGCATCCGGAATACCTCTGTGAGTGATACGTGATTGGACAGCAATGATTTGTACTGTGGTAATACTATTAAAAAACACACACACACACACACACACACAGTAAAAACAGCATCACAATAGCAGTTGGTGCCAGCTACTGTTGCCATCATTGCAGTGGGGGAGGGGGGTCATGTAAAATGGGGTTGGGCTTTAGCCTCTAGCTCGTGCCCCAGCCAGGAGGAGATTTCAGATCACAACCTGTGCAATAAAGCGTCCTTCTGCTATGAATCTACCCGAGCTCATTCCAAGTATGTGGGATTCAGGTGGAGAGGCTCGATGTAATGCATCAAGCTTGACTTCTCGTTTTCATCATATTGAGAGTAGAAAACCACTTTATACTCCAGGTACGAAACCATAGGGGAATTAACTCTTGTGAAGATGCAATAACAAAATATTGACAATTCTATCCCAGAGGATTGGGACTATACAGACTGATGCTTCTCTGCCATTCAGTGTTTTCTTCGGGTCTTGACACATCATTTAGCCCGCTGGTTTTAGCAAGTGTCAAATCTTTTGAGTTGACAGTTGCCGTAGATAAGGTGATTAGCAGACGGAGCTACGGTCTTGTCTAAACCCAGAGATTGTTTTAATAGGTGTAGGAGAAGGTTAGCTTTAAAAGGCTTAGATGTAATAGGGATGTTGAAAGGTGCACATGGATCCCAGGCGACTGCTCCCTGGCACACACAAACAGTGGCGGGCCTTCTCAATCCCTTGGACAAGTACTACTTTACTGTCTGCAGAGAACTCCCATTACCCAATGCTGAGATCAGCATGAGTTTCCATCAAGATCTGATGTCCTTCCTCAGTAATTAGATTGTATAACATAGTTATTACAGAGCACAGCACCACAAATGAGTGCTTTACTTGGACCATGTAAAACATGTTTTCACCAGAATGTGGGCTGTGTTTGAAGAAACTTTAACAAAATGTCTGTATTACAGTGAGGAGTGCAGACAAGTGCATTCACAGAATAATAAAGGCCGTTGTTATACTGTACCTGTCAGTGAAGCTGGACTGTGTGTCACTCATTGGGCTTCCGGTTCTAGATTCGCAGCAAATTATATCCGATTAACATTGTCCAGAGTGTGATGAGGCGATTTCCTGGAGCGTCCGTTCTCTTGGCATAAGTGTGAAGCAGGCAGGGGCTTTGATAATGGTGTTGGAGATAGATTACTTGTAGGACACTGTTGGGTTGTTGCAAGGCACGTCCATACACAAAAACACTACCTATACGCTAGCCAATAAACGTTACTTCCTTGCCCCAAAAATCGGAAAGCAAGGAATCTACAGAGCATAGCTTAAAAACAATATCCGGGGCCTCTGTCGTATTAGCTGTGGATGATATCCGACCAGGACTATAAACAATATGTTGGCAACACGAATAAATACACTGCGTCAGCTGGCACAAGTTTCCGTGCATGTATGAACTCCTTGTGTGTATCCTTTGCGTTCACATCCGTGCACGATATGTATCCCGATGTAACAGACACCTCGGCCCTGCGATGCAGTCCGTCTGCTTCACCACCCCCCGGTCCGGCTGAATGGCCTCGGTTCCTAAAAAAAAAAAATGATCTTTTTTTTTTTTTTTTTTTAAGATGCTGGAAATCCCACCAGTCCCATTTGGTATTCCTTGTTCCCAGAAATGCCTGCCTGTGGCTGTGGATAACACTCTCCCGTGACCATGAGAATAGCTCAATACTGAGTTGAAACGACCCGTGTTACGAATTAGCAACAACTGCAGCTAATGGTATACCGGTGTAAGACGTGAGATACACAAAAACAACTAAAACGGTTAGACGGTCGGTTAAAATAAAGCACAATGGGTGTTTTTTGGGGGAGAAAATCCTTCTCGCCAGCTAACTTAACAGCTAACAAAACAGATGAGCTCTAGCAGAAAAAAAAACTTTGCTCCGTTTGCTCTTGTTTCGAGTGCAAACTAAGCAAAGTCCCGTTCACAACAATGAGCCAAAATATATATGCACAACGCGGCATGAATGTGGCCTGGCTTGCGATATGTCTTCCGTAATACGTCCTTCAAAAAAAAAAAAGTCTCCTTCAGGAAAGAAAATCCAGGGAAGTCGGTTAGCACAGCGCGACGCTCCTTGACTCCATGTTTCCACAATTCAGTTGTTTCTCGGCACAATTCCCGTGGATGCGAGCAGGCTAGCTCCGTGTCCAAAGCTAACGGTCCTCTGTAAACAACGACAACGACAAAAGGCCACCGAGGCGGTGTGAACTTTCAGCTAACATCAAACGCCGTTTTCTCCAACGCGAGACGTTATTTTGTACGAGGAAATAACTTGCAAAAAGCGGTACCGAAAATCCCACTTTCTGCCGCTAGCAACGCCCTAGCCAGCTAGCTGTTGGAGTCCAGCAGCGCTTCACTAACCACTTCCGCCGAGAGACGGGAAAAAAACTCACTTTGTTTCAGCATGTTGGGGGACACGGCTGAGAAATAACACGGACATAATAACAACAGTATGATAACACTACTTCTACTAGTAGTAGTAATATTAGAGTATGTTATTATTCATTTATATAGCATTTCATTTTGATGTATGCCATATAAGTTATTTTATACTAGTTGACAAATTTCAATAAAAGAAAAATCGAGTGAGCATTTTTTATTTTTTTTTTTTTTTAGAGAAAAATGTCAAAAGCTAATAAATAAATAAATAAATCACTGGTTTCAGCTTCTCAAATGTGAATATTTTGTTTTCTTAAAGACATCACCTCAGACACTGGGAAAATTGTGATTTTTTTTTACCATTTGTTGATTATTTTATAGACACAACTATCAATCGATTGCATTTTTTTTAATTCAGCCCAAATATATACAGTTATAGTATATCAGACCACTACATTAGTTGACAATTTAACATAGATTGCATTGAGAGAGAGAGAGAGAGAGAGAGAGAGAGAGAGAGAGAGAGATGGAGAGAGAGAGAGATGGAGAGAGGGAGAGATGTTATGTTGTGTTTATTTGGTGATTCATAGTTTAGTCTCTTATTTAATTAATCAGCAACAATTTTGCCAATCGATATCAACCAAAAAGTCCAAACGTTCTTTGGTTCATGCAGGTTCTTTTCTTTTTCTTATATAATTGTATTGAACATCTTTGGATTTTAGACTACCAAGGAGTTTTCTCTGTTTTCTGTGTTTTACAGACTAAACTATTATATAGATTGTATACTCAATAGATTAATTGGTAAAGACAACACTGCCTATAGTTGTTGGATATAGATATAGCATGATTGCTTGCATTTCCATGTTTGGGAAACCAGCCTTAATCATTTTCCAGTAAGGAGGCACTTTCCTTTCGGTGGTTGATTAACTTGATGATTATGTGTATGATGTGTATGGTTATTTTATGGTTTTCATGGCTTTCTGCTGGTCTGTGGTTGGTCTGAGACTGGGAGAATAGTCATTATGTTCATTATTTACAGCTTACGGTCCACTCCTTGTCCATCATCAACAAGAAGACACTCTGATGCAACTGTCTTAACTCGTCCACAAGCTTGAAAGACAAAGGAACAGAGTGAAAACACACTCAGGTGTTTTGTGTTATGAATGTGTGAGAAAGAGTGTAATAGACAGAAAATGCAAAATATATTCAAGTCTAGCTGGAGGCTTTCATTCATGTCTTTGTATTTTTGTAGTTTCAAATTAATCTGCAATCTACTGCGGTGTCAGTGTACACAAGATCACACATAGTCAGTGCAATCCATATTCACTGATCCCACTAGCAGTCCATTGAATATGTTTCTTTAATTACTGTACGTGTAAGTTTCTGTTATTTTACCAAACTGAGAAAAGAAAAAGTATTTAAGATCACCAATGACACAATAAAGGATGTCATCAGTGGTTTTCAAAAGACAAGTTTCTGCACTACTACAATGAATCTGTCCATTTACCATAGTGCAGTACACGAGTGAAATATGTGCAGTAATTTGTGTGTTGTGTGTAAAGTCGTACACTGTATATGGTTATCTTCACTGTGTTGTGCATTGTCCGATTCCATGATTTGTGTTTCTGGCAGCTGACACTATGCAGTACAATACTACATTATATGCAATACACTGTGTATATAGTAACGTACAACAATGTTAACCTTTGTGTGCTTCAACGCATGAAAACATGGATTTAATGCACACATATTTAAACTGTTGAATTCATGAGGACACCAACAATTACACATTTTGATAAAGGTACAATATGACACTATTTTCAGCTGACAATGCTGTAAAAGCTTTTTTCCACTTATTAATGTACTTATTTTAGCATTGCCAAATGACTGTCCCCCTGTCTCCTCACTGATCATTCATATATAATTGATATGACACCATCGTGTGGACAGTTTATGTAACTTCAGTCTCAGTGCGATACAATCTGGGGTGTTTAATGACGCAAATGCAGCTGATTCTTTCGTCGATATTTAAATGATGGAGTTCAGAATGTATTTGAAAGCATACAAACAATCGATCACGTCTTTATTTGACTTCACTCAGGGATTACAAAGGCAAATTATGAAATCCCAAACTGAAAATGGTTCATTATTACAGTACAGCACAAGACAAAAACCAACCAAAACATAATGAAAGTACATTCAGATAACTAAGGCACACACCAGTTAGATTTTTTGCTTTCTTGGATATAACGGTGATGCTCAGAAGATTCTTAACAGTGGCAACTAGATAAAGAGACCTCGTATGAGCTACAAATCAAATATAAATATAGAACAAAGGGATGGCAGGCGATTTAATACGTTACGCTAGATATCCAATAATATTATGATCACGAGCAGGATATGGTCATAAAAATAGGAACACAATATAAAGTCTGAGCACAAAGTTAAAACCTGGTAGTTTGGTAACTTTCTTGGCGATGGAGCAAATTCAGAAACGGAGCGGGCTGAATTGTAATATTCTCAATCCACCTGCTTTCATCCCAAAAATGCACTTGTGTGTTCTGTCTGGACAATATAGTGGAAATCAATATCACAATATTGAGATGAACATTTTTCTGATTAATATCACATTGTGGCGAATGTCGGCAAAATCACACATTAAAGACAAAACTCTTCACACGTAAATCCAAATATTAATTAGTTAATCCAGTATGTTTGGAATGAGTGTAATATCATCTCAATATGATTTTACTGACAGTAGATAATTCATATCTGACATTTTAGGGGCTAAAAACATAAGCTGAATGCATGATTGCACAGATTTTCATCTTGTCCCAAGTCAGAGGCAACCTGGTTGGTCCTGACAGTAGCGTGTGTTTGTCTCAAAGATTAAGTGTAGAGCATGTACTTTAAAAAAAAAAGTGCTGGACAAAATAAATGTAACCGAAGAAGTCAGACACAAGATCAGGAGAATGTACAGACAGCTCACAATAGATTGTATTGAATTATCTTGCCTGACAAGAGCTTTGTGAGACTTAAACACAACTCTATAAAACGAAGTGGGAGCTATTAGTACAAGTGCCGACCTTTTGAAATCATACACCACACACAACTTAATACACTATCTAAAGTACAAATTCTGACACCATTTCACCCAACATGTCAAGGTATTTATAGTCAACATAAAAAAACTGGATGGACTGCAAAATAATATCGTAGCATTACCGGTGTAGAGCTACGCAAATGTTCCTCTCCTTGTATCCCGTTACACAAGGGAAGTCAAATTATTGAAATGTCTTTGCTGTGACGTGGATTAAACAAAGTAATCAAACACATCACACACACCTTCTCTGGAGTCCATCCCAACATTCTGATATAACTTCATCTCCCTGAGTTTACCATGCGCAAAAAAAAAAAAAATATCATTAGGTAACCAATCGTAACATTTTGAAATGAGTGAAAATGTTTCACAAGGAGGACAGTACATGCAAGCGGTCTCTTTCCTAATATTGAGCTTTCCTTGGGAGCACCACCACCACATATGACTAGGCCACAGTTCACTGCAAATGAAAGCAACATCTGTTCATGTGTTTGTAGAAAGCGCTTGGCTTTTCAGTGACATAAACTACATCTGTGTTTTTTAACTGCACATTGTACACAATATTCAAACATGTGCTCAGCTGCAATAGCTGTATAAAAATGAGTTGCTCTGACATTGAAATAACCCTTTTTTTATTATCAGCTCAACATACAAAAACTTGACTTTCTTTGTACTTTCCCCTTGAGCGTCCAGAGTGAAAAACAAACAGATTTTCTTTAGAGAAGCACGAGCCATCAGTCCTTCTTCTTCCCTTCATGACCATTAGCTGCCACTGTCTCCTGTTGGTCTGTCTTCTGCTTGTGCCAGCTCTTTCTCTTCCGAATGGCAAATCGAACAATGTCCACCATAAACACCCAGGATAGAGCGTACATAGCCACTCCCCCACACTTGATAAAGAATCTGGGTCTTGGGGAGATCAGCTCACAGTACAGCATTGTGCCTCCCACGAAGACTCGCATCACCACAAACAGCAGCACAAACAGGACGTCCACGACGTCCCCCAGCAGCGTCCTGTAACGTCCCGTCTGTTTGAGGAACCAGCGTGCCTGCAGGAGGGGGTTGGTGATTTCACTGCCAAAGAGTACCGCGCACGACTCAATGCCAGACTCCCCCAGCCACAGGGTCAACAGGATTCCCAGGATGCTCATGGTGTGGTGGGCCAGCATAACGGGTCCCTCTGTGCGGAAGTACACACACCAGGCCATATCAAAAATAAAGTAGCCCAGGCTCACCAGCATGGCACTTATCTGCAGAGGAGTGTTCTTAGTACCTGAAAGAAACAGTTTTTCGTTCGTATATCTTTACACAATATGACAATCATGGTATCACAAAGACGAAGCAGATAATTATTAACGTCAGCACATCAAAACAAACTTCTGATTAAGAACTTTGAGCCATACCGAATAAAACAGGAAAGGTAAAATGCTTTGGTCACCACTTTCAAAAATTGTTCCAATTAGTGGTTTGAATTAAAACGTGCACACCAACAGCTGTTTCAAGTTACACACATTTTCAACAACATGCTAAACAATGTAGAGCTGAAACAATTAATCAATAATGGCAATAAATGCATCTGCAGCCATGTAAACAAATTTGTCATTTAAGTCATTTTTCAAGCAATAACGTTGATAATTTGAGTCCGCAGAGGGTCAAGCGTCCTACCTGGATAAGTGAAGGGCCAGGGTCCATCCACATAGCCAATGTACGCCGTGATGCAGACGGCCAGGATGCCGTGTACCAGGGTGACGAGGCGACAGTTCCACTCGCAGCTCCTGGAGCCGTTTAGGTTACACAGGATAAAGTAGAGAGAGACCCAACAAGAGATGCACAGGAGAGCACCAACCACAACCAGTGCCATCTTCTCTTCTGGAGACAAAACAAAGAGGGAAACCACGAAACCAACTTGCAGCTTCTCTCACAAACTTCAGTCATCAAAGCCAACTTTGAATCACACTACACAGAGAAGAGAAAAAAAAAATGTGCAGAGGCACATCTCGCACTGTAATATCGCTTACAGTAGAAAGAGACTGCATTACCGTCCAGAGGCTTGGACTGTGCACTCCTTTGTAAGTGACCAACAATTAGCCTTTGCTTGAACTATAATGGCACTATAGTCGGCCGGCCCAGGGTCTGGTGGGGTGAGGGGGACGTCTCTCTTCTTCTGCTGTGACGTTTGCACTAGGAGGTGAGACCATGCAGATGGTCAAGCCCACTGGAACAAGATGTTCAATCGAGTCTCAAAGACTTCGAGCAAGTTTCAAAACTAGATGAGAGGTTACGAGGTGCGAGGCCTCAGACAGTTCTCATGAGAGGAAGATTCTTTCAGCTCAAATGAAGTGACGTAAAATAATAATAAAATATTTCGCTGTTGACTGTTGGCTGTTGTCAGGAGGAAGCAGTAATACTAAATGTAGTGGGACAACTTGCAAAATAGGGTGGCAACTACAAATCATTTTCTCGAATGAGGATTTTAAAATGCCAAAATATAGTGAAAAGAGCCCCTTATAACCCAATGAGATGCATTCAAATTGCTGTCCAAAGACTGTTTACAATCAAATATTAGGAAAGCATGAAATCCTCAAATTGGAGAGGCAGAGAATGTTTTAAATGTGCTTGAAAATTACAAAAAAATATTAATCAAATATCAACTAAAGTATATATAATTCCACCTGTGACGTTAAAAAGCTGCAATGGGTAGAGTTTGATGTTTATGAATGAGAGTATATAGAGGTTTGATTTGGTTTTATTCTGTCTACAGGTGACACACTTGTTCACACAACAACAAAAAGAAGAAAACAAAAGACAGATACAAATCCGTCACAGGATCGGGAGACGCAAGGACAAATAATAAGTCAATAAAACTAAATAAATAAACTAGTAGTAGCATAAAACACAAAGTAAGTGTTATACATACAATTCAAGTTAAACCCGGGATGATGCATCTCGTATTTCCACAGTTGTTTTCTTTACATAGCAAAATGAGAAAATACAATTGTAGATTGTATTTGATTCATGATAAATTAACCTTTCCTGAGATACTAGGACTGTTAAATGAAATATGTGGAGGCAGTTTATAGGTTTGTAAGATGCTCACAAAGAAAATAAACAGGCTAGAGTCAACTATAACAATGTATTCGCGTTCCCACGTGTATCCCCTTGCTAACGTAATATAGCACCTGACTGTTTACACCTAGAGCAGCTGATGCGGTCAGACTGGAAAGGAAGCAGCTCTCCATATCAGAAGATACTCTCTCAACGGCTAACTAAGTTACCCAGTTAGCCGGATCAGTTATGCTAGCAAACTAACCGGTAGCAAGCTAACGTCCAAACGGCTAACAGCGTCTTTCTGTGGGATTATAACGCACGCAGTAAGAAATATCATTACCTTGACTGTGAACATGTGGCTGTCTCTTCGTTCACATCCTGCGCGGTTTGTCTCCTGTGAAGATATCTTTCCGTGCAGGTTTCTGTAGGCGAACGTCACAGGTTGCGTTAGCGGACACTGTGCCTGCTTTTTGTTGTCGTTAACGTGAGCACAGCCTGCTTCAGCATCCCTGATTGCACTTCCACCATATTAAGTCGCTGTGCATGCAGGTGTAGCAACTAGTAGAATCAGCGAGAATGTGCCCTGGTTGTATTATCCCAAAATATACCGTAGTTAAAGAGACCATGGCACGTTTATTTAATGTTTATTAGAAAAAGTATGTTTCCATCCTTCTTGCCATCTTCCCAAAGCGATGGGAAGCGGCTTCATCTTTTTTTGAGCGGTGGCGACACCGTGTGGTCGATAGCAGGAATTACAAATACGTTCTTCTCCAGCAGGGGGGACAAAATGGAAGAACGACATTGCGTATAAATGGATTAATATTACTAACAGTCCTACATGTGTAATAAGGGGGTGAACCGTGGTGCTATGGTTGCAGATAACATCTCATTTGCATGACATGGGTTGAAACCCTGGTGGCATGTGTACACCAGCAATGCAGTCCCACTCCCACCCTTTGCTGAAGCTGTAGCCTACTTGTGCTTGACCTCCTGTGATTGGGTCAGTAAACAGCTATTTTCCACATGAACACAATGAAGTATCAAGTTATCAATAAAATTGAACATCAGTGGGCATCTTGGAGGCCAAGGGGTTTAAGATGCTGATTATATAGCCCCAACATTCCCTATGCAGTCCAGCCTTGGACCTTTCCCCCCCCCCCCCCCCAACGCCTTTTTCCTTCCCTTCCCCTATTTCCTGTCAACTCTCCACTGTAAATTGTCTAATAAAGACACAAAATGTCCCAAAATAATTAACAAATAAATACATACAATACTATATGAAGTGCAAAGAAAGGCTTTATTGAAATCCATGTAAAACTCTCATATGGTACATTACCGAACTGCTTAATTTCCCCCAACTTTTTACAACATATTCAAAACTCTTTCATAGAAAAAATATGTTCACAAACTTAATCTACAGTTACATAGCAAAGATATCAGTGGAAATGTTAAGGCACTTTATCACCAGTAAAGGTTACAAATAGAAATGTTCCACTCATTTGGTTCTTTAGTTAGCATGACATACATCGTTTGATATGGCAGTAAAGACTGAAATGAAGATGGAAGTAAGAAAAAACCAAATCATACTTTAACCGACTTCTCTTAAGACCAGACAGACAAAATGAAATTTGGTCCCACAAGTTGAATTACGCATCAAATATTATTAGGGATCTGAGTTGTATAAATTATAGACATTTAACTGCTGAGATGAACAAACATAACTGAAAAAAAATTGGGAAGTGACAGAAAACATAATAAACAGAAGCACTGTTTCACCAGAAGATGGCAGTATATATTATTTAAAAGGCTATACTGCAGTTTTAGTGAATCCTAACATGGAAAAACACCACAGAGAAGAGTCTGGTTCAAGACACTGGAACATTACACCCTTCTTTTGACAGTAATTCCTTTGACTTTGGTTTATTTGGCACTTTTAAACATAATGAGAATGTGAGTGTTGGGTATTCGTGGGCAAAGCAGAACTACAAGTATCCTAATGAGAAGATAATTAATCTGTTTATCCAAACTCTCTGTAAACCATGAAAACTTGGCAACAAAGTAGCATGACATATGGATGAGCCTAGAAACCAGATGAAATGTGTGTGGATACTTGTAGTTACTGAGGACCTGTGGTTTTGACTGCAAGAGCTTATTTAATGCAAAAAGATACAAAAATAGTCCTCAATAATTTCACTTTGCAACCAAAATAAATAAAGCCAGCATTGAAGAAGCATTTCTGTTGCCCGCCAGCTTACATCGTGATAAACAAGCTGGCTACAAACAGTTTTTTTCACAGAGCTTTATAGGGAAGAAGACTCCACCATCCAAATTTTCCTTCACCAGGATGGTAGATTTTGTTTGTCCAGTTTGACTCCTGTAATCAGAGTGGGACTCTGTTATTCCTCTGCTGGTGTTTACTTGAGCAGAAATGCACCGTCTAGCTTTGTGCATACCGGAGCTTGTTTGGGAGGTTATTGTTGTTGGCATCTATAATCTGCTCCAATAATTTCTCCCAAAAAAAAAAAAAAGGCACGAAAGTGACAGCTTCTTTAAACAGTCACATTATAGTTAATAACGATATGTCATTTCCCCCAGAAAAGGCTTAAAGTCAGTGGGCCCTCTTCGAACAACGTGCTGCAGCTCTCCTTCCTCAAAGGTTTTGGTCTCAATTGGAACCTGAATTCGTTTCTGTTTCACCTTGAACAACTGGATCTCCCCACCTGAGACATTTAACTTCACATCACATAAACCGAGGTCCAGTGTTACATGTGTTTACTTTGAATAGCTTGGGTGGGAGAGCATTGGTTTGGCTGGGAGAAAAAAAAAGAAGAAAAAAAAGAAGCATTTCTCTTTTCTTAACAATCCAGAACTAAATGCTAGGTCTCTTCGTCCCATAGACACAGCTGTTTCTGTGGAACATAGTAAGTAAAATGGTAGCCCTTGCTGCAGCTCTTTATGCCACACTTGTAGGTCGAGCCTTTGCCTGTAGAGTCCCGGCTGCGGCAGTACTTCAACATACATGGGTACCACTCCAGACGCAGGCTGTATGTGCAGAGACAGGGCTGCCACAAGTCTTTAGTAGAGTGACAGGCCTGAAAGCCGGGCACCTCTGTTGTTTGGGGCAGGACCTCGAATATGGAGCCGTCCACTCCTATAACAAAGACGTGAGACGGGCATGATTATCAGAGCCTGTGGTATTAAAAACAAAAGCAAGCTATCATGGAGTTGTGTGAATCATTCTCTTTCTGATTTCGCTCCATTCAATACTGTATTGAACTGAGGAGGGCGGACAAAGTGGGTAAAAAGAGGGGAGGTGGAGCAGTAAAAGGGGAGCTTTGTTATGCAAAGGAGATGCTAGTGTGATTCCCTCCGCTGATAATGGTGCGGAGTGCTTGCTGAACCATGACCATCAACATTGTTTCCTCTGTAACAGTGCTGTCAGCGGACAATGGTGCCGTCATATGGATTCTCCTCAGCCTGAATAGTTTGGACTTCATCGCTGTTAAAATACTGGTTACCACTGCAAAAAGGCCTTTTAAAAACAAATCGTTGATGGAAATGTTCTCAATCTAGGTAAGTGTGAGGATTGTACTCCAATGTTTACATTGTACTCCAATGTTTACATTGGAGTACAATGATTCGATTGTTTGTCACGGTATTAAGTGGAAGATTGATTAGGAACGTAAAGAGACACAGAGGAAGGTAAACATAGATAGCATGAACAATAATAGAGCCTTATCAACAAAAAGCCAAAGATAGCAGTAAGATCAGTACAATGAAGTGGAAAGAGGTGTTTGTCTGATAGAGACAGGAAAGATAGAGAGCATCTGGTCGATAAAGAGTGTCAGTAGAGAGCTAGAGAGGATAGCCAATCTGGGGGGGGGGGATGGGAGAGACGAGAAAGAGATAAGAGAACAGAGGGACATTATGCCACCATAGAACTTATGCTGGTTTCAATGATAAACAAACATAAGATGACCCCTGACCTTGGTCCAGCCAGTGTCTGACATCGGACTCCCTGGTGTAGACGGCCTCCCGGGCCTCACTGCACATGTTGTGAATGTGGGAGCTGAGTTGAGAGGCCTGACTCAGATTGACCGCGGCGCTCATCTCCAGCTGCTCCAATCCCCTCCGCTCCTCTGCCAAGCGAATGGCCTGAGGATTTTTCTGCGCAGACAACACAAACGATCAGCGTTCATACCCTCAGATGCTCTGAACGATACACTGTAAAAAATTGGATTTTTCAAGACCTGAAAATAATACACATAACACACATATTCTGCTTGACGCCATGACATCATACCTGTCTGAGCCGGGCCATGGACTCGCTCGGGATGATCTCATTGCGGCTGAGGCGAGAGATGAAGCACAGGGCCTGGTACTGGTTCTGCCCTCTTTCCAGCTCGCCCAGGATCAGCGCTCGGAATATCTTCACATCCTGCGAGACATGAGGGATGAGACATGACTGGCTGAACGGATAAACAGACGACTCCCATGAAGACGTTGTTAAAGTGGTGTATGAAGCGAGGTTATAATAACTTACGCTTTATATGTACAGGCTCATACAGATTACAACAAATACTCTTTCCATTCCGGTACTTAATGTAGCACTTTTCCAGACACTGAGAGTAACTCAATATGTGGAGATCAAAGATGTTCAAACAAACGTCTGCTAAGAGTAAAGAGGGGGTTGTGTCCGCTACGCTCATAGAGCCTCATCCGACAGTTTGTTTATACTTTGTCTGTAGGCCTGTGCAACGTAGCTCCAGTCATGCTCTGGTTATTTGTACTGTCAAATTAAGGCTCTGGGCCTGTTTCGTGACAAACTTATCAGAAGTTTCCTCACATGCCGTAAAAGTCAGAGGCATTATACCGCACTGTTTTATGTGGAACTGTGGAGGCAGGAAAATGGTGATAGTGGAGAATTCACCAGAAAACTTGTTGCTGTTGGCAAGTGTGTGAGAGATCTGGCGCCAAACCCAAGGCCATAAAGAGTTCTGTGAGAGGGCATGCAAAGCATGATGGGAAGCTCCAACAGTGGGGAGAGCGGAGCAGCAGACCTGTCCTCCCATTTATCAGACACCCCCCCCACCCTCCGGCTGGCTTCAGCTTTGAGACAGATACACAGTCCCGAACACCCCTCCTCCGCTTTTCACACCCCCGTCTGAAGCAAACAGGCTGCAGAGGAGTAGCAGTTTGAAGGTTTTCACTCCCTGAGCATGAGGGACTCTGGGACAGATAAACAGCCCAGAGATAACCCCAGTGAATTCTCCTTAAGCTCCTCTGTCCCACTTCCTGTATGCAGAAGTGTACACGCTGGCAAGAAAGCAATACAACCTGCCTCAGAAGTGTTTACGCTCTGTAGTTCATTATAGGCTACTTTGCATGATCACTGGTTCCTCAACCACTTTTGTCTGTGAAAAGAGTTTCTGGCGGGCATACAATACGTGCAAAGCGTGGGTATTTCACAAGACAATCATGCGATACTTTTTGACCTTTGGAAAAGCAAATTACAGAGCAAATATTGATTAACAGGCTTTATACCATTTATACGATCAGATCTCTGTGAGCTGATCGGTGTAGTGAAACATGGACCCGAGGACACAGAAAGTTTACGTTAAATACCTCAGATATTACCATATGTTGGTGAAATAATATCTCAGTACTCAGATTTATTACAAAAAGAACAAAGATGCCGAGACTACAGGAGGCATGAATATGTTATAGTGAACAGAGTAGATGTAAGGAAGAGGGAGTACAATGCCGACAGAGAGACGGCCAAGAGTGCCATTTCCCCCTCAAGTGTAGGGCGACGCAGAGGCCACGACTTCAAGACCTCCCATATTGCAGACACATGGCGCTACGCTGGGACGTCGTGTGTGTACGTGTACGTGTGTGTGTGTGTGTGTGTGTGCACGTAGCCAAAGAGAGAGAGAAAGAGAGAGAAAGAGAAAGAGAAACGAAGGGAAGGCATTTGTGTCAGCCACATAGATTTGCCCCAGGGCTCTCTGGGTAATTACAGAGAAGAAGGGTAGCTCCACAAACTGCTTCTTTGGATCTTACTCGTGAGCAAAGTGTAGAAGCTGAGATCTCCTCCTCCTCTTGTGTCCAGATTAATGATTGTCTACTTCTACTGCCCGGCATTTAGATTTAGGCCAAAAAAAGGGCGAGGGGAGAGCGGCAGCGCGTACTGTGGCTTCTTCTTCTGATGTAACTTTATGTCAAGTCATCTGCACACAATAGATCATTTAATTTTAATGAAATTGTTTAACATCTTGGGAAATGAAGATGAGAAGAAATCTGTCTGTCTGCTAAATATGAAGCTACAGCCATAGATTAGCTTAGCTTAGTTTAGCATGAAGATTGGAAAAAAAGAGGGAGCCAGCTAGCCTGACTCTCTCCGAAGATAACAACATCCGCCTCCCTGCATCTCTAAAGTTCACTAATTGAGGCGTAATATCTTGTTTGTTTAATCCTCACAAAAAATACATTGTAAAAACAACAATTTGTGGTTTCGATCTTCCCATCTACCTCTCTCATCTAATCCTCGCACTATTCATTTAATCATACAGGTGGCACGAAATTAAATGTAATTGTTGCCTTTAAATGGCAATAACAAACTGGTGTTGAAAAAATTGGTGGTTTATGTGCTACTGAGACAATAATCAGCATGCCTTCTAAAAGCAAATGGGGTAATAACAATGACATCATCTCCACATCTCCATCCAGACAGAAGCTGCTGGACTCAGCTGTTTGTTTGGACAAGACCAGCCTCACTTGTGCCTGCCTGAAACCAGCACCGCCGCATGCACACAACGACTCGTTTGTGCAGACACACTCAGAAGTGTGAGATAATAAAACGCAGGGAAAGAGTGAAACCCCAAGTGGTGCGATAAAAGGAGGTTTGACACCTGTTGTTATGATGACAGGCAGTATCCCAACACCGGGAGAGTGTGATTATTGAACAAAGTGATCAAAATCTGCGAGGGTGGTGGGTTGATGGTGGGTTTTTTTTTTTAAGTCAGGGAATTATGCAAACTGATAGGGGAAGATACTGGTGTGGAATAACTTTGACAGAGGATCAGACAGATATGATGCAGGCAGGAGTCAAGCTCCAGTGGGATAACAGGAGGTAATATCAATTTCCTGCTGCGGCAGAAGCCGTTTTATCTGTGCTATGGGAACAGATAAAGATTGTGTCAGTTGCTGCTCAAAAATCCCCAGTTACCAAACAGTAAATAAAGTTAATGCTAGTTATACATTTGAATAGAAAAGCACTAATTCAACTTTAGGACAGCATAGTCAAGTGGGCCTGCAAGAGCTTGAAAATGATGAGTAAGGCCATTTGAATTCACAAGTACTCCTTAAGGACGTGAAGCCTATATCAGGAGAAGGAGTCACCCAGTCAAAGTGCATTTCCACAGACCTACGTGAAATGAAAGGCTTGCACACCAACATTTTCAGAAAATCACCAGGTACGGACACTAAGAATTAAAGGAGTGACCTTTGAAAAAGGCGGGTAATACCATAATCAAAGGACAGCGAGGCCTTGAGTTTCCCCCCCGACCAGAGCAGTGTAAATGTCAGCACGGCTATAAATATTCCACACAAGTACAGATTCCTAAGCATTGCTCCTTGACACCCGGGACTTACATTTGCAGACAAACGACCACTGGCCAACTGCCAAACACAAGTCTGTATTCATGCAAGCTGACCAGTGGGTAACACTGAGACCTGTTAAAAAGCCGGGAGGTGGGGGTGGGGGGGCTGTTTCATTGGTGGTTACCTTTGGTGGGTCAGGTTATTTAAGAGGTGCACAAAAGCCTATTCACACAGTCAAAGGCTGCCATTTACAGTGACCATTCTCCATCAACGTAGCTGTAACCCAGCTACACATTCACAGAGGACACACCTGGTTTACTGGCTGTGAAAAATAAGAACTATGTGAAGCCCTAAACTGAAAGAATTATCAGGCTATTTTCTATTAAGAGCAGTTATTATTTTTTTTTTAAACGTCCTAGGGAAAGAACCACTGCAAGACATGTACATCTCACTTTGGGAGCAATACCAACTGTGCCAGCTCACATTTGCATGCATGAATAGATATTCCAACACACACAGACGCACTCGCACAAAAACAAACAGCGTGCCAGTAGCTATCCCCCGTGCAGGAGGTCCTTCCTGTATTTCAATCCCCTCTAAGACCCTGTCTGTTGATAAGGCTGCTGGCTGGCTGCGGAGGACTGTTGGTCAGCCACGCTCTGATGAGTCATTTGGGATGACTGTGGGTTTGTGTGGGTATTTGAGTCGGCCTTTTTTTTCAAGCAAACAAAACAGTTTCTGAAACATAAAAAACAACAACTAACAAATAGATTTTTTTCTCTTTTAAGGCCTTCTCCTAGTCACCAGCTACCAAGCTTGCACAGTAAGACAATGCTAATATAAAAGCTAACATTTTCAGCATTATATTATGTGTAGAGACATAAGTGGTGAGATTTTGTGTTTACTTTTAGGACCCCTAACCTGCCCAAATGGCCCAGACTCCCCTTTAAAAACAACATACGGATGTTTGGTGATGGGGAGGATGTTTGCCGTGGTGCAGCCCAGTCCAAAAGCACAGGTGTAGGCAGGGATTAGAGATCATGTTGGGAGACAGAGGGAGAGAGGGTGAGACAGACTCACACAGACAAAAGGAGTGGGAGAAAAGCCGCTGCGCTAAGAAATGCTTCAGTTGAAGCTAATTACATGGGCTCCAAAGGCAGGAATGTGGAGTCACATTTGAGCCGGTCACACCTGGCTGTCCAAAGAGCGAACCAATTAGTAAACAGTGGCACTGAATGGACAATAAAAACACTGGAAGCCACAGAAAGAAAGGTGTTCCCCTGGGCTATTGGATGGTAACTTACTTGGAGTGTTAACACATGAACTCAGAAATACAGATACAAACACTCCACCAACAGTCTCCAATGAAGACTTTAAAAGTCTTCAAACTAGTGCTGGGCGGCACCGAACGGCATGCTGGGTACAGCTCGCTAGCTAGCCCGGTAGCACAACAGTCTGTTAAACATGAGTTGGAATACCAAGAGTGTGATTTTGGTCGTCAACCAGTGACGTTAGGGCGAGTGAAACGGTGAAACCAAAGGGTCAGACATCGCTTGAAGAGGCATTTGTTCGAGGCACTGCATATGACAAGAAAAGCAAGCGGTGGAGCGACATTACGAACGCAATAACGATCCAGCTATGCAAGGACATGGTCCCGCTACAGACAGTCGAGAAAGACGGGCTCAGAGCAATGATTAAAACACTGGATTCAAGGTATGTCTTACCGGGGCGAAAATACTTCAGCCAAACTGCTGTCCCAACTTTATACGAACAAATGAGCAAACCCTCTAGTAATCAAAGCCTTTATACATGATGACATTAAACTGTTTTTATATTCTATGTACTCCTGACAGTAGAGTAAGCCACTATAAACCTATATAAAAATACCGTGATATACCGTGAAACCGCCAGAATCTTAAAAAATACCGCGATACACATTTAAGGTCATACCACCCAGCACTACTTCAAACCTGTGCAAAGTATGTGCAGACCACAATGAGGGAACTATTCCTTCACACAGAATCTGGATACAATTATCCGGACACCCAAACTGTTTATGGAGACTTTGCATTCAGGAAATGAGAGGGGCACAAACAGTGGGTGCTAACAGGGAAGGAAATGAGGCAGATAGATCAGGCATAAACAATAGAGATGGCTACAGCCCCACTCAGCCATGAACTGTTGTCCCACAGCTTTCATATCCGGTTGCAGGGGACAAACAAACGGCTATTTAATGAGAAGGCATTTAAAAATGATGGGATAATTTCAACTACATCTCATTTTCTAAAAGGCAGATATTTTCATAATTGTCTCCTTCAATATATGCAATTATCCTTAAACAACCCAAAACCCCCCCAACAAAATCCAATTCTTACATTTAAATTGTTATCAAAACAAGCTTCAATTTAGTGGGTGTGACCTGGCAACCGAGGAAATGTCAGTTTTGTTGACATTTTTACAGATCTATTTGGAAAATGTGACTTGCAAAGGTTTCTTTAAAACCAAGCATCCCGTTCTTTTCTCGACTTCCCCGGCTCTTTCTATAGTAACACCAGAGCAGTTTATTTGACAAGAGAAAGGATGATGTAATACCGTCCCAGGTGTGGACCCATATAACGTAAGCACCAGAACTGACTGAACTGTCACAAGGGTTGCACAGCGAAGTCAAACATCTAGTTTGAAATTTACCAGGTTGAGCTAGCCAAAGGGACACGGCCATGAGTTTGACAAAAGGACATTTCAGGACAGAACAGAAGCTTTGGTGGCATAAACCCAACCCTTTGTTGGCTGTTTTGTTGCCAACTGCAATCTTAAAACCTCTGAGGTAGCTTGAAATGATCACAACTATGAACAGTGCAAGCCACAACTACTGTCTTTTTGTCCATCAAAGGCTGTTGCAACAGCACCCTGCAGTCCACTGTCCCTGGCCTCTGGACATATATTCTTTTTAAAATAAGCTGTCAATATATCCTCTCTCCCTGCAGGACTGTGGTAAATTGGAAGCCTTTTCTTTATCAGCAGCATTACGGACGAACATCTGGCCTGCTGGCAGGAGGAAGATAAAGGATAAAGACATCAACAGGGGCTGAGGGGCCACGAGAGGCCAAAGGGGGCCTATGTGGGGCCTTGAAGGGCCACAACAAGGCCATAGAAGAAGCATATTTCCTGCAGGGAACAAAGGGTGGCCAGGAGAAAGATTAAGTGTATGGGTTCATCTTTGAAAGGGTCCACTGCATGCAGACATCGCAACAGAACAAACTGAATAAGAAAACAATCCACATCTGAAATATTCTCAGGTATAAAATGTAATCTGTGCATTTGTTTCTCCCCGCAGGGTAACCGGACAGGATCTTCATGTACTCAAGTTCCAAAGAACATGTCAAGAAAGTAGAGCCACTTTTCTACACAAGTAAGAGCTGATTCACACAGTAACTTGTTTGTGGAGTTTCTCTCTCCCACGCTGAAAGGAACCACAGCACAGAAAAGGGGAAATGAGTAGGAGTAGAGTTCTTCTAAGGTACTGTGCAACGTAAACAAAAGCTTGACTATCTGAGCATCTATTGTGAGATGGTTTCTCATTCGGATTATTTCACAGAGCGTTGGTGACTAGCCGTTGACTCACTGTGGCCTTTCACAACCTTTCACATCAGCAGAGAGGATGTGTGCCCCTATGACGCGTCCTCAACGGTGTCTGAAACAACAACATTTTCCGGAACAGGTGACATTTACCTGTAAAAACAGACTTCACAAGTTTGTGCAAGTGACAAAGTGGGATGGTGTTTCAGGGTAGAGTGAGAGGCAAGGTGTGGCAGCCAAAAACTAAAAAAAAGGCATAAAATGTGGTGACTGCACTGCACCGACTTGCAACTGATGTGCTTTACTTGCCATCAGGGAAAAACAACCGTCAGTTGCTTCATTTGGCAAAAAAACTGGTATTTCCCACAAAGCAAAATGGACTGCCAGCAAAGCCTCCCACACAGGAGAGTTTGCCTAATAGCTAATAAAGGCCACAGCCCAAAGCCATTTGAACAATATCACCATGGGATGCAGTACGTGAAGGCTGTGAGAGAACGGACTCCTGCCAAAATGAATCATAGATACTCTACTGTACATCCCAAAGGGATGGCACAAAGAAAGGCCAACCAACCTGCCTCCCCACCCCCCCCCAACTCTTTTAATCCTGCGTTTGACATAGCACACGAGGGTGTGTGAAGAATCTCCGATTCATTCTTACAGCAAGCTGGGCGTATCCATAAAGCCGCGGTGCTTTGAAGACAATCACAACATACACTAGAGTGAATTGACCTGAGGGTAAATAAGCCCCATGGCTGAAACACAATCCTGTTGATAAAGCTGAAATGAAATGGGAATCAATAAAACACCTAGCAAGCTCATTCTCACCGCGGCGCCATTGTTTACAAAATCCAGACCCATTTAACATGATAGTGTGAGATAGTGTCAAGTGGCCTCTAACATCTGTTGCTCCCGTGCCCCATCAGCATAGCAATGGGTCACTCTCATGCCATGTGTACACTGATGTGGATACATTTAAATCTTTCCAGCACAGACAAGTACTCTCCAATGTGGATTCCTTTTAAAATGTGCTGTTATAATATGGATAGTGATGCTTTTTAAAAATGTTAGTCGTCACGTTATAAAGCTACTGGCTTATGCATCCCCAAAAGACATTGTTTAAACTCATTTGCACTATTTTGGTCTTTCTGTGAGGACAGCAGACAGTTAAAGCGAGATCGGAAAACACTAGTGTGGGTGTAGAAACAGCCTTTTCACATTATTCTGCAATCAGTGTGACCGAATGTTTCTTTAATCTCTAAATAAATCAAAAAGAGAAAAAAAACTAAAATGTTGAAACTGTCGTCGCAGATGTTTTACTATAGAGCCACGGTGCATGTAACTACAGATGCACAAGGCTTTGCACCGCTGCATCCCCGAAATGAAACCTTCCTCAAGTGTTAGCTCAGCCGAGAGGCCTGTGGAGTCACTCACATTCCTGCATTGATCAAACCCACTAGTTAGACATGAAAGCAAGACACACAGAGTACAAACTGATTAGCCTCTCTGACAAAGCTTCTACATCTGGAAAGAACCAAAATATGTGATACATTTCCAAGACATGGTTTATGTTCAGCTCAAGGTCTTAAGACTGTGTGAGACCATAAATTGTTGCAGTGATGGTTGAAGGAAAAGATATTTACTGAATCTGCAAATGACTGAAGAGGAACCGTCTTATCTTAGGCTACAACAGAAATCTGATTTGTGTCTGTTTAAAAGATTGGACATCGACACCGAGCGTGTCATCAGGATATTACTGAACTGCAAACACATTGCAGCGATCCTACGTTATTTAGAGTGGATTCAGCTGTAAATACTTGACTGCGATACCAGATAGCATTGAAATATTTAGATTATAAACAAATCCCTAAAAAGGCAGGAGAAAGTTAAGCAACGCATCACAATGTACAGATTACACAGTGGATGACCAACTCCCTACCATGACGCCTTCCTTTCACAAACATGATAATATATACATTCATTATTTACACTCAACAGAGTTGGTGGCAATTGTTGGGTACAGCATGGGAGCTCAGTTCCAGGGCAAAGAAAAAAAAAAGATCAATGAAGCAACAGACACCGTAAATCATTACAGCAATCTACATAAAGAGACACACTCAACATGACACAGAGGTGTCACGCGCTAGCTAAAACCACGTCATCTTTTCCACATGTCTACATGCCTCCAGAGCAAACGTGGACCTCCTGAAATCACAGCACGGCTGATTCTCACAGTGATTCATTGCTTGGAGAAGGTTGACTAAACTTCCTCCTCTCATCCATCCAGCAGACCACTCCGTCAATGTCTGATGACTGCAGCATTTACAATCACATCTTTTTGCCACATTTTCACAGAGCAAGACAGCTGATGATTATGTATAGAGGATTTTTTTTAATGATCCTATATAGTGATAGCAAAGATCACAACATGCACCTCCATCCTGGATGAATCAATCATGTATAATTGGATGGTAAGAAAATCGAAGTTTAAAAGGGAAAAGCTTGCTCACTCAATAATGAGTAACTGGAATAACACTTTAACCTGCACCGTACCTATCTCTATCCACCATTGGCTGTATAGTTCATCAGAAATCTCCAGTGTTTAACATCCCTGTTAAAACACTCTTCGTCCCACGTGCGTTCATCTGAACTGTATATTCATGGCAGCTGGAAGGGACAGCTCTTCCAACTTTCCACAAATCTTGGAGATACTGCACAAGCGCTGAATGAAAACCACATGCAGGAGAAATTGAGGAGAGAGCAGGAAGAAGTGAGCAGGAGACAAGACGGGGGCAGGGGGTGACAGAGACACAGAGCGAGAGAGGGGGGGGGGGGGGGGGGGGGGGAGTGATCCGAGAGGTTATGTTGTCTTTATTTCAAATAAACTAAACCATATGTGCATACGTATGTGCGCTTGCATGGATGTGCGAATGCGTGAAGGGACGCAGCGACACAGGGCAGCTTCGCAAGCGAGCAAAGGCTCCATGCCCACAGATCGGTGTATGTTTCTTTGTGATGGTGTGTCACCAATGATTGGGGGTGATGGACTCTTCTCTTTCAACTCTAAATTAGCTGTTTTGGTTAGTGAACCAGACATGCAGATCAAAAAGGTCAGACATGCCCACTTAATCCTGGTAAATCTCCCCCTTCACATCTCGCCAGCCTGTCAGCCTCTGTGTGACAGCAACCATCACACACACACACACACACACACATGCCTTTGCTCTGTGCGCTGCCCCCCCCCGATCCCACTTCATGCACAGTTGTAGTTTTCCTTCCAGGCCGTATATTTATGTGTCCCTGTGTAGTCATTGTCAGAAGTCAAACAGTTTCATCTTTCCAAAAAAAAAACACAAATGTAGTGCTGGTCAGGGAGGGACACTTGATCTGCTCCGTCTACTTTTAGAAGAATGCTAAATATGGCCGCTGATGATCAGCTCTGGGCTGGACCCGTCAGCAGCAGGGGTTTAAAGACCATTGGGGTGTGTGGACATCCACATCGAAAGGAGCAGCAGCTGTCTGGACCTCTCTCGAGCTCAAGATGGAACAAGATGAATGAAACTACTGCTAAGTTCCACTTTAGTTTATGTGCTTGGTGCAATGTCTGCCACATTAGGCTTTTGGGATGTTTTCATTTAAGCTTCAGATTGTGGACCCTGCGTTGGAGGCAACCCTTTAGCTTGACCACCATTGTGGTTATACCTGATTTCAGCAGGATATGGATTTGGGGCCGATCTCATGAGATAATCAAAAAAGAAATGACAAAAGGCATCAAGTGACCTTTTTATGTCGCCTACTCCTGCCTATCACTTTGTTTTTGGACTATAGACCTCACCCCAAGGGACATGACTTGGGTTTATTAGAGAGCAGGCTTTTTGGTCATGTGAAACACACACCCCCTTTAGACTTTGAAGCCGCAATAAGGTACAACTGAGATAAGATTAAATCAATGGTTAAAAAAAGTGAAGGCTGGGTACCAATTACAGTCCCTGGGAGGATCCCAGAAGGTCTCAAAGGTCCCAAAAAACAAGGAATATGATTGTGCCTAATTTCAAGGATGAAAGAATGGCTTTTAACATTAGAATAACCATGACTATCCAGTTTAAATTCGCTATTACCCTAGCAGAATTGACATCCCCTGAAGGGACAAGGTTTAGTTTGAATGGTAAACAGGAGCCCCCTCTCACCTGTTTAAAGTCCGCCAGAAACGTGATGAGTGTCCCATCTCCCTGCTTGAATTCGAGTGATATCGAGTCCCTCTCACTGTCCGCCTCCAAAACCTCCTCGGTCACCAGTCCGTCAACGAGCCGGACTCGAACCCGCAGCTCTGAACCGAGTCCCAACGCGACGACCAGCACCAGGGCGCAGAGGCGGGTCAGTATCCGAACTGAAGCCGCAGAGACGCAACTCGCAAACATCCCCAAAAGACGCAAAAACTGAACCCGACAGAGGGGGAAAAAAATCGAGGCGAAATCCAAAGATCTGCGTTCATATCCCCTTAACTAATCTTGGATTTTTTCGTAAAGTCTTTTCCTTCATATTCAAAGTGGGGTTCTAGTTTATATATCGCAATTCCATATGGCCCCCCGTGTGCCCAGCACTTTCCAGAAGAACAAGCACGCTCCTGGAAATCAGACGAAAACCTGGACTCCAATCTCTGCTTCTCACTTCTGGGAGCCTAACGTCAGTTCACTTCCACTCAAAGTCTCTCGCTCCGGCGTTGTTAAGATCATGCGCATTTCAGCTCCCACCCCCTGCAGTACAGCCGACAGTCCGACGATCGCACGTTGCTTCTAATTCTGCTTTGTGTTGATATTTCTCTCTCTCTCTCTCTCTCTCTCTCTCTCTCTCTCTCTCTCTTTTTCCTCACTCTGCATTTCATGCAGTCCCGTCACTTCCTATCCGTCGGTATCCCACTGCTCGCCTGGCCCCCAAACTTTCTGTTGTGTGAGTAAGTGAGTGAGTGCGGTGATGGTAGTAAACTCTTAAAGCCATACCACCCTCTGAAAACTCTGCCCATCCCCCTAAAGGCCTCATGTGATCCTACTGCACGCCAGTAAGCAGGCTGAACTAATAATACCCCCAACAATTACAACAAAGGTGTTGTGAGGATTTGTAAATCGTAGCTTGTGGCTGCTGCTCTTGTCATGTAGGGATAAATAACAAACTGTAACTACAAGCTATAATACAATTTAAAATAACATTGTTGTTGAAGATATAGTAGATTTTCTCAAGTTTAAGAAATACATTTGTTTCACTATGTCATCTTAGAATGGCACATTTTGAATGAATTATTCGGCCATATCTTTGTTGCACATCAAGCATTATTGTGACAAAACTACAGTTTTCTGCCTACAGGCTAATGAGGACAACAACAATTCTAATAATCTGTAACTTTAAACTAATAACCAGTTTTAAGAACAAAAGTTGTCTAAAAATGAAGATAAAATACAATTTTCTATTTGAGCTCACTTTTTTGTTTTTCAGTTGTTTTTCAAATGCATCTAATCTCCCTGACACCTTTTTTATTTATGTATTTATTTGTGTTGTGATACCCTCTGAAATAAATCAATGAGCTAATTATTACCTTTGATGACAACAAATGGGTGATTCACGGGTTCCAGCGAAAGGAAAAATACAGTCACTCCTTTATTCTCCTGACATCCTGTTTCATTTTACGATACCCTCAAGTCAAAGCTTGTCAAGCAGAGGTGAGCTGCCAAACAGACAAAAGCTGCCCATATGAGAGGAGCTCTCTGAGTCACATCAAATTCTAGATGATCACTGTGTTTGTATGTGTTTTTTTGCAAAAAGATATAGTGACATCCCTGCGCTAATCCACCCGAACAGTTGCGTTGTCTCTGTTGGCTGACGCACTGCATTCTGGGTGGGCTGAGCCCCGGGCTGGTGACCCCAAATGTGGCAGGACTTGAGTGCTGCTGAAACCAAGAGGTGGATGCTCCAGTGAAGGGGAAAGCAAACAGAGAGGCTGTAAAGCAGAGCAAACACTGTCAGCTGGGCCTGGCAAACCAAACGGGGCCCTGGACCCCGATAGACAGGAGGAGTGGAGGTCAGGCAAACACACCCCATTGTGATGGAGTTGAGTCTCAGGCTACATCTTAGTTAGAGCGCTTAAAAAGCTGCAGACCAAAGTTTGGGCCGAGAAAAGTTGACAGGATCCAACGTCGCTGTCGATCATCGTAGTTGCCAACTGGTAAATGTTGCGCCATCCAACAATTTTGGAGCTTCATTCAAAACCATGTGCTTGCTTGTTGCACTTGCTTCGCCGTGAATTTCCGTGCTGTATCCTCACACACGATAGGGGTCCAAAGTGCAGTAGCTCTGTGAGGCTGTTTGCATGCAGTGACACACGTCGGTAGCAGAGACAGACACAAGCTACAGTGTACAGAGGGTGTTTATGATTAACTAGCAATTGTGTTGTCCACACAGTAATTATGGACACAATGAGAAGACACCACGTCAGTGCCTTTACCTCAATGGAAAACACAAGGGCAAATAAGAGAAATCTGTTTCGTTTTGTTAAGAAGAAACAAAAGGGGAAATCACACAAACACTCGAGGGAGTATATTTCTGTGATGGCTATCATTAAGCAATAATGGAATAGAATTTGAATGTCATCGTATTTCTTTCACTTTTCACGTGATTTTCTTCTTTATCCCAGTTTTGCTGTGCTCTAGAATATTCTCTTAAGTGTTCGAGCTGAAAAGCAGAGAAGCTGTTTGCATTCATAAAGGAAAAGCCTGTGAAATAGACACGACGGTCTGGGTTGGTCAGTCTCCTGTAGACTCTCTGATGTGTTTGCTGTGTCATTATCTGAACACGTGCAATCTTGACATCCTCCTAAAATTGTGAAGTAAAGTGATTTTCTTAAAAGCAATGCATTGATTCCATAAAAGAGCAATTATCCGACAGTGTAGAAAAAGAGTTAAATGTCTTTTATGTCTGTTTTACATTTGAATATGCATCTAGGTTTTCTTAAAGATGACTCTCCATTACTGTAACACACTAGGCCTTTTAACATTTACAAATGAATCAGTTCATACTGTAAGAATATGATCAGATGATGTAATATTTAAGGAATGCAACATGTAGAATTGGAAAGCAGCATCAAATTAGAAGATTCATTAAAATAAACAATATCTTAGGTCATACCACAGGGTGACATGGTCGCAAAATAATCCTTAACTTCAGACACACACACAAACACACACACACACACACACACACACTTTAATATTTGCTGTAAGAAATGTGAACTATTTCTACCCTTTGATGGGGGAGAATTGTGCTTATTTGTGAAGTACTCAACTTTGATTACAACCAGGGTGTTAATACTACTTAAAATGGTTGCGTTTGAGAGGAGATTTGTGCCACCCAGATAGAGCTGTTCACCAAAACAGCAATTTTTGCCAGTGAACAAAACAAAAAGCCGTTACTGCTCTGCATCTCATCAGGTCTGTCGTACTTTGGATAAGCGGAGTAGCATGGATTAACAGCATATTCACACACTGGACCAATTTGCTTTCATCGTATTGAAAACTCCAGATAGAAAAAGACAATATTTGCATTGTAATTTGACCGAGCAGTAATACCCCTAATACTCGCTGAAAGGGAGTAATATCTTTCTCCATAATGGTGTGCTTGAAGAAAGTATTCAGAGGTAATCAGAAAGCTTCCAAAACCAACAAGCTGATGATGTTTCACCTCTGCACAGTGCAGAATGAGGGCAGCCAGTGGGGGGAGAGCCAGGCTCCGTGGTTGATCTAGCTGATCTCACCTCCAGACAGATGCCAGAAGTGTTTGTGTGTGCATCCGTGTGTGTGTGTGTGTGTGTGTGCGCGCTCTTTGAGAATGTGTACAGTATTTACATAAGGACTGCGGGAGCTGAAATCAAGCTGCTCTCCAGTTCTCTGATGATATTTTCACATCTAAGCCCCCCCCCCCCCCCCCTTCTTTTCCTCCCTCACTGCTTTGCCTACAGTGTGCTGGGGCAGCAGCCAGTTGCTCTCTGAGCTCCCTGCTGTAGGCTGACGGAGGAGATATCCCCTTACACATTTGGGGCTCTGGGGCCACAGTAACCCTTTTGGAGTGCAGGCTCGCATGGAGGAAAAGAGAGTATAGGGGAGAGAAGAGTTGGATGATGGTGGGGAGACTAGAGGCAAGGAGAGATTTATATAGCACAGTTCATTAAGCTTAAGAACAAATAGAGAGAGATAACACTAACACTAACAATAATAAGGAGTCTTTCACAACAACACATTTACTCCCCTACATTTACTGGCATGTAACTTGTGATCAGTTTATAAAACATAATCCACTGTTGAAGATCAATCTCCTCAACAGTATATAAGATAGTCAAAGTTAGCTCCACGTCAGCTCACTAAATTCTACTTACAACTGAATGCATCGGTATCAATAATCCAAAAATTGGCCTATATAATATGTATGAGTACAACGCACACATTTTTCTGCATTACAGTTACATTACAATTTGCTAATAATACTAACAGGCTTCTTTCTACTTATGTTCTACTGATGTTGCATAATCTCAAGTACTCAAAGATATGTATGCGGTCTATTGATTCTTCATTAATTACTCACTACCTGGCATCCAGATGTTCCTGTGTCGGCACAGTTCAAAGGAAAGACAGGGTGAAGCAACAGAGGAGGGATCATTTAACCCCTGCCTCTCCAAGAAAAAGCATCACATCCCACACAATCATTTATACTATGAAAGAATTCCATGGGAATTCCGATAACGCCAATGACAGAGAGAGGGGGAAGGAATAAGTGGGAGATACAGAAGGGGGGGGGGGGGGAAAGGTTCTTTTGAATTGTAAAAATAAATAAACATGTTTGGGCTTATAGCTCGGAGCATTAAACCCCACAGTGATAATCTTTCCTGGCAGAGTCCCAGCACGAGATGAAAGACAATCCCACTTTAAACACAGGCGTAGCAACATATCATTTATCTGGGAGGTCAAAGCTGTGCTCTAATAGCTGAGGTGGAGCTATCTCACGCTTTATTCTAGAGAATTCATATAAAACATTTGGAGCATCTCTCGTATGCGCACTTGTAGGGATTATAGAACACAAGAAGCGTGTGTGTGTGTGTGTACACATCTGGCTACGCTTTGTGTCCTTTACAAACATGAATAAATCCGTTTTCAGGAGCCCTTAACAATGGAAATAAGATTAAATCATATTGTTGATCAAATGTGGAGTTTCAATGTAGATGACGCATGGCCAAGAATATCCTGCGACTCTCCCTCATCAGATGGCGTTGATTAATTTCTTGGTTCTAAGCACATGACTCAGAAAGCATCTGTTCAGAATACAGACGAGATCTCCTCGGTATTTAATTAATCAGACTCTTGACCTGCTGGGGTTGTATAAATTACTGTTAATTCTCTGTGGGGGGGCATTTAACAAGGTTTGCTGGGAGTCATTCAGAGGTGACTCACTCAACAAAGTTTCCTCAGCAATAAAACCTCCTTTTACACAGTATGTGTTCATATCTCTTGTGGGAAAAACTTTGCTCTGATCATATAATGGTAGTTACAATACACAGGTTCAGCATTGTGTGCTGTTGGAGTGGAAGAGTAATGTTACCTGGCATTTTATGCTTTTACTTGCGTATTTGTTGCAGTATGAAGTTACCCCCTTATTCCCTGACTTCACATATTTTGGCCTTGTACCTATTACGTATACTGTACTGGTACAAAACAATGGCAATGTGAATTGGGAAGAGTTATGCTGTACGTTGCGGGCTGTAATCTGAAACGTTGCCAAAATGGTACATACATCTTAACAGCAGTGCTGCTTTTCAGCCTTGAGTGATCCCGCTATAGTCCAGAAGTGAATGGCGACATCTCACACAATTATCATAACAATATCACACAAATACCGAGGCAGTATCACTTACATGTTCAAGATCTTCTCCACAAAAATAATATCGTCATTGGTTCTTCCCAATCAGGCAAGAAGGAAAAGAGTGAGGCAGCCAGTTTGAGCCAACACTGACAACCAGCAGGACTGAACTGAACTACACTGTGGACTGTGAGGGACACAACACAACATGGGCTTAAAACCATCTCATAAACCGACAGAAAACTATAATTACAGAAACCAGAGCATTTGGCTGCTGAGTGTAAGTGAGACTGCTCCCCTCAGATGCTTTCGGCCTCAGCTAACATGTCTCAAGCAAAAAAAAAGCTCCAAAAACGACATGTACACCACATGTTCAGCACCAAATGACAGGTAGGCAAAGTAAGCAGCTAGCTGGTGAACACAGTGAAGCATTTAGCAGTTTAAGAGTCAGATAATCCCTGCAGTAGCCTAATGGATGGAGACCAAAACAGGGCTAAATTGAAAGTAAACATTGGACTTAAATTTGTCAAGTGGCATCACTTAAAGCAAAGCCTAACCCAGTCCCACTCCAGCCCCATGCCATTACCCAGACTGAGCTCACCAAGGGAAGACTTTAAGGTATACTTTCTGCTTGTGGCCTTTTTTTTTTTGTACTCATACTCCACATGTCCATCTGTCATTGGGGCCTGCTATTCATACAGATAAGATGCCAGTGTAATTGCCATGCAGCCCGGAAGTCACGGCACGGCCGCTGATGTTCTGCCAGCACGCAATCAAGATGCCTGCTCCTGATTATCACGCTGTAAACAAACTGGTGCGGGGCCTCTCCTTCAGCACACCGCAGACCTCGTTCATCTGCTGGGATTAGCATTTTCAACTGCCAGCTGCCAGACTGGGCTCCATGAGTAACTTGACATACTGAGTAAATGTTTCTGGAACAAACAGAGCTCCATGTCCTTTGTTGAACAAAGTTGTAAATATGTATACCTCCTTGATCTGAATATATTGTTGAATCCACAGAATTCATTTGTGGTTGTCTGGTGCTCTATTTGACAGGGGGAACTGTTCATTTAACTGCCTCTCCTGTGAAAAACAGCAAACCAGTAAAATGTCTGTTTTTGGAAGGTTGTAAATTGAAAATGAGGGGAAACATTAAGACTGTCTCTGATGTGCAGAGTGTAATTACACTAAAAATACACTGTAGATGGTAAATATAAGATAATTGCTCCTGTTTCAACACATACAAAATGTTAAAGTGTGAAGGAATAACCACAGGGACTGTGTGTGCAATATTTTGTTGTACAAAGTTAAAGTGGAAGAAAATATGTCCCACAAGTTTCCCAACAGCCATGGCAGCTTGAGGAAAACAAATACCTTTCCATGTCCCAATGTCTGTGTTGTTTGCATGCTTTTAATATACGCCTTAAACCAGAAACAAATAAATACAAATGACAGAGCATGAATGATCTGTGCAACCATAAAGTACATAATTGGTATGAAGTTCAGCTTCTTGCATAATACTGACCAACAACAACACATTTCAGAAAATTCCCAGACAAACAGAGCATCCAGGCTCAGGTATAGCTATTCTCTGACATTCATCACCAGGACAGAAGTAACTCGTCGGGGTCTCAAGCTTGAGAAAGTCGAGGATACTAACTAAACAATAGTAAAATGCAGGAAATGAATACTTGAGCTGAGGTAGCCTCCAAGCGTACAGCTCTTTGGAAATGAGATCCTTCAATATATTTACTTTAGCGTGTGACAGTAAAAAAGGGACAGCCACTGCAACAGTGGATGTGTTTTCTACGAGAGAGTGAATAGAAAACTATTTTGTTTTGGTGCTGTGATTTCCACCATCTCACACTGCTCTTTGTTTTCTCCGCCACTAAGCAGTCTCTGACACAAAAATGCAGAACCAGAATTTAGGGTTAACTCTCACTTCTGACCTTTGACTTCTCACCATTCTTGTTAGGGATGTAACTGTCTTCAGTAAATCTAGCTTGAGTGCTCACAGTCCAAACAAGGAGCTGGACATTCTTGGGAATGTGGGAGTCAGGCGAATGGGACATCCCTGATGATTTTAACTGCCTTTCTCCCACAAGCATGGCTTTGTCTGCATGCGTGTTTGCTCACATGAAACAGGCCTGGGCTTCGCTGTTGTCTGGTCAGCAAAGAAAAGCCTGTGTGGCTTATTCATTCCCCTGACCAACGCCACTGTCTAATCTGTGGTCCGACAAAAGATAAACGGAGGGTCGCATGTGTTTACATAGACTTGGTTGAGAATCCTACAGCTTACACATTCAGTTCATTCAGATTCTTGTAAAAAAAAACTGGAGCTACATAATGAAGAACAGATGCATGAACATCAAGGTAGTAAAACAGCTATGTGGTACAGTCAGACTTGAGTCATCGCCATGTGTGGCGTATTTTAACCAGTTTCACATGAAACTAGGCCATATATCATCTACGGCTTTCTGCTGCAATTTTGGAAAGCCACACACACACAGACACACACACACACACACACACACACACACACACACACACACACACACGTGCGCGTCCTTTTACCTTAACCCCTAGAAGACAGCATGCTGGGAGGAATTATCCACAGTGCCTTCTGACATGGGAAAGTACTGAGAAAGAAAATAATAAATAGAGAATCTCATTTTCTATAGTTTTGGTCCAAAGTCTTAACTTGAAAGTTTATTTATTTTGATGAAAAATTGCAGAACACACATGAAGGTGAAATTGCTTTACAGAAATGTTTCCAAGGTTCCTTTTGAATGGTAGAACAAATGAGAGAAAGGGATTGCATTTCGTCAGCACTATCCATATCCATTATTATCACATGTAACACAAAACATATTTACAAGGCAATAACACTGCAGACACAACAGACGTGTTTCTCTTTCTGTTTCTCTCTTCTCTGTGCTGCTTTGCTTGCTGAGTGTTTTATCAATTTTGATTAATATTCCTGTATACCTCTTTCTCACCTGATCAACTGCAATACAACTAGATGGAAGGACTTAAATTGGATTAAATGACCTGTTGGCTTCTTAAAGTTTTGTAAACTTTCTCTTGCCTGAGAATCTGAATTTGTACTGGTGCAGACATGTGATCCCGGATTTAAGTCAGTTAAAGACATAATAATGACATTTGGAATTAAAATAATTGTAGAAAATAAAGAGCTGAATAACTAAATCAATAAATTAACGGAGCTCTTATGGACACCAGAAGAAAATAAAGGACATTTAACAAATAATGGCAATTAAAGATGCTATGTGCAGGATTTGAACATTTCTAACTTTGTAGCCCACAAGTGGTAGGGACAAAAAAAGACACAACGAAGCAGAGATGAATGGGAGGAAAGTAACACTCAGACTGCACCAATTTTCACCATGCATCAAAATACATGACCAGGCTCAAAGTTTGAGAAAATTCAGGATTTACTACACCTGTGTAACAACATTAAAATATGAATTGTGATACATTATGTTTTATATCCTCAAAGTCAAACATCTTTGTTTTGATAGTACAACATTTTTTGAAGTAATGTTACTGTAATATGTAAATAAAACTGCTATCCTGACTATGAATTTGCATGAATCATAACGTCCCAGACCCCTGATCAAACATCTGCCTCCCCTTCCTTTGCACGCTAAGGTCCACTATCGTGCAAGCCCACTGAAAGAAAAACACTTGCTCATTTAACCACCATCGAGATGCATTTGACACAGACACAGTATCCACTTTCACGTCAGCAAACGGGCCCATTGAAGTATTGTGGCAGTTAAACATGATGGGACACCCAGCCTTTAGGCAAAGAGAATGACAAAAGGGTTTTAGATATCAATCGATTTAATTAGCACTGATGGAAACATCTAACAGTCTACTGAATGACAAGTTAGCAGGCTGGGTGGATGCTGAAGTTGAGTGATTCATCTTTTGGTGAACTGAAATGTGAAGAAATCGTAAGTGTTGGGAGCACTCACAAAAACATCTGCATGCTGAGAACCATGTTGTCACACTCTTAGAAAAAAGATCAAATAAAGCATTAAAAAAACCTTCTTTTTTCTTCTTTTTTATTGCTTTGAGATCATCAACTTACAAGTGGGATTGCAGCAGTATGCACACGAAAGCTCATGTTCATTCAAAAGAACCATCAGACCATCAACATGTGAATAAATAGTGATTTTAATCAATCTCAATCTCAACCACAGACTACAGGAGTGAAATTGAAGTTCATGAATTCTCCTACTTGAATTTGGAATGCACAAGCAAACCTAAATAAAAATATGCAGCACAAATAAAGTCTTTGGTGTTTCATTCATTACTCTGTATTATTAATGATTTCATCAGAGCTATGTAGGTGGTATTCAGCGTGTGTGAGGTGAAGCCAACAGGTGAGGAAATAATCCCTCTGGAGTTATCGGCGACATATTGCTAAAAACGCATTGGTAATAAAAACACTGTGGAGCAGCTGGAGGAAAACCACCCAGATCTGATATGGCTCGAAGGGAAGCTGTGGAGAGAGGGAGGGGCGTGGTCCGGGCTGAGATAAGTGGCACCTTTGGGTGGTAGCCTACACATTGGATAACTGCTCATATTTCAACACATTTCTAGCCCTCAAGTCTAACATGCAGCAATAAAATGTATTTCAGTCAGGATGATGGAGCAGAGGAGCTGCCTGAAAATGGAATCTCTGCACGACAATTAATGATGTTAAGATCATGCAGTCTTACATGTGGGGTCGGAAGGGAGAAATAGTCTGATTGTAATGTGACACAACAGAAATAAGTATTGTTTTTACGTGAAGATGTCAATAAATAACTGAATCCAATAAGTGAAACGTGACCACAATTATCTAAATAGGCACTTGCTGTTGTTTGTTATGGAATCAAAAGCATGTGTCAATAATCTGCAGTGATATGAAAAACAATCCACACTAAAGAGTGATTGGATCTTTGTATCACATGGTCCTTATCAGCAACAAGAATTTGCTTAGTTGTAATGAAGATGGATCTGTTGACAGGCAAGCATTGAGCATTTTAAAACGGATGAAAAGTGCAATGACTGGAATCATAACAGCTAATGAGCTTGTATGGGAACATCCCCCATGACAACTAAACAAACTTGATGAAGATTGAGTAATACGGCTGCCAGAGATAGTTAATTGAGATAGTTTTGTCAAACTATTTCTTAGGGCAGGAAGGAACTCTCACGTTTATCTACGGTAATAGTCAAGTCATGTGGCTACAAGGACGCAGTCAGCAGGTCACTTCTACCAACGCCTCGCTTCATTCTATGTGATCATTATAAGTTTCATATCAGGATTATTGTGTGTTTTTTAAACTTTTCTCGAACAAACCTTGGTCACCATTTGTTGTTTTAAAATCTTTTCTACTAAATAAAGTGACTGAGTTAGTATGGAAACACTCTGAAGACACTCTGAAATGTGTGTTGTCTAACCTTTAGCTATGAAGAGTGTGTGACAGATGGACAGACATACAAAACACAGTTTTACATCTATTGCGAGACATCAAAAACGTTTTTTACAGGACATATGTATAAAACCTTGGACCTTGTGTGGCTTTATGTTATTGAACGGTATTGATAACAGTGTTGATTAAGGTAAGAGAACACACACATACTTGATGGTTTAATTAACTGCTCATTGTGAGTGAACATAAAAAATAAAGGTGCGAAGCTGCATCTTTCTTTGGAAAACACTCAGTGCACCATATCAATCGAAAACATATTGCTACATTGAGGTGAAAACATCATACTTTGGTGCATTTTATTCTTCTACTCATGGAAAGTATTTTCCATGAGTCCTATTCTGCATGGAAATAAACATTTAAATTTATTTGTTTTTTGGATAAATTGTTCCTTCAAACTCTTGAGACACTGAAATAAAAAAGAGTAGAGAGAACATGAAAAACATACATATACGGAGAGTTACACTGTTACATCCAGTGCTAAAGTCTAAGTCAAAGTTCAAGATATGCAACCTTGACGCCTAAATTTAGTTCAGTATGTTGCCAAGCAATCTCTTTTCTCTCCATTCTGATACTGATCCATCTGCCATCTTCACAACGCAGCACAGAATGTCTTCACCGAGGCCTCAATCACATGTTTTAAAGTCTGTCCTGAGTTTGATCACAAAAGAAGACCCCTGCAATAAAATAAGAGTTTAGATTAGGAGGCAAAGAGACACAGCTGGATGTTAAGATAAAACTAAAACTAGGGAGAAGGGTCTAGCTGCAGAGCTCCAGGCTCGGGCCCACTTGCCCGTCAAACCATTTCCAGTTCCGAGCTTAAAGAACGGCTGAAATTGTGCAGCCGGAGACGATCTTCAAGATACGATATCATGCGTTCATTAGTTTGGATAACCCACACAACCTCGAGCAATAACAACAAGGTAAACAATACTACCTTAAAGCTAGGGTTGGTAATCTTCTTCAAAAACATTTTTGTTATATATTTTGATATTCTCATTACATCCCGATAGAAATCAATAAATCAAATGCTCTGATGAAAAAAGGGAAATAAAATCACGTCAGTAATTTAATTTGGGCCGAATGAAATGATTGGACGCGTTACCTGCCCGTCTGTCTAATCCCCCGCCTGCGTGCACACTGCCTGTGCACGAGTCTTCCACAAGCTGCTAGCTTGACAGCTGTGAGAACTAACAATAGCGATGTTACGATTATTATGATATGGTTACGATCGTTATGATCATTTTTGGGGAGTGGCTTTGGAGGGAGGCCTTAAGGGCCGGGTAGTTTTGCTGACTTGGCGACTTTCTCGCTAGATTAAGCAACTTTTGAGCTGGTGCTGCTAGCTACTTTCATTGGAGAAGAGTTGGTAACACTGGGCTGGGTTTTTCGGTTGGATCATTTTGAAAATCTAGCGTACTCTTGCTAGTTTCTTAAGATTACCAACCCTAGATTAAATATGTTGAAATAACTGTAACTAAAGTTAGGTTATGTAACATTAAGCTCCAAAAAACTTGCAACAACCTTAACGTTGAACGCTAAAATGATTAGGCTACATTAAGCTTTTTGTTCCCCTGTTGTTGTCCTAACGTTAACGTTAGTTTGCTAATGACATTAGCTCAGCTAAATAACATTACTGAACGCATAAATTACTGTTGTAGTGTAATATCAAGGTTTTCTTTACTTTGGTGTTATTGCTGTAGGTTTTGTGGTATGGGCGTAATGCAATGGACAAAATAAGTACTTAAGTAAAAGTATAAATACTGCAGTAAAAAAACAAGTAAAAGTCCTGAATTCAAAATGTTACTTAAGTAAAAGTACAGAAGTATCTTAAGCAATTCATCAATGTATTTGAGATGCTTTGTATTCTACTATACTAGGCTACTGCTTCATATAAAATAAGCATATTATAGTGTTTTTATATTTAAAAAGTAGCGAGTAACTTTATATGTCAGATAAATGAAGTGGAGTAAAAAGTACAATATTTACCTCTGAAATATAGTGGAGTAGAAATGTAAAGTTCGAAATACTCAAAGTAAGTATGTCAAAATTATACTCAAGTAAATGTACTTTCATGTTCCATTCCATCACTGTACGAACGTGATATAATGTGTTAAATATATGCTCAGTAGGCTACTTTATTTCCAAACAATAAGCGCTATAAAACAATACACTGCACAATATAATACAGTGGACTGTAAACGTAATTTATTGATTTTCTAACATGGGTCCTGGCGATGGAGATGGGTCCCACCAACGGAGGTGCCCATGCCTGGAGCTCTGCAGCGGGACACTATTGAATCTAGGTTTAGAAGACAATTCACTCACAAAGAGATGTACCTAGATCAGCGCAAACCATGCCTGACCAAAGATAAAGTCTATGGGACTGAACTTGCCTTAGGAGCTAAGAGAATTGACATTCTTATGTGGAAATTCAAAACTTACTCACAGAGACTCAACAACTGAAACATTTTACAGAAAAGAGGGTTGTAGTTTAATTTAATAAGCAGAAAATGTTGTTTCTTGTCATTGTATAAAAAGAGTTAACATGGTGTTAAAGCAAACAAAAACAAATGAGCGACAATTTCATCACTATGTTTCCAGCCGCGACGACAGCAAAATGAATGAAGTCCTATTCTGGCAGGACGTTACAGACATCAAGGAGAATCAAAAAGACGTTCATGTTTCTTTCTTGTAAGCTGTTGATTTGGTCTTTCTTTCTCTTTTTTTTTGAAGGCCGATTGACTTCCATATAGCCAAGACCCTAGCACTGCCTGAGAATTTCCCAAGCTGAGCCAATTTAGCTCGAGCCGACTAAATTAGATAACCCCCTTGGTTTTCCTTTTGTGAGTAAATTGATATGAACTTTGGTGCTAAATTAAAAAGGAAAATCCAAAGTGATGAAAGTGCTGCACATTCCTAAAGGTGTGGCTTTTGTAGAGATCACTAGAGAGGAGAGTTGCTGTGCAGAGATGCCAGAGAGAGGCAGAGACAGAGTGCACTCATGAAACTAACACTAAAACACTAAAGGAGTCAGTTGCTTTTACTTACACAGATACCACAGCACTCAATCACTGCAGAGCTTACTTCTTCTTCCCGCCTAATGACATATTTTCAGTTTTTTTCTTCTGTGCCTCATTGAACAAAAGACACACCTTTATGTTAGCAAGTGGTTTAATATGTGCGTGCGTGTGTGTAACCCCACCCATGAAACACAAATTTCATAACTGATAATTGGTAGCTTCAGGTGAAATGCTTCGATAACGCTGTGTAGATTTATTTGGTTTTGTTCTCTACATCCCTTCCTCTCACAGTAGGAGTATTTCATAGTTTTAACCCCTTACACTCTGCTTACTGTCAAGACTAGCAGTGTACTTTGGTATGTACACTGCCAGCCTCGTCAATGCTACACAATGACATGTTTGAAACCATGCAGAAATGTCACTTTTGCCTGTGATCAATGCGTGTGTAAAAACAATTTACTTGATTTGACTTGCCTGCAACTGGTCAGAGCCAAGAAATAGTCTGGCACATAGCACACCATAAAATGGTGAGGCGTTGTTTTCAACCACTGGTTTTTGTACATCTATAATGTGTTAATAGCTGAGCTTTAGAGGTGTTGTTTGGTGGATTTTGTTAACACTTCACAGGGCCCCTTTTTCAGCTAAGCTAAGCTAACCAGCTGCTGGCAATAGCCTTATATCTAACAGCTGTCATCTAATCTGATTAGAAGAAATAAACCAAAATATTAAACTATTCCTTTAAATTATAATATTTCTCGAAAAGTTTTCACATTGTGAAGCTTCTCTTCCTAACTCCCCCTTCAGCTTACCCACTATGTTATAGAGTGTCAGGTGACTATCAACAGGTGATGTAGTTTGACATGTTTTGAAAACAGTATAGTATAACATAAAGATATGGGGGTTTGAACAACATTTGATTGTGATTACAGACAGACAGATAGAATACAATAGAATAGGTTCTACCTCTGTCATGGCATCATCAATCTGTTTCAGCTCCTCATAGTGGTCACGCGAGTCTCTCAAAGGCTGAACCATGATCTCTTCAATCTGACGAAAAAGCTGTTGGACGCCACAGTAAGAGCATTCATTAATAATCAGTGTGTGTCTTGGTAAAGGAACACATCTGTACACACACATTGTCCTACCTTCATGACAGTCTCAAACATTGGGATGAGGACAAACTTGATGAATCCGATCTGAGCGGTGGGTTTGGTGACTTTATCTCTGTCCATGAAGGGAGCCACAGGGAGACCCTCACACTTCTCCCTGTCACTCTAGCAAGGCACATAGGTAGAAATATAGTCATTTAGCTATTGCTCACAATCAACCACTATGTTCCTTCATCTTGATGGATTTAGATATTGGATTTCAGAGTTATGTGAATGCTTTGGTTGAGGTCACCTGCATGAAGTACTCCTCCAGCAAGCAGTCCACCCATGGCTCAGCTACCTCAGTTGGCCTCACTTCGTTGGAAATGTCACAGCACTTGATCAAAACCATCTTCAGCTGAAAACACACGCACATGTACAAACATACATACAACACAAAACACAGAATAAAGGAGCCTATACATCATCAAGACACAGACAGCATCTACTGATCACAGCACGCTCAACAGATTAAGGCCTGCTTATGTTGAGGTCTCGTATATTCAGTACAACAGCTGATGTCAAGTGGTGATGCAAAGTGATCTTGTATACATACACATGTCACATGCTCTTCATTGGCAAAATCAAAGTTGTCCACTTTTTGCCTAAAGGAGTCTAGTATCTCCCCGTGTCTGGCCATGTCGGTGGCCAGAATGAGGGTGATGATTGCCTGGAAATATAAAACCAAAAGTCAGTTTGCACGACACATTTAAGGACACATTTAAGATCAAAATTGTCTTCAGATTAACATATGTGACAAGACTATGTATGATTAAGATAAAGCTCAGCATGCTTGTCTTGAATTTACGTCCCACCTGTCGGATCTGTTTGAATGCCTCAGGATCCACATTTGCAAAAATATTGCACTCAGGAAGAGAGAGGATCTGGAAGGCCACAGCACAGTGATGGTTCTCCAGCGGAGATATGTCATTGTAGCGCACTGCCAGCTCTGTGCGGGCATTGATTTGGTACCTGGTGGGTGGATGACACGGGTGAATGGATAGATTGATAGGATATTTCAACGAAGCTTCCCTGATAAGAGAGGTCCTCGCCTGCCCAAAACTCAGACCAAAAACAACACTCTAATCTGAATCAGCCTGTTTTCATACCCGAACTCTCTTCATGCTGAACTAGTTTCACAGTCCATTGACAGCAGTGTTGTGAAGCAGATGTCAAAACATACCGGGGTCAATGGGCATCTGCAGTGCTATATCTGTTAACACACCTATAGACAGAATAGTGAGTATTACGTGTTGTTGTAGCCAGGGTGGTCCAGGTCATGACACACTGCAGCTGTCATTAGAATGCCAATATCTGTGAGAGTCACCTTGTCCTGGACAACAGTGTAAATAAAAGTTATTTAGAAATCCCAAAAAATGGAAATTCTGGAAATTCATTGAATGGTACTTGAAACTAAATACGACTTGTAAAAAATTATGCTCAATTGTTCTTATCATGAATACACACAAATATGCACCATACCTGTAGGTTGCAGAGGTTAATCATGCCATACATCATCTGACTAACGCAAAAGCAGTGGCGAAAGTTGTGGAAAGGATTATTACGGTAGTTCTCCTGAATTGCCAACTGGAAGACAAGAGAATAAATTATTCAGCCACTGACTGCAGAATGTCAAATCAAAAGTATTTCCAGCCCCGTACGATTTTAAAATGATTTTGTTATCTGTGTAAGAACGCTGATATTACTCTTAGCAACACATCTGCCTTGTAAGTAATAGCTTGTTTGGAATCTGCACCATGTGCATGGCGGTATATATATCCATGTGCTTGGTTATCCTTTACTGCTCTAACTGTACCAGCCAGCGTTTGAGTGTGATGGGGTTCATGTTGAATTCCTTCACCAGTCCCAAGTCATGGTACATATACTCCAAACAACTTAGCATCTGCAGCCACAAAGGAAGAGAAAATACATTCAGACATCAGTCACTTGGACAACATGGAATGGAAATGTCTGATTGAGTTATGGAGCGGCAGTGTCAACAAACCTCGTTATGTTCCCAGTGCCAGACATCGAATGTTGGCTTCTTGAGCGCCTCAATAGTCTCCTGAGACAGTGTGTACTGTATATGCCAAATAAACAAGTCCATCAGAACTTCAAAAGAGGCTGTAACTATTCATGAAGTTAGCTTGTTCTAATAGTATTTAAAGTAGTCGTCCCAGTGGACATACTTTGGGGTAATTGGGGACATCTCGTCTAGGAGTGACCTTCTTCCCATCGTCAAAGTTGTATTTACATGGACAGTTTACTCTGAAAGAAATCCCCAAAAGGTAATTTGACGTGATTTGGTTTCTGTTGACACCTGTAAAATGTAATGTCTAACTTCGTATTCATTTCACCTGCCACCACCTCTTGAAGTCATCTCATCTCGTAGCTTTTTCAGATCATTTTTACACTTCTCAATCTCCACCACCTTCAAGCCCTCCACTGAAACAAGATGACAGGAAATATTGCAGTTGTATCTTGATTTTTACTCACATCTCAGTATTGTATTAGAGGGGGATTTTCTGGGGGATCATTTCATTCAACTGTCTACTCTAAACTGTACCACTCACGTTCCACTCTCTTCTCCAGCATTGCTAGCCTGTTGGTGACCTCGGTCTTCAACTCGTTAATGCGAAAGGCTCTGTGGGGCAAAAGAATAGAAAATTATGAGAGGCTGAAACACGTTTCACATGGTTCATTGATCATGGCGACAAAATTAAACTGGAATGGGCCCTTCAAAATAAATGACAGAGGTGAAAGAACTTGGCTGATTAAACTAGGCTCCATAGGTTGAAGCTTGTGCTTATCATTTAAAGTTACTGGTGTCAGGTATGTGTGCGAGGTATGTGTGAAGGTGGGGAAGGGAAGGCTTCAGCCACAACATAACATGAACAACTGAGGCGTTACCTGCTGAACTGATCAGCCACCTGGGACAACACGTTCTGAAACATGTCCTCCTTCTCTGCGGACATAAATACACTCCTGATAAATCATCTTGAAAGCTACCACGTTGTCAAGATTGGTATTTTCAAGTTTATTATTACTTTCACAGTGGATGTGTTATTGATGCATGAATGTATGTGTGAAAGGAAAATAGACCTGTTGTAGCTGTACCTCCAATTTGACCAGTAGACAGAGGGACAACTTTGTACAGAGAGCTGTGAGGAAATAAGAGGATCAATTATTATTCCTAAATCTTGACATCAGTTTAACAATCTCTTTATATTATTTTTCTTTTGCAAAGATTTACAGTTGATGGAGCCATTTCAGCACAAGGTTAATTAAGTTAGCGGTTGGTTGTGGTTGGAAGTTTGAAAAAAAGGCCCTGAATTGGGGTGGGGATTAAGAAAAAGATGACATAAGTGAAATGTAAATCTGAGATTTCTATACAAATACAATATGATAATGCTGGTATGTTACTTTGAAGAGTTGGTGGGCATGGTGGGATCTATGGAGACCAAGGCTCCATCTGGGTCCATCAACATGATGGCAGTGTTCCTGCGGTGAGAGGATCAGAGGAACAGTGAGAAAAACAGAAGTGCGCTGTGTTTTATTCACTCCCCTTAATATTTCACACTGTTTCATAACTATAAAGTCTTTTGAACATTTTTATTTTTTTAAAGCAGTGCTAAACATCAGATTAGAGATGAACAGAAATGATCCACATGCATTATATAAAAGTTATTAGAAAATACACAAAACTAAATTTCTTCATTGTGTCAAGAATATATAATCTCCTCTATTACAGAGTAGAGTAGAGAATGAAAGAGGATAACTACGTATTAAAAGTTTATTTTCCTCATTAAAGTCATACAACTGAAATATAGGTGATGATGATGATCTAGCTTTAATAATGTATTATTGTCTGCTTTGATGTGCATGGCTAATGTGATATGTCTGTCTGTTAGCTGCAAGTGCTCCTTGTATGTTAGTGACTGTTTTGCTGCATAATAATCTTGTGTTTTGTGATATTTTCGTGCAGTTTCATGGGAAATTTCTAAGGTTTTCAAGTATGCCCAGAGACACAGATAAGGAGGGATGTGATGTAAATAATTAAAATAACTAATCAAAACAACAAACCTGGGAATGTTAGATGAGGAACACAGAAGCTCCTTGATGTCACATGGGCTGCAGTGCCCACTGAACACCACCTGTGAGGTAAACACATTTTGTATAAATTCAATACATAATGGTAATGATGGGATAAGGCTGTTGCATTGGATGAACTTCGTAGTATGTGTTACTTATCATCATGTCACATCATATTACAAAACCTCTTCTGCCGCGCGCAAACCCAGCACAGTGTGTCTATGGTTTTTTGGCACACCTGCGTACAAGCTGCTGCTGTGGTTTTCATATAAGGCCTCAGTGTTCGTACAGGGTGGGAAGGTTATCAAATTTCATGTGTTTTTCAGACAACAGAATCACACGGGAACGTAAAATAAGGGTCTACTCGTTTCATGGTTGAATAAGGTCAAGTCACCAGGGAGACCCATGAGGACAGCTGGAGTGTGAGTGTTCATGGAGCTGTAGAAGTTAGCCACATTCCTGAGCTTGAACCTGCCCAGTTTACAGGACATTGTACAGAGATTATAAAATGTAAAAAAAGTCTAAAAGGTTGATAGCATGGGCGCATAAACCCTGTGCAAAAACTGTGATCCTACATCTTGAAGGGAGCAGGTGCAGCAGACAAACATTCAGCCTCAGGCCGTGGGCTCGGGGCTCTTGAACAGACATGTGTCATCGGCAGCTCTCTGCTTGAAGCACTCTACATCGCCAGATCTGAGCATGTTTGGAACGCTGCATCTCAAGCATCAAACCATTTCTCACGACTGTTTGAATGGTCACTAAGCTGTTGCTCCACTGTCGTTATGACACAAAAATGAAATTGCATGAGACATTTTTTTTCTTTTATGCTAGCCCTTAGCTTAATTGCTGCTTCAAAAAAAATAAGGATGAAATTGATAAAAATCCATATTTTCAATCATATACAACAGAGCTGAAAGCTGGCAGAAATGAATGTTGGTGTGTAAGCCGTTAACAACAGGTGTTTGCTTCTGTCAGTAACACCGGTAAGGCCACATGCTCTGCATCATCGTCTAATCTCCTCTTCAGGAGAGGTTAGCTGCTGGGAATACTTGCTATGTGAGTCAAGATGGCAAATTAAGAAATACATTTTTAAATGCCATAATTCATGTTGTGTAGTCCCAGCCGCATGCATTTAAACATATTTTGGATTGGATTGCCGAAACAATTCATACAACATTAATTCCTCTTGATTGATTTAATTGACATTAGTTAGATACCTAATTAACCATTATTTTATGTGTATACTGTAGAAATAGTTTTGCAACAACCTCTACAGTGATATTTTAAAATCTATTTACACATACAGATTATTACATCTTTATGTGTTTCCATTAATTTCCAATCCCATAAAATATATTTGCAGGCAAAAAAAAGGATAATCTCTAAAAAGAAAAGCCTAAACATATAGTCCAAAACCAGCCCATTTCACACAGCAGAAAAATACATTTCCAAAATGGGTTTAGTCACATTATATCTATAATAAACAGGGAAAAAAAGATATTAGAAATACAGCATTTCCATCTGAATTGGACCCACCTTTTGCACTTTCCCTTCCACATCCAGGTAAATGGTTTTAGGGGTATAGGAGGAGGAGCTGGAGCCCATGTTGACCTCCCTCTCCTCTCTTACACACCTGCAAAGATTCTGGCTCAAAGACCTGATCAACAAACCTGATAAGCCAATAGAAAAACAAATAAACGGAGAACGCATATTTATTTTTAGTACTTTCATAGATACAGCTGAGTGTACAATAATACCTGATAAAAACACTAAGTCATGATGACAAAACATCAGCAACAGGGGAGCATGCTTTCTGTCAACAAATTTGAAAAAACATAATAATCAAGATTTTGCTGTTGCCAATCTCCAGTTTAATATAAATAATAAACAAATACAAAATATAGAGGAATGCAAAGACAAAACATTGCCATGGAAATGTATAAAACATGACGAATAAAATGCTCATTTGCATTTCGTTTTTTCCATAATTCACAGCCGGTTTTCACATTGCAATCAAATATTGAAACTTTTTTTTTTAATAAAAAACAATAAAACAGTTTGAGAATATCACAGTCAGATTAATTGACAAAAGCAACAGCACTCACAGTGTTAGCGATGCAGCTTCCCCTGTGGAGACTGAGGTGCTGAGGATGCAGCTGATTCACATACAGACACACAAATACACACATGCAAAGGGAGAGCTATGGGGAGGAGAGAGAGAGAGGAGGTGAGCGATGGAGAAGGCGAGGAAGGGTGTGTGTGAGGGAGCCAGAGAGGTATGGAGTACTATGAGTATAACTGGCACTCTAACTGGTTGCCAGGGTACAGTTACTATAGAGAAAAAAAGACAACCCTAATGTCTCACGTGATGCAGGGCTTTCCACCTGCGCTGGTCACACACGTCTTATCCACATGATTCACTGTATCACAAAGAAACACATAAGTATTATGGCTTTATCAAAGACTGAACAGCTATCTGATTAAAACCTAGCAAGATAATTATATTATATATTTGTTCTTTTGAAAACAGAAATTGTTAATAGCCTAAACGGCACACAGTGAACGCGCAAAACACAGATTAGTGCAGTCAGCGATACATGGAAGATGATATCTCATCATGGGGACTCACTTCTAACCGAAGGGTCCTAATTTCAAGTGAGGCTTTCCTCTTTCTCTCAGTCACCGAGTTGCATGATTATGTAATTGTACATATGTGTGAATGTGCTTTATCTTCAGTACCTCTGCCAAGAAGGTTATGTTTTTGGTTCAGTTTTTTGGTTTGTTTGTGAGCAGGATTATGAAACAACTACTGCCCTGATTTTCATGAAACTAGGTGTAAGTGTGTAGCATGAGCCAAGGAAGAACCCATTAAATGTTGGTGTGGATCAGCCTTGGTGGAGGTCTATGCTCTCTGAGTGCCCTTCTAGTTTTGTATTTATTTCAGTTTATTTTCTATGTGTGTGTGTGTGTGTGTGTGTGTTACACTCCCCAGACCACTCATCTCCTCCATTGTTGACCACTCCAGGTCCAGCAGACGGTTTTGTCAGATGAGTTCAGCAGAACACTCATGTAGGTCATGTAGAGGATACAATAACTTGTCTTATTGCATTTCATTTTATTTGATGTCATGACACTGTCTTTAGACTATCAACTTAGATATGGAAAATGTCTATGAGGAATAAAAGGAAAGACACCTCAGGATGAGCAACAGAGGAGGGATCCCTTAACAGCAATTATGGAAGAAGTATTTAGATAAGTAAAGTATTAGTACATTCATGTAAAAATGCCTGCATTCAAAATCCTACGAAGCAGAAGTACCATGAGCTAAATGTACTTAAAGTATCAGAAGGAAAACACTTATTATGCAGTAAAATGGCGCATGTAACCAAATGGCATTATATATTACAATAATAATTAATGCTGATAACACTTACGTATCAGTGTGTAAGGGGCATGTTGGTTGGCTACACTATAAAAGGTAATACCTAGCTCTCTTAAATGATATTAGTGTACTTTACTTATTTCTTACTATCCCGTTGACAGAACTCATGTAAAGTGAGTAAATTACTTGTTTTGCCAGGTTGGAACCAGGGTAAGCATTTCTTTTCTTTTCATTTAATCTTGTGAAAGCCGGTCTTATGTTAGGTAAAGCTAACCAGCTGCTCTCTTTGGCCTCATAATACCGTACAGACATGAAAGTGATATTATAATCACTATTCAACTCCTATTCTAGCTCAACAAGACAGCGAATACGTTTCCCAATATGTCATACTATTACAATGAATTAATTCATTTTGAAAAATGCGATACAGTTTAAAAAAAAGTACTTTCCCTCAGTTTTACTGTTTTTCCCCACTGGTAGACCCATAATGTGAGAGCCATGAAGACTGCTGCCTCCTTGTTTTCCTTGGGGATGATGAGTGATTTCTTTAAAGCAGGGGTCTTCAACGTTTTTCAGGCCAAGGACCCCCAAACTGATAGAGAGATGGAGCAGGGACCCCCGACTATATATATTGTATAAAATTGTGTTTTATATTAAATGGGCCTAGTACCGTGTATAAACATACCTCTTTATTGTGCATTCAATACTAAGCTATTCAAATAATACACAGGTTCATATATTCATGTTTTTATTTTAAACATGTGCAAGGTACAGTGAGCAGGGCGGCCGTGCCACTGCCATTTATAAACATACCTTGTCAACTGATACCAATGCCAATATCAACATTGTCTGTCATTTGCATGATAATCATGCATACAAGCTATTCAAAAAGACCTTTTTATTTTAAACATAAATGTGGAAACGAAAAATGAGTGATGGCCTATTAGTGCCACTGCCATGCATAAACATACCTGTTATCTTGCATACAATACTGAACTATTAAGATAATGGACAGATTCATGTTTGGGAAAAATTAAATTTAAATTGACTAATCAACCAAATATTTCGCAGACACCCTGCAGTACCATAATTTGGTATCTTGAAGTTTTTGCATTATGACAACCTCAGTTTTTAACCTTTCTGTATACCCGCAGGATTTGGATGCCATCACAGCTTGCACACAGGTTTTTGTTGGGACATTGACCGTTATACCTGAAGACAGCCAGCAGCCAGGTCCAGATATCCCGCACCTTGAACGATCCAGCATTGGTATCATACTGGAAGGTAATGTTGTCATGATAAAATTGAGAGCAACGCTAAACCTATTTTCCTTATATTTGGACTTGATAAAAGATTATTTAAAAAGTGGATTTGCCTTTGTTACATTGGCTTAAGATGTTTAGAATGGCATTTTGCTAAATTAAAAGAGAATCCTTTGAACTAATCATTCTTTGTTGTGCTTAGTTTATCTAAGGAATTATGTTTCCTTTTTCTACTGAGTAAACACAACTGTTCAGTTGAGTCAGACTCAATTGTTTTACATAAGTTGGTAACACTCAGAAGGAACAAATATATTTCACTTGATATTGTTCGGTAGGAATAACTTCACAAAATTAAGTAAATACAACTAAATGTAAGTAAACTTAACAAGTACATATAAAGTAAACATAACTTAATACTAATTGTTGTATTTACTTACCTTTTTCAAGGTAATCGGTAATCCTAGATTTATTTAAGTAGGATCAACTTTTCCAGTATAGTTTTAAACACACTGTAAACAAAAAGACAGGCATGTGAACAGAACGACAATATCAAGTAAACATTAAGTGTTATTTGAATTCTGAGCAAAATGTGACAATGAGTAAACTGTGAGAAGACGCTGGTAGGACTCTCTTCTCCTTTTCTTTTTTATCCATTGACCCAAATGAAGATCAAAGCCTGTGCTCTACAAGGGGACTACCTCTTGTTACCTACTGCAAGTCCTGACCTATGCAACAATAGTCCAACTGGGGATTTCACATCAACAGGCTGGTGTGAACTAGGACATTAGTGACAAGACTCGACCAGGCAGTAGGAGGAGGTAATTAATTACAGATGGAGAGCATCAACATAATCTCTGTTCATCTCATAGGACACCTACTCCTCACACACTTGCAGATGCAGACATGCAGACATGCACAACGCACTGCATGCACACAGGTGTGATCCTGTTCCCCAGAGTCTAATTACTATCTGGGCTTACAAGCTCCTCTGCCACGCTGGAGGAGAGGTGGGACATGATGGAAAAGACTGGTTAACTACTAAACATGTGACATCAAAATAGATGAAAAGCAATTTCCAAACGCATTTCATTTTCCACCTACTGTAAGCCATGAATGATTATGCACGTTTGTTTGCTTGCTCATCTGTGCTCACGTGTGCCTGTGATGCTGTATGTGTATTCATGAGTCTGTGTGCCAGGGAATAAATAGTGTTTGAAATAGAACAAAGACGGCAAAGCCCGGATCAAAACAGGCGGATCTGATTTGCTTATGTAATCACAAGACTCATCACACCTTCAGTAGCGGAAGATACATTTCAGGATAAAAGCAATTCATAAAATCATGCAGATCTTCATGACAAAAGATGTCCAGATGGACCTCTGAAAGGAACACATTATCCTGATAATAGTGATGGACCAGGCCATGGTGTGTGTGTGTGTGTGTGTGTGTGTGTGTGTGTGTTTGTTTTTGCATGTTTGTACACCCTTTCACAACCGTTCAGCACATCTTTTAACCTTTTTGGTCTTTATATTTCATGCTCCCTGTGTGTTTTTGTGGAATGGAAAAAAACCAAAAACATGCACTATACTGAGGATAAAAAATAACCCCCATATTAAATCATTAATCGATCTAGTGTATGGATACAGTTGCCATATACTGTAAAGCCATTTGTTTATTTCAAGGAGTCCATAATCAAGAAGAGTCTATTTATAGGAATCAATTGCAGGCTGCATGATTGCGTTACCTGCATTGAGATTTACTGTTAATATGAACTGACTACATATGATTCACTTAAAGCCTCCCCTTGAAGTTAATCATACTCATTTTTTTGTTTGTTTATGATTTAGGTAGAACTGTGGGTTCAAGCACAGCTTGATCCTCATTGACCTTGTCATGTTAAGTATTGGAAGATTAAGAGGCGCTTTCTCATAGTCAACCAGTTGCCCATGGATGATGTCTTTAAGTAAAGCAAAAGGACAAAACCGTGGTAACACATCAAAAGCATTAAACTAAACTTTGCACAATATACTCCAAAACGCCATATGTCAACTGCAACGTTTTGTAGATTAAAAGTGGTAAAGTAAAATATATTTTCCAATAATTCTCCCCCTGACACGTGTGCATTTAAAGCAATGTGTGGGCGACACCTAATGGACTAGAAAGGAATGACGTGTATACTCAAGAATTGCAGAATATATTCAGCTCCCTCACAAAGACAAAGGAAGGTAAAGCATTTCAATATTACTGGGACACTGATAAAACACAATAAAATAATACTGTAGAAAATCCATCAATAATAGCCTAAAATGCGTGTCTTTTAGCAGAGTTGTGGTGGAGAGTTTTACAGAATTCATAACAAACTACAAACTGTTTAAACTGTTTTTATTACCTTAGGTTATACAATGACCTAATCTTTAATAAGAATACACTTCGCAGTTTAATTGTTCAAAAAACAACAACCACACCCTACTCAAAACTATTAACTTACATATGTACAGGTACTTATCAAAAGTTCCCAGGAAAATTCATATTCATCAAGAAACAAAATATATACCAGAGCTGGATTTCTTTTTACTGTCAGAGCATTCTATACATGATATACTAATATGCCGGTGGACAGAATATACTTTTTTTTCTTGTGACAGGATATTATCAAAAGACTACAGAAATAGAGCCATAGAGAAATAGATGATCAATAATGGCATATGAAGTCAAAGAGTTAGCTGAAAGTGAACTTATCTCTTATCCTATACTGCATCAAATCCATTATCCTGGTGGCACGGTGCAGCAGAGGATCAACAAACTACACATATACTTTACACATCACAGTGTGAAAACATACACCCAAAGCAGCTGTCACTGCTGTGATAGACAGTGAGTCTGATCACAAGGGTCTGGACACTCGGCCTCTACAGGCAGGTGGCTGCTTGGGATGCCTACTGGTGGACGGACTTTTCTTATCGGGCTGAAACTTCGTGGAGATGAACCAGGGGAGTGAGCAGGTGAGCGGACAGGGCGTAGCGGAGGACCCGGAAGGGGTTGTGGGAGAGGCTGTGCCAGTGGAGAGGGGCTGCGGGGGTATCTGCGTGGGGCAGACCAGACGGGCCGCTCAGTTCTGTTGGAGGAGGAAGGACTAGGAAGGACTGGAGCATACATAGCAGGGATACTCATTTCTGATTGGACGGCCGCATTGCTCGTACAGTCTTCCAAACGCTCCAGAGTCTCCTGAAAGAAGATGAAGAAGAGTTACAATGCCCATCAGCTGTGATTATCATTTTAATGAAGCCATAATTTGTAAATCAACTGACGGGTGGCAATGTTGGTCTGTCTGTCGATTCAACAGGTCCATAAAAATCCTGAAATATCAACGAATTGATCAATTGCCATGCAACTTTGTACACAGACATTCATAGCCCAAGGAGAATGAATCATAATGACTTTGGTAATATCCTGACTTTACCTCTAGCACCACCGGCAGCCAGCATGTTGACATTTCTGGCATTTAGCTCGAAGAACCGCTGTGCGTAAGTACAGCCTTACAGAGCCGCTAGCATGGCTGTAGACTCTTGTTTCATTGTAAGGCTGTCAATGACATAACAGATTCTGTATGGCTTTCTTTTTTAAATAAAAGAGTGACTTACATCTTCGTTGAGAACATAAAGAGGCATGGGACTCCTTCGACCAAGTGTAGTTGCTTTGGGAACAACATCAACTGCAAAACATTGTATATGTATTTTAGTATTGACATTCTGCCAACAAGCTAACTTCCTACTGTGTAAAATCATTGTGTCATCGTGAGTTTTAAAGGTGAGTTACCATATAATAACAAATCTAAAGGTGTTTTACACATTTAAAGGAGATGATTAAATGTATTTGTTGCTCACCATCATGGCCATTTTCACTCTGCTCCAAATAGATGGGAGCTCTTTGGGGGACAGGTCGATGCTTCTTTCTACAGCAGGAAAAAAACCACATACAATCCTTGCTGCTAAATGGCAGTTACAAGCTACAGGTCGATGTGCTTATTACTTTTTCACAAAATGTTTAGAATGTAATGAAACTGTTGAGCTGTACTTGAGATTCTAGGCACACCCTCAAGTTCAATATCAAAGCCAATGAGAGAGAGAGAGAGAGAGAGAGAGAGAGAGAGAGAGAGAGAGGAAGAAAGAGAGGGGGAGAGAGAGAAGAGGGGAAAGAGGGCCAAGAAGAAAAAGGAGCTCTCACTTGGATGGTTTCCAACAAGCGCACACTGTCACCAGGGTGATTAGGAGGAATATGCCCCCGGTGGACAGGATGATGTATAGTGAGCTCCGTCCTAAACCAGAGTGATATACAGAAGTAGACAAGGACACAAAGAAAGAAAAGATGGAGAGGTTTCTGTCAACAAAAGCAGGACAATGCAGTTTTGCTTTCACTGAACCACTACCACCTGTACCTTTACTTCACATATAACTTCAAAGCTTTATCTGCTTTACAAATGTGTTGTATGCAAAACCTCAGTCAGTCTATTGCTATTTTCTCGTTTTTTTACATTGCTTGCCAAGTCGTTTGAGTGTGCTGGCATGAATAAGGGGCAGTGAAGTAGCACATTAGGGCAGTCACTTTGAGAGTTTAAGCAGTGCTGCTATGCACGCAGAGGGAATAGAAAAGAGTGTGAGGGCTTGTCGCTGTCTCTTCATGCAACACATAGTACAACAATAATGAAGTCAGGATTACTGAGGTCCACTGAGGCAAAGCGTTCTCCCCACCTGCCTTCTTCTTCTGCTCCCTTTTCGTTAATAACTGTCCATTCATTGGATTAGACGGCCTCTCCCTCTCTCTCAGCCTGACATGTGGCCCTATGCTGGCGCCCAGTAACAACCGCTCTGGGCCAACTCTGCTGCACTCAAAGCCTGGATTTGCACTTGTTGTAAACAGCATTGTTAGCGAGACAGGCATGCATGTGTACGGGTCAGCATGAGATGGTAATTGCCCCTGTCAGCAACTGAAAAATTGATGGCTGTTGAACAATGAGCTAAATACAGTGTTTTCATATAGGTTGGTATTTAGTAGAGCTAGAAATATAAGTACACAGTACTTGTATGAGTATTTCTATTTTCACTCCACTGCATTTATCTGACTGCTTTAGTTACTAGTTAGTTTGCAGATTTTTCATACAATCATTTTATATCACAAACATATTATCACCTCATTAACAATTATTCATTCTTATAGATTCAACTTTGTGTTAAAACGTTGAAATACCAGCTACAACATTAAAAGGCTGCTTACACATTGTTGCATAAGCAACAATAATACAATATCATGATAATAACACTGACAAAGTCACTCTGCATCTAATTTTACACTTAAATTATTTTGCTGATAATAAGTTTGTACTTTTACTTAAGTACAATTTTGAAAGCAGAACTTTTACTTGTTATCTTTACTAAAGTAAAGGATTGGAATTATTTTTTCCACCTCTGCTAGAAAACCCATCCGATGTCACTTTACCGTCATCTCTTCATCTCTGATGTAAACTTGTAAAACTTGAGATCCTACCGGTGTAACATGCCACCTACTGTAGACAGTGAGCTTGACAGGCATGCTCTTCATGCTGCTGATGAGGTTCTCCACTGTGCAGGCGTAAATGTCATCGTCTGAGATCACAACGCGTGAGATGGTCAGCACCTTTTGGTCAAGTGAAAGCTGCAGACGTGTGTCATTGGTCAGCACCTGGCCTCCCTTCAGCCAACCGTAGATGGGCTTTGTGCCGTTATCGTGGGAACAGTGGAGGTTAAAGTGCTCGCTGTACTCCAGGACAGACGAGGCCATCATCTGGATGTAAGGTTTGGACACGGGGACTGAGGAGAGGGTGACAGGACAAAGACACAGCAGGGCTTGGGATTGAATATTCAAAGACATGAGAGAGTGGTTGACCTCTAGCTATACAGCATCATGATACGATGAATCCTAAAAAGAACACTAACACTGTGAATCACTCTGTATCGTGATCGGAATAACTAAACTCCTGTATTGCAATTACACTCTCTAGGGCAAGATAACGTTGATATTGCATTGATATTCTCATAAGCTCACAACTCGTCTTTAAAAGGAAGGTCATTCTGCATACCATCCACAGTGAGCTCAATGTAGCGCTCTCCAGTGAAGGTGTCATCTGTGATGGAGATCTCGACTTCGTACGCCCCTTCGTCGGACAGCTGCAGGTTGTGAAGTAGCAGCGACCCATTCTCAAACACCAGGATACGGTTGCGGTACTCTGGCCTCAGGTTCCCTATGATGTCTGTTCCTATGGACTGCACAACAGTGATAGGTTTCTCTTTGTCCCTTTTTAGCTGCCACTTAATCACAGGCTTGTCCAAGCTGCTGCTGGAGTAGCTGACTGACAAGAGGGCCTCTCTGCCCACCGTGCCCCTCACCACCTGGGTTTGGCTGGTCACATTCACCCCTGACACCTCACCTGGACAAAAAGGCAAAGAGACGGTAGTGAGGTCTTGAAATGAGAAGAAATAAGGGGTTGTTTGGGGACACAGAGCACCAGCGAGCAAAGATCAGACAAATCACTAGAGTTAAACAGCAGAGGACACACTAATTACTGCTATTACTACAAGAGCAGCCATAAATGAATCCGAACAGCAAAGAAGCATGGATACAATGACCCTGTACAATAACAAAGAACATTTACGCAGTGTAAGTACAACATTAAGGAACTTAACTCCTAATTTTTAGACTTAATAGCTTCCACCACTGTTGTATTACAGAATGTATTAAAGTCTGTACTTTTTACTGATGTTACAAGTAAATCTTATTTTATTGTTAATTGCTGATTTACTTTACTGGTCATTTTTTGACAAAATCATCACACTCACGACACAATGCAAAGATGCAAGAGGATCTAAAACATACAGTGTGGAAAACTCTGCACACCGAGGTCCAATGTAAGCATCACATTTTTAAATCTAATTTTAAATGAACACTTGCTTTCAACCTGCATTGAAATGAAAAAAAGAAGAGTCATAGTAACAGTCCACTGAAACACTGCTTTTTCAGGAATTTTTCCACCACTGCTGAAAACGTAATATTAAATATCACTTTCTATGTAGAATCCACTTTTTAACCATTTTTACATTCCATGCTACTGCTTTGAATGGTTTATTAGGTGTCATTAGGTGAACACTTTTCTCTACAAACTATTTGAATGAAACAACTTATTTCATGGGTATTACATCCATAACTGCAAAAAGTACTTGATGGATGTAAGCAACAAAACATTTAATACAATTCAGACTTTGTGTATACCATGATGCTGTAACAAAGGGCCATCATTCTTTAGACCTTTGGCCAAAATGTTTTCTTCTTGGTTGCAGACTTGAATGTGCACACACGTTGCTTTTCACTAATCACTGATCTGTTTCCCAGAAACTCCCCCCAGGAATTCCTCACGACCCCTGATAGTGAACAACTAATACTCTAATTTTGATTTGTGTTCCCCAATTATCCTCCACCTCCCATAGGGGTACAGGGATAAGGTATTACAGTGTGAGCCACATTTCATCTTTTATAAAAGAGCACTGTCTTGGAAACCAAGCTCTGCAAAGCTATTATGTTCGCAGCGGAGGTTCCTATAACTCAGCTGTGGCCGGACACACGGAGGTCTAAACATTGGCTGCGGGCCTGCGAGGGGCATCCCACTGTTAGGCCCCAGTGATGGAAAGATCAACCTAGAAGAGAGGGAGGAGACAGAGAGTCTGCACTGTTCACTATTCTTCGCAGTGAGGCAGTTAGCAGGGCATCGCCTCATTGCCGTGGTAACCATTTGGTCTGCCTGACAGGGGTTGTCAAGGCGATAAGACAAAGGGCACGATTGTTGGAACTAGTTTCCTCCGTTGAAAAGAGCGAGAGAGCGCCAGAGAGGGAGAGAAAGAGAGTGAGTCTTTGTCACTGGTGAAGTTGGAGATAGACACTGGATCCAGTGATTCTACCAAAACTGACCTGGTTGGGTAAACTGTGTACATGGTACGGTCTTTAAATTAAATCACCACATTTTTAAACCTAAATCACCACATGCTAAACTTCTGCCATCGCTTCACCCCTCAAACGGACTCCTCCAACGCTTCCCACACTCAAAAGAAGCCGACCCATGCCCTATCCACTAGCGCTGCACAAAACGTGATATCATCACACTTAACCTACACGTCCCCTTCTTACACAGCTACAATGGACACTCCAGGCTCCTTTGAGCTCGGGATGGGGGCCCGATAGCGAGCACCACCCATGAACAAATCCATTGTGTTGCCAATCCGTGGAACACAAGGACAAGAAAAAAATAATTGTGACTAACTTAACCTGGATTAACTTCACTTCAAATAAAGCAAGCATTTGTGTTTTGATCTTGACACAATGAAAGTAACCAAAAGACTGTAAAATAGGACAATTCTAAAAGAATTTCATTGAAATCATAATTACTGAGCCCAGTCAGGTTTTTCTTTCAGAATATAACAAGTTGATTTAAATGCATTTGATTTGTTATCATCTGAAAGACAGCGGAGTGCCAGAGAGATTTTTTTACCCTCTAATCTCTGGACAGCCTAACAAATGTTTGAGCTTACCTGTGAAGAGAAGGAGGAGGAGGCCAACGAGCGTCAGTAGCGGAGGAATGTCAGTAAAACTGTCGCCTGTAGAGGAGGTCTTCCTCTCCACCTTCATCTTGTGTCCTGGGCAGAGTCTTTCTCCCACTTAGTGAGCATAGTTTATCCACCCTGGGCACGTCTCTGAGGCTCAACACTCTATCCACTGCCTGCCTGCCTGCCTGCCTGCCTGCCTGCAACGCTGGCCTCTGCCTGGTCCCACTGAGCCCCACTCTCCTCACAGCACCCCAGTCACAGCCAACAACAGCCAACTGTGTGTGTGTGTGTGTGTGTGTGTGTGTGTGTGTGTGTTTGTGTGAGACAGAGACATCGTGTAGATAAACTCCTCTCTTCTACTCCACGCTGCCCTTTCAGAAAGGAGCTCAACAGAAATAGTGTTTGCTTTTTTATGCAGTTATTTATCTTTTATTTTTCTAAAGCTTCGTGTAACAAAATAAGTGTTTTTTTTTTTATTACATAGTAAGTCAACCATTAAGGGGTTAAATTCAATATTGAGTTCAGCTACTTTGCAAGAATTCCTGCTGGGGAGAACTACTGTACTTCAGCTCTAAGAGGAGCCCACTTAAAGCTCTGAAATGTCTGAGTTTGAAAAACAACCCACTTCCCCCCTCTTTGGCCCACTTTTGTCACATTGTGTAAACTCCTGTCTGGACTGGAGCCTCACAATAAACTCACGATTTGTCAGTGGGCAACCAACCCTGCAGTTGACCCACACACAAGCACACACAGCCTTGAAGCATTTTGCTGATAGTTGCTACAGTGCCTGTCAGGTGTAGGATCCATAGTGCTGGAGGTGAGAGCTACATAATAATGAAAAGGAGAAATAAAGGAAACCAATGAAAAGATGTTTTTGTTTCTACTTTGTCCTCTAGGTGGTACAAGTGCTACATTCAGCCAGCGAACTGAAGGAGGCAATGCTTTCAGAAAAACTGCCATCAACGGTGTCGGCCATGTTTTGACATCAAAGTTATGGCATGCAATACATCAGGTGCTTTATGACAATGGAAAACAGCTTCTCAGTACAAGTCAAAATTGGTTTGAATTAACTCCGGACCACCAATCTAACTTCTAGTTCTAATTTATTGTAAACTGGAGTGTTGCCTTCAGACATGATGTCATGTAAAAAAATCCCCCACAGTCATTTTCCACAGTTTTTTGGAGATTAAGGCTTACATGCATTGTTGACTTAATTGCATAATAAATCATCTCTCCCACCTAAGGAAAGCAGTCTTTTGTCTAGAGTTTGCTTTTCTTTTGTATTTAGTTTGACAACAAAGGGAGGTTTTATGCAGAGGAGGAAGCATGGTAGAGAGAAAGCTGCAGGAATGTGGGAACAGATGCTGTTCACCACCACTCTCCCAAGCCTCAGACTTCTGTGTAGTGGGCCATCAAAGCCGAACCTCTCCCCTCCACCTCTGCCCTCGGTAAGAGCAGCACCTCCCTCTTCCTCTCATCTTCTAACACACTTTAAATCAAGGAGGACTCTTTCCGCTCAATACAGAGAGCGCGAGCACAGAAGGGGCCTGTTTGTCTCAGGGAGTTTGGGTGCTCGTGTTACGACAGAAACCATTCGCCATCACGTTTAGTCCAACAAGACTGATGTCACCCTGTGTGACTCAGACATAGAGATTTGACAAAATGTATCTTTACAATGTGAAGCACCATAATATCACATCTTTTGACCGTGACTTCTAATTGGTGGTAATACATCAGTTTATGCAGCTGTGGCATTAACGCTCTCTCATTACCGTTAAGTTGTGTAACCTATTGGTATTAATGTGTCTCTTAAGATGGCGATGCCAGTCGCATAACCCCTGGAAAGCAGCGCCCCCTGCTGTTTGCCGTGGCTTATTCGTCTCTAATTATCACCCAGGGGACCAGAAAGATCTTTTCTCTCTGACAAGCTGCCTGAGAAAGAGCACAAACCAACCAAGCAGATCTTTCCCATGATCTACTCTTAAAATAGTCCATGTACAGCTTAACACGCTGTAAATGGGACAGAACTATTATTATTATCTGCTTCACCGTGGCAAGTTTAAGGCTATACCATGTGCTTTACAAACTCACACTCGCTTCACATGACTCACATGAGGATCCATTAAGACCCTGACCAAGTATAGGATTTTCATGTATTTCTTTCTGGATACCTGTCTTCGCCTTCACCCTCAGAATTCAATTTAAAGCACAAAGTGGGTGTTGCGCTATGTTTGGAGGTGTGCACATTATTGATTGTTCACCCCCCAGTCATTAAAGAGACAGGAGAACGTGGCCATGGCACCTCTGGGACTGAGTAGGAGAAAAGAGAGAATCGGTCTGTGTAAAACCCATAGAGGATGTTTACGAGAGCATGGCGGAAGAGGAATGTCAGGCTGAGAAGGAAGTGGCTTTGCAAACCCACTGAGAGAGGGACTCATGCTAGTTGTCGACAGCTTGTGACACAATCAACAACGCCTGTGTTTGTGTCTGTGTGTGTTTGTGCACGAGAGAGCTTATGAGTGACTTGAGTGGGATCTGCATACTAAAGTATGGGTTGTGCTTTTCCTGTGTGAGAATGCATGTGCAGTTTGAGTTTCTGCTGAGTGCTGTATGGCTCAGATGTGTGTAGGTGGGCTGAGTGGGAGCACTGGGTGACTGAAGATGCTCTTGTCTGTTTCTCATCAAGTGAGCAAGACTGCCTGGCCAAATGAAGCAAACGTGTTGTTTTTTTGTGATTTAATAACAGCCTTATTGCAATAAAGGTAGACCGAAATATTGCAAAAACACCGAACAGTTGCACACATCACTCAGTGGTGTAGCTGTTTACAACAATGCACTTGTTGATAGGATGGAAACATTTTATATCTTAATTCATCCAAGCTCTGCAACGACAAACAATCTAATTATTTAAATGGCTCTGTCTAATAGCTATTATTGTCAGTAAAAAAAACGAATTAATTTGTCTAGTGTAATTGACAGTTGTATAATGAGAAATGCAGTTTTATGTTGTGAATTATTCACAAGATTCCTTGTGCTAGAGAGCCAAACATGAGACAAAACATTAGTTCTGCTTCATGGAAACTGCTCTCTCCAATTAGCAGCGCTGCTTATGTTGCAGTGACAAATGAAAAGTGAGACGCTTTGGCTGCTGTAATGAACACAAATCTCAACTTTACAGTTGAAGAATAGAGATGGAGGTGACATGTTACATAAAAGGTACTGTTTCAAACAAATACAGAACCTGCATTAATGAAGTTTAAAACAGACATTTCATCGTATATTTAAGGTGGATTTATTTGTGCAATGACATGACTCCACAGCAAAGTTCAGCAAGGTACTATTAAATTAGTTTTAAAGACCGACGGCTCGTCAGACTTTGATATGGGAATTTCACACAGTCAAAAGAGCATATGAAGCAATGTCTCGTAAAGTAAAGCTATACCAAATGCGTCTGGAAAAAAAGTGTAATTACTGCATGCTTACTGTTCTGGAAGATCAGATTTATAGAAAATGCTTGAACAGGTGAAAGGAGAACCTTCTTATCCTTAGAAAAAGAAAATCAAAGCAACTGCAATCTGAATAACGCAACTTAGAATAAATGGAACATACATAGCAACTTCTCTTTTGATGTTTTAATCATTTTCGTAAGCACGTCAAATAGGTAAACGATAGTCAAGATACAAGCACATTGTAAACAATCCAAAACAACAAATAATTTAAGCCACTAAATACGCAAAGTCTAATTCTGATGCATACAAGGTTTATACACAGATGGTACGAAGTGATCCATCCAAAAAGAGGAAATTCATTTTCACATTCACAGATCATCATCTAAAAACTAGCACACTACCAGAAGTTTCACAAGTACATGCAGTGAGTTGCACATTCTGGGTCAAAGACATCCGTACTGATGAGACTGCTGAAGAAGCAGAGAAGGAGTGTTAAAGTTCACAAAATTCACACAACACACCCTCAAAACTGTCGGTTCATTTTCTACTGCTAATGTGTGTTGAAAAAGAAGATGACTTCGGGGGTAAAAAGGTGTGCCTGAAAGCCAGCCCAGCCGGCTTACGCCAGCCATCCGTCGCTCTACCTTGCTTCGCCTCTTTCTCTTCATCCAGGTCAGAACAGGGGCGTCACTGCTCTGGCACGGATGTGTCGTCTCTCTCTACTGCCCCCGATCCTCCTGTCTCTAAAAACAGAAACAGGCAAGGCGCAGTTAAACAGTGCGTAGCCTGGAAAGAACAGTTTCTGTGTACGCTCTTATCGTCAGGGTTAGAGACTCCAGTGCATAGCCACAAACTGTAAGGTTGTGGGTGGATCTAATATAAAAAACACACTTGAAGAAAACTTTATATTGAGTTGCTACTTAAGGAAAATGAATTCTCAAAGGAGATGAAACTGACCTTTTAAAGTATTTTGCAATGCTGACATGACCTAAGCTCAAAAAACCCAATTATGTTGAGAAAAAAGGGTTCTCCCCCAACGGGAGGGAATGCATGGTACCAGTCTGACAGGTCCATTCATTTTGCTTGGCTCCCTGAAGCATATACTGTACCTAATGCACCTGGAGCTATAAATACATCTCCTACAAAGGATGCAAGGCAGCCAACAACTGGGTTAGGGAGAATCACTGACGAGCATTCCTTGTGTCAGCCACATCCCCAAAGAAAATGCTGCTTTGTCTTAGAGCAAAAGGTGAACGTTTGAGGGCTGGGGAACTAAAGCTCTGCCTACTTCTCAAAAGAAACTATCTAGTGAACCTGTTCCTTTTCTCCTTCTCAGAGGAAAAAATAAAACATAAAATCGAATCAAAGTGCAACTTTTGCTTGTGTGGAAACAGTAGACGCCCTCGGGGGAAAACAGCAAATCATTTTTGGACTAAAAACTGAATTCTGAAACCATGTTCTTGTTCACAGTTGCATAAAATACAAACTAGGAAAACATGTTTACCATCGACAGAATGTAACTTTCCAGGTCAACTGAACTCTGACAAGCGTCTTTTTTCTCTAGCGATTTAACAGCACACGCACAAGCAGATCCATTAACCGGATAACTAATTGAAAGATTCAATCGTCTGCTCCTGGAGAACCTATGTGGTAAGTAAATGAGTCACACACTTATGTATCGCATTAATCACACGTAGGATAACCCATAAGGGGCTCTAATGGCTGTGTTTGATTATTTATAGCTTTTAAGTGGTTTCTTCTCCAGTGTGTATGATGGTTCATTATTTAATGTTCTTGCGTGATGCGTTTGTCTCTGAGAAAAGCTTATAGTCACAACATTTTTCCCCTAACATTAAAATGGGAAACCTGAAGAGGTCTAATGCTCAACCAACAACATGCAGAACATACTATGCTATCCTATTTTGCTTATATAGATGATCTTAAATTGTTTTAACTCTAACTCTGTTTATAGTCAAACAAGCAACTTATGCTCTCCCTTACTTACCTTTCGTCACCTACTGTAGTTACAGCTCCTGATGCGAGCCTCTGTTATCGTCCTTACAGTCACTAGCCATAATGCCCTCTTTCACGACATTATGTGACCTAGTCTGATCCCATGGTTCTACCCCACTGACCTGTGTCCCCCTTGCTGCTGTTGAGCACATCCCCAGCGCTGCTCACCTCCTCCGCTTCCGCTTTGTCCTCCGGCTTCATCTTCTTACGGGTCATGTGCCCACGGAAACCGGCCTGGATCTTTGCAGCAGCCCTGTTGGCCTCGGGGTCATCCAGGGGGATGTCCATGATGTCCTCCTCCTCCTGGGGCCGGCTGCACTCGTCCTGCAGAGAGGACCAGAAAGTAGTAGTCTGTCACAGCAGGGTGGCATATTACATGATCATATGAGGTTTTGTTTTTTTCTGGAACATTGGTGGAAGAATATATCGCTCAACAGATTGCGATACCGTGTTATGTTAACTGTATACACTGCAGCACTGTCTTTTAGACAGTGAAGGGATGTGTGCTTGTTGCCAAGTGCCTCACCCTATTACATGACTTCAACAGGGCTCTCGGGAGGTCACTAACCCACATTGCCTCTCTCCCTTTCTCCCCTTGTCATATAATAAATTGATGTTTGAGTCAGCCTATTTCGTAATGAATCATTATCTGCTGTCTTTGTCTACAGTCAATCATTATAAGATCATTGATCATTGTGTGTCACACAAAATAATGCAATTTGTAAATAGTAAAAAACAAGACTGGTGGAAATGATAGCTTCATTTTTACGAGTTACTTAATGCTAATACTTCTTATTTGCCGAAAAAGGATGAGCCAGCGAAAATGCTGCTGTAGTCAACACCAGCAGCTCACTCAGCGACTGAAAGGACAGCATCCAATGTCCTAAAGGAAACATGAGGTGGGCGGAAGAGAAATTCTGGCTTGTCATAAAGTGTCAGCGAAATAGCGCCAAGGCTGTTGACAAGTTATGCAAACACCAATTCAAATTCTATGGCGAACACATTTCAGTTACACACCATGCTTTGCTATTAGAAACAGATTGGCATTTCACACAAAGGCAACCCACAGAAGGAGCCTACTGTCATCCCACTGCCTGCAGTGCATCACGTCTCCAGTGAAACCCCTCCAGTGTAGGAGTTTGACCACCCACCTGTTCAGCCAGCATTCATTAGCCTCTCTGTCTGACTGCTCACTGAGCAGCCAGAATCCAGCTTTTGTGCAGCAGCAGCAGAAATGCAGGTTTGCTGCACTGCATTTTGCTGGCTACACACCTCGTCGGGGGTCTTATCATTTTTTATCTCCTCAGGGTCCTTAGGGTCCTGACACAAACTGATTTGAAATATTCTGAGGCGAATCTCATGTAATATTATCCACTTATGATGATAAAAGTTTGGAAACTGTTTAAAATACAACTTTATGTGGTCAAATCTGTGAAAAACTTAAAAACACAATTATTCAAATGGTGAACATAACATATTTGAAAGAAGAAAAATAAACACACATGGCAGTATGCCGTTAAAGGGCAAACAAACGCTCGTAAATACAATCAGCAACTAAACTGCAGTACCCAATTAACCAAACTGATTAGTGGTTTAAAAAAAAAGGATCATCATAAAGTTAATCTGAAGCTTCTACTTACATTGTGACAGTCCATGTCTTACTCTCAGAGATGATTTCAGTCTTCAGGTGAGTTGACCTAAGTATGACTTGTATGCTTCGATTTCTATGTGGACCAAGCAAAGCTCTCTTTAAAGAGTCTCCGGTATAATACAGATGCCTCACTGGCTCTTACTAACAATCACTGTATATGTTCAGTAACACCCGCTCACGCACAGAGTGAGAGAGAGACATACAGTCAGAGAGAGAGGAAAGAGAGAAAGAGGGAGGGAGGGAAAGAGAGACCTCCTACAAACATGACAGCATGTGTTCCATCTTTTCAGTCCCATTAAGGCTGCTGACCTACCGCGCTCACGATAACATTCACCGAGCACAGCCGGAAGTAACTGAAACTAAATATGTAGACTATTTCATTGATTTAAAGTTCGACAGTTTTGACACAAGTGAAACTGATGAGTTACACAGTCTGTCAGATATGAATTGTGAAACCACAAAGTGACGACCACATGCACTGAGCATCTTAAAAATTCACAAGTTTCAGTGTTACGACAACAAACTCCACAAACAAAAACAGATGACGGACATAGAAATACTATGTAAAAGCCAGATGGTCATAAAACAACGATTGCTGACTTTCAAATTCTACTAATAACGTGAAAATAAAACAGTGTAAGCATCTTGGGCTGTTTTACACTAGGAGGTGTTATACATTTATTAGAGGCAGAGTGAGCTAACAATCCTCTCCATCCCTCTGATCCCAGCTGGTATGGCCGCCCACACTCTTCTGCCAGCCTCAGAGACAAGACGGAGAGAGAGAGAGAGCGAGAAACAGAAAACATCCATTTATCTGAATTATATATCTGACACACAACGCTCTCCTGCTGGTTTACTAACCAGTCATACAATATGCTAAGTTATCCTCACACCTAATTTCACAAAGCTGACATGCTTTATAGATCAATACACTGTTAATTTGAGGGAACGATGACTGAAATGTACTGTCATCAATCATGGTAGGATATAATAATGAATATATCTAACACGCTATTTATTGTCCTATGCTGAGAGTACAGGAACAATAGAAGAGACAAGACAAGACAAGGCATCCGACATACTGCAGCTTGGTGACTGTTAGGATGGATGGATGGATGGATAGATAGATATACAGATAGATAGATAGATATACAGATAGATAGATAGATAGATAGATAGATATATAGATAGATAGATAGATGGATGGATGGATGGATGGATGGATGGATGGATGGATGGATGGATGGATGGATGGATGGATGGATATATAGATAGATAGATAGATAGATAGAGAGATAGATAGATAGATAGATAGATAGATAGATAGATAGATAGATAGATAGATAGATAGATGGATGGATGGATGGATGGATGGATGGATGGATGGATGGATGGATAGATAGATAGATAGATAGATAGATAGATAGATAGATAGAGAGAGAGATAGATAGATAGATAGATAGATAGATAGATAGATAGATAGATGGATGGATGGATGGATGGATGGATGGATGGATGGATGGATGGATAGATAGATAGATAGACAGATAGACGGATAGATGGATAGATAGATAGATAGATACTTTATGGCCTATATATTGTACAGTTTTGTGGTAGCTTTCTTTCAGAAATAACTTGTGCCACTAAGCAGGCGTATAAAAGAACAGCACTCTACTGTATGCAAAAATACAGAAAGTGCTGTTTCACTGTTTAATCACTCATTAAAAAAAAAAAAAAACTGCCATTAAAGGTAGATTACTGAGATGGTGCCTAGCAACTATCAGCATCACCATCTCCTATTAATTCCATGATGACACAAAGAGCGAGCCGGATGGTGAGGGGTTACCATGGTAACATCCTTAGTACCCCCCCCCGTGTGTTTGGAGCCTCGTTGGTCCAGACAAACCCGACAGGGCTAATTGTGACGGCAGTAAACGTGTTGAGAGGCGTTAATTCATCAGACAAATCGTCCAGTCTGTCTTTTATGATGATAGATTACTGAATCAACTTTCAATCTGTGGAGGCTGTAGTGGCTCCCAGGAGGAGAGCGGATCTGGCACTAACAAAGCAACACTATACAGTTTGATGAGCATGCGGCACAGCAAAGGCCTCAAACAGCTTATGGTGCATTTAGACACTGAAACTACAATGTCTGCACTGCATTTCGATGTCTATGACTCTATGGTGTTTATTAGAGCAACCACTTGTCAAAAACTATTTTTGGGGATATTTTCAATCACCTACCCCTAGAGAGTCCAAGGGGAATAAACTGAGGGCCACTGTTGATCAGACTCGTCCTTGAAGGATTTATTTATAAAGGCTACCTGAGACAGAAATGGAGTCTGAAACTGTATGCACATTTATTCTCAGCCCGCTGATACAAGTAGTGGAGATGTGGTGAGTTGCAACAGCCTCTATTAAACTCAAATGGTAAACTATCAGGGCTATGTTTTAATGACAAAAATGTTCATCTATAATGTTAAGGCATGTAAGAATGTGTGAAATATGATGCATCACTGGTGCATATATTCCGTATTGAGAAGAAGAATCAAATCTTTACCTTGTCACCACTCTTGCCTTCAGGCTCTGTGGAATCCTTTCCGAGCGGCCTCTCCTCTCCTTGGTGACTCGCAGCCGGCCGATCTGCGCTTTCCGTGAGGATGATGCTGCCCTCTTCACACATTGCATCGCTCTTCTTTTGTATTTCAGAATCAATCTGTCCTTCTTCTACAAGGTCCTCTGCTTCTGAACTTCTCTCTTTTTCTACCACTGCATCCTGTGACTCAGGTGTTCTCTGACCCTCCTCGTTCTCCTCTAGTGGAAGTTGTGCACTTGCCTCTAAAGTTTCACTCTCGGTTGCAGCCGTCGATACATTTGACCAGGTGACTTGTGGAGAATGATCCTCCACCTCACTATAACCTTCTGCATGTATGTCCCCGTTGTCTCCTCCAACCGTGTCTGTTGTCTCATCTTCTTTGTCGTCAGGGTTGTTTGACTTTGCCTCTTCTTCAGAATTCTGGTGAAATTCGCCTTCCCTCATCTTCTCATTATGTTCATTCTGATCGGTTTCATCCTCTGGGTTCTCTTCGTCTGCCTCGCTGGTGGGTTGATGTGATGAGCTGGTTTTAACACCTTTGCGCTTCTCATCATCATCATCACTATCAGTTAAATTATAATCATATGTGTTTGTGTCCACCTTCTCTTTCATTATATGAAATGCCTCATGCTGACTTTCCATTTCCCCCCCTTCAGAATGAACTGCTTTTTCAACTCCCTTCATTTCAACTTCATCTCGGTCTTGTGTGCTAGATTTATTTTGGTCTGTTGACACGACAGTAACGTCTTCCTCCTGTTGCATTTCTAATATCTCGTTCTGTAAGACCTCCACTGAGCCCTCTTCCTCTGACTGTTTCTCCTCAACCTCTTTAATCTGCTGATCCTCTGGAACATCTTCAAAGCTGATCTCAACCAAGGAATCCTCCTTTGGTATAGCATTAATGTGTAAACCACCCTTAATATGAGCTAAACTTTCATTAATTCCCCCAGGAGAAGCCTCAGTCTCTGTTGCTTCCTCCTCCTTTGCTTTTTCTACCTGATATTTTGCTTCACGTTGATTGCACTCAGGAGACAATGATGATTGTACAACAGTTTCCTCAGGTTGGGGTTTTGAGTTGTCATCATCATCTTCAGAAGTGGCTCCATCAATTAATCTTTCTGTTGCTCCAAGCTCTGTAGCACACACATCCACATCAGCTAGCCCAGAATATGGAAAGGCCTCCACATGTTCAGTTTTTTTGACTCCTTCTGAGTCTACAATCTCCTCATCTACTACTGCAGTCTCTTGTTGATCACCTTCCTCATCTTCTGCCGTTCCTAACTCCTGAGAACACACATCTACCTTTATAATCGCTCTGAATGATGACAAGTCAGTGGGCTCTAACTCAGACTGAGGCATATCATGGTCTGAAGCCGAGCTGCTATCTTTTCCATTAGCCGCCCTGTCAACATGATCAAATGTAGTTATTGTTGGGTCTTTCTCTTCCTCGGCCCCGCTCACATCATCTGGCTGTGCATCTACAGCTGGGAGCATGTTGCCTGTTTCCTCTTCTGAAATTCCCTTTTCCAGTGAAATAACGTGTTTCTCTGTCATGTCGTGTTTTTCCTCATATTCTTCTGCGCTTGCAGTTAAATCCACATCTTCAGAGACATTGGGTTGCGTAGTGGAAAGATTTAAGGTTTCTGATTCATCTTCAGTTTGGTACTCAAGTGATTTTTCTCTAAAAAAAAAAAATCATTAAAGTAATTATCATATTATTTGTATATTATTTTTTATTTTTTGCTTAAAAGATATGCAGAAAAATAAAAGATGACTTCACACAACAACTCTAGGTGTAAACCTTAAATTTATAAAGAAAACAAATATAAAACGTAATAATAATTTCTTCTTTATTTCTACTTGTTATATTCTTTCCCTTGTGTGTATCCTCTCCCTGTCCTGGTGATCCTCCTGGCTGTTGATAGCACATAAGATGAGACTCACTTGGAAATGGTCACCTCTGTTTCAGGGTCTTTTTCAGGAATAGCCTGTTGAGTAAAAACAAACAACAAAGGTGTAACGGGGAATAAACGGAGAGACCTAACAGAGGAGAGATTTATAGGTAAGATGAGAGTAGTGACTTTGAATTAGTACCCCTGCAGCCTTCAATGCATTGTTGTTATACGTGTCTTCCTGCTTAGCTGCCCACTCAGCAGGGTCCATTCCACTATCTGAGTTACAAGCAAAAAACAATCAATTGCCTGACAGCAGTTTAAATGGCATTCGTCTTAATTTACCAAATGTAACGTTGCAGTTACCCTCTCTTTGCTTGAGAAGAGCATCGAAATATTGTGCAGCATATTTAGGGATGTCTTCGGGCTGGTCTCGCAGCACTTCTCTGGCCAACCCCTCCAGGATGGGACCAAATCCTTGTGGGACCCGCAGGTGAGTGATGGAGAAAGGTACTGACATGTTCTAGCATACACTGGGACGGCAGCTTCTGAGACAGCTAGGGATAACCAGGAGAAGTCGACGTTTTTATCAGTTATTTACTTTCTTCCTGGTGGGTAATTTAGAGTAGAAGAGGGGAGAAGCTAACGTTAGCTATCGGCTAACACTGGGAACTTTCCACAGAATATAAACTTACGTTGGTAGTTTAGATTACTTTAATACTTTAGCAAGTTTTAGAAAATGTCAAAACATTAGTAATTAGTTAGACCTGGTACCTTAAATGACTCGCACTTCGTATCCACCTTTACGTATGAATGTTTTAGCTGACAACTGTTTGCTACTGTGTTTTGTTGATAGCTGTTTCTAGGTAACGGTTGTAACTACGGACACTGACAAGGCTCAAAACTTACAAGAAATAATGGCTTTATTGGATATGAATGCGGGTCCATTTTACACATAGAAGACGTACAAAACAATATGATAGGTACATACTAAACCATTGTTTAAAAAGCAGAAACATTAAGTGTATTAACATGTATATAAAAAACAAGGCGCTTGTTTTCCTTCTCTCTCTCCTCTCTTCCACCAGCAAGGACGTCAGTCAGGCGTATGTGATGACTGCATATTCAGAGTTGGTGCTCATCTTGCGGCTGACCTCTCTGGGCTGGGGGACATGCAGCCTGTCAGCTGAACGTGAGGCCTGCAGGTGAGACCTTGGTTCTTCTCCCCACCACTGAAGGAGAAGCAGAAACAAACTCATGTGACATTAGCGTGTTAGGATTAGCTAGACTGTCTCAAGACTTTAGAGGGGCCTCCCCTGGTAGGCTCTTTAATAATATTGTCATTGTTACTGAGAGAGAAAAAAAACATCTTCATCATGTGGTGTATTTAAAGGTTACAGCAACACATTTATTCCAAGCAACCACGTGTTTAATACCTAATAAATTTAATGTTTATTTATACAATTTCACCCATAAATAAACTGAAGAAGTGTTAAAATTGAGCAGACCCCACATTTCTTGTTTGGCATCCCCATGACGCTCATTATGCACAGTAGCTCCTTACTTTCCCTCGGCCTCGAGCTGTCTGTGAAACATAGCCAAGTAACTGCTCATTCATTTAGGCTAATATATTTTGGGTATTCATTCTGCCTCATTGTGATCCAATATACCACTATAATAAACCACTATAGGTGATCACCATAACACCGCATTTGCCATCTTTGGATTCATGTAGCATACTTGATCTACGGTTGAGGAGAATCAGCTGTCCTATGAATTTGGGATTCAAATTTGGGAGATAAAAGTGACAAACATATCGATTCTGAAGCCACGTTTCTCGTGTTCCTCACCTCTTTTTGATCTCCAGGAGTCAAGTATCCGACCTGAGTAAGCTCTGGTGTACTGACACCTCGGACAGTGATCATGATGTCAGCATATGGAACCTCGGTGTCACTCTCAATATCTGGGACAAATAAATGATTCATTATAAGTTATTGTCAGTCTTTGTATTGCAAACGGTGATGCTGTGACACTTGGAAAACAAGTGTGGTGATTCTGCTGACCCAGAGATCATCTTACCCGGTGTAGAAATCCTCACTCTTTCACTTTGTGTTGACAGTGACCCTGGGGAATATGACAGGAATGAATGGTAACTGGATTTGGAGATTGAAATTCTTGCATTTTATGTTTCATATTTTAAACTATTTACCCTTGACTGGTGAGGGTGCAGCGTGAGGAGGTAGTCGTGAGCTTAAATGAGAGAATATAAAGAAATGAGCAAGTAAAGAATTTAGCTAAATTATAGATTTTTAACGATTTAACAAGATTTAACAAAGATTTTCCCAAATAGTCATTCAGTCAATTGTACTCACCCTGGCCTGGTCTCAACAGGCTCCCCTGGAATGTGTGACATTATTAACACAATGTTTTTATTTAGAAATTGTTACTTTTTACAGCAAGTGTGTGAATTGATATTGAAATATTTTGTAATCACCTTTATCATTCCAGCTCCGTCTGTTGCGGCTCAGACACAGGTAAACGGCTGATGCTGCAAGCACCATGGCCACAGCAACGGTAACTGTTGCTAAAACCTTAATACCAGTAAATTCTCCTGTTAACATGGAAACAACAGTATTAACTTGGATTATATTGCATCAAAAGGGCAACTTTTACTTTTTAGTTCCACATATATAGTACTGGTCAAGTTAGCCGCCTTTGCGCGCCATTCTTTTTACAATAGATGTAAAATATTGCTTGGAAAGTTGTGCCCAACACTGTAGCAGTAGTTTCCGCAAATGTGTTGCACACGTAGGTTGCCTTGCATTCACTCTCCTGTCCAGTTCATCCCTACTCAGCTCGATGGGGTTAAAATCTGTGCTGACCGTTCCATGATTTGAAACCTATTAGCTTGTGCTTAGTTCACTCATAGCCCGGAGGTTTGTTTTGGGTCATTATCTTGCTGTAGGATGAACTCCTGACTAAGTAGGTGTAGGCCAGAGGGCATTGCATGGCGCTGTAAAATGCTGGACTATGAAGCCAGCACAAAAAGCATCACGCTTCCTCCTCCATGTTTGACAGTTGGTGTCACACACTGGGGAACAATCCTTTCGCCTATCTCCGCGGCGTAACAAAACCCTACGTGATAAACTGTAGATATCACCATCTTAGCAATGGCTTCCTTACTGCCGCTCAACCTGTCAAACCTGCAGTTGCAAATGTTCTCCTCACAGTTGGAACCGAGACTTCGTTATTTTGACCAGTGTTAAGCTGTGCTTGAAACTGTCCTGTGAGCCGCCTGTCATGCAAGCTGTTGACTCTGAGAAACATGTCTTCTGATTCTGTTGTGACTTTCTACCAGACTACTTCCTGTCAGAGTTTCCTTTAGTTTCCAAGTCGATAGAAAACTACTCACTGCCGCCTTGGCTTTCTTTGCAACTCTTCTTAAGGAAAGACCTACACTTTTAAGGTTTACATTGGTTTATCTGGCTCCTCAGCGTGACGATTACAATATATTACATTGTTCAATGCAATTGACAAATAATGCTTCAGAAGGTGTAGTAAGCTTGTATATATGTGTGTGTATATATGCTTCAAAGTCCCATCTCACCTTCAGTTGTATCTTTCGGCTTAGCAGGAAGCGATGCTGAGAAATATAGAATATATAGTATATAGTATATATAAATACAAGTAATTTGTAAAAATCATGTATAGTTACAATTGTGGACTACTTCATATCCGACATTTTAATACTTTTTTTTTTAACATAGAAGGTCCTCACCATTTTTAGTCTTTGGCGTAGCTGTCCAGTTTGGGACATGTTCAGCTTAAAAAGAAATAACAACAAATAAACTGAAATCAAATCTAGTTCCAGCTTTGTAACATTTGTTTACTTGTTGCATCTTGAAGAATTGCCAAAATCCAGATATATCTTTTATTGATTTTAATAATAATTACCTTGGAGTTGCAGTATAACAATGCGCTCTGTTTTTTGTGGAAGTTGAGGGTAATCTATAGCTACTGTGTAGCAAGTGTAGTTCTTCTTAAGATCTTCAGTAGACACATTTGATAGATGAAGGGACGTTATGCACAAGCTGCTTCTCTGCTGCTCTTTTGTCCTGTGGCAGCCAGAGTTGTCTGATGCGTGGCTCCAACAGCCACGAACAAATCCAGTGGAGCAGTTGTATGTGCAGTTTAATGTTAGAGAATGACCCAACGCTACAGCCAAGAAATCGATGGGTATCGTCATATTAACACAGCTCACAAAATCTGCAAAAAGAGAACATTGGATCTACTTTACAAAACATTGTATTACATCAAATAAAGAGCACATTTGTATAGGTGAGTGCATTATTGAATACATGCACATGTATTTAACACACTTAATTGCTAGAGTCCAGTCCAATAACAAAGAGTATATATATATTACCTTGTGCCACCCAAAAAAAGAGCAAAGTGAAGTGGACGGAGATTGTCATTGTTGTTCTGATTCCTGCCGTCTCCAAACATGCAATAATATATCTTGTGCACACCTGTGATGCTTGCACCTGCAGGAAAATGCTGAAATACCCACACATATGCAACAGGAAGTGGCATACAACAGGATTCAGAGCTGTGTAAAAGTCATAACTTTTATTTATTGCAACTCACTTCCTGCAAAGTAAAAAAAAAAAAAGACGAAATTCTCAAACATGATGATACACAAATGACACACTAACATATTTATGTAACTGCCTCTTTACTTATGTTTCAATAGTGCAAAGCATACATTTTGCACCTGGCTTGAACAAATGCACATGATATTGTGGTTTGCACATTTCTGCAGATGCACCTTTGCAGCCTACTCTCTGCTCAGAGGATGTGCCTGGCATTACTTTTTCCACTGACATGAATTCATTTATTTTCAAATCCTCACAATTTGAAGATAAAGGAGGTCTTTTGTGATAAAACGTTCAGCGTTAGCGTGTCGATTCATTTAGTTGTAATGCCAAAAATGTATCAGATTTTTCATATCTGTCCCATATTTTATTCTCTTTATAACTGTTAAATGAAACACACAGGTAACATAAATAATTGAAGTAATCCACTAACAGAGACAATATCTAGGTTAGCTTTAGCACATACTCATGAATTATGGAAGTGGAAGCTACAGTTTCAGAACATCATTGCACACCATTATCAGCTAGAGCAGTCACCTGGGACTCACATTTCACGCTCTCGTTTCACTTTCAGTGACTGAGGGCCTCTCACTTTCATGCCTTTAAACAGTCAGTCCTGTAGGCTAAGACCAAACAGTCTTGAATGAAATTATACCAAAAAAATGAACCAGTGTGGACTTGACTAGAGATTCAGTGATAATGTGCTCATGGAAAGTAATGCACCTGTTCGGTTTTTCAGCTTCATGGATTTTTCTGCTGCTGCCACAGTCTGGACACGCCTCAGGTAAGAGCAATGACAGTTCAAAGTAAAGAGCAAACAAATTGAGCTAATTTAAGAAGAAACAAAACCCTCTTGACTAGACAGTCTTTCTAATGTCTCTTCTACATCCTTCCTGACATTATGTGTGCAAGAATCATCTGAAGGGAGTGCAGACCTCTCCCTCGGTGAAGGGACAGACATCGATCAGTGTCCAGAGGGAAAATACTTCTCCCACCAGCTTTGTTTGGAGTGTCCCTCTGGTCATTTGTAAGTCATCAACCATCTTTGATTACTGACCTGTATACTTTTACTATGTACACTATGAGAATACATATATGCAACCTTAATGTAAAAACATTTAGTTTCTTTTAATCACTTGTAAAAATGTTAAATAAGACACAAAATAATAATAATGATACATTTAACTGTAATTTAGACAATTAATTAATATATTTATGTTGTATAGTTGCCCTGGCAATGTATCTGCACCTCAAAGATGTCCAGCAGGAACATTCAACCTTTACACGGGAAAAAGCAGCCTCAGTGACTGCAAGGTGAGAGACTGCTGTCAATAAAAGCCCGTCATCATACAACAAATTTATTTTATAAATTTTTCTGTCACGCCCTCCTTTGAAAGCCAAATAAAGTGCATATTTAATTTGATAGTCTTTCTAACAATGAATCAGATTGAAAGACCTTTTTCACAACAAACATTTTGACTTGTCATCTCAGGAACAGCACAGGTGGAACTTATAACATTAACCACTCTGCTTCAGCGGTTACTGCAGTGAAATGCAGCAATTAATGATTAGTTACACCCGTGTTTGACATGCAGATCAAATGAAAAAGGTCTATTCAACATAAACTTGACTTCACATACTTTTCCCCTCACGTGTGTCTATGAACCTCAAATATTGTTCTTGATGCAGTGTGACGGGTGGTATGGTTGTCGTTGTACTGTCTTTACTCATTTTGGTATGTTTGCAGCCGTGTTTTCCAGGTCTCATCAGTTCAGAGGATAGAGTGGACTGTAGACTTTGTCCTGCAGGTTTCTCATGTGATCCAGCCAAAGGGACGCTTTCTTTATGCCCCCCAGGACAACATTCTCCTGAGGGGGTCCTCCAGTGTCTGACATGCCCTGTAGATTCTGTCTGCTCCTCTGGATTTCCTATAAAGGTAAATATTACAATATTTTAATTTCATGTCCTTCGTCCTAAAATGTGTTGTATCTGAGAGAGACAATGTCTGGTTTGCAATTATAAATGGTTGGTAAAGTTTGGCTAAGTCATATGCTCCTTTCTCCCTTATTCATTTCTTATATGTTCCTTACAGTGTAAACCTGGCAAAGAGCCCAACCAAGATCACACTATGTGCAATGACTGTCCTCCAGGCTTCTATTCCACTGTGTGCACTATCCAGTGCCTGCAGTGTCCAGCAGGTAGTGCAGAAATAAATCAACGTTATCTAATCTGCTCTCAATACAGCATTAGATATATCAGTAGACTTGAAATCAATCTGTGACTTTGTGTCCTCTGTCTGCCATAGGAGGTTACTGTCCAGACAGTGGGATGTCACAGCCGCTCCCCTGTCCTCCTAGTTGGTCTTCCACGCCTGGACAGACTTACTGTAACTGTAATGATACGTCGTTGCTGTGTGTAGGAGCTGAGACCCCCAGCTGGAGCCAGCCAGTCCACAGGTCCAGTCAAACGATCGGCTGCCGACCAGGAACATACAAAGAAGCGAGGGAAGAGTTATCATGTCTGGTCTGTCCAATAGGTTAGAGTTTATCACTGCACACTGACATTTACATTTACGGTTTCCTCACCTCCATCTGTCTCTATTTGTCTACCTCTATTTGTTGATGTTTGTTTTCGCCCCAGGTCAGTACTGTGTGGGAGGTGTAGCTGTACCCTGTCCTGCAGGGACTTATGGCCCTAAAGAAGGTCTGCAGAGGTTGAGAGAATGCACAATCTGTCCTACAGGTAGAGTATTGATTGATAGTGGCGAACCTTCTAAAATGTACTCATAGTTCCACGTTCCAACAGTATATATACCCAGAAACTCAGTACCAACTCAGCCACAGTTTTTCAAGCCTAATAGGACAATTTTACTTAGATAATGTGTTTGTATGGCTTAACCATATATGATATGATATACTGTAAATACAAAAAAAGAAAAACATTCTTATGAACGTTTCTATAAATGCTTTTCTCTAGGGTTTTACTGTCTGGAAGGCAGCTCATGGAGACCCACCTCCCAGTTCCTGTGCCCACAGGGCTATTACTGTGAAGAGGGCACCGGCACCCCGCATGGGTCACCTTGCCCCGCTGGTACAGCGGGGGAACAACTGGGTCAGACAAGTAGGGCAGCCTGCAAGAGATGTGGAGAAGGACGCTTCTGTCCTCCAGGTAAGTCTTAGCCCTAATACACTGACGTCCATGGATGTGTCAGATCAAATGTGGCACAGTCAGTAACTACAACAATATTTGAAGAAAGAATATGAAATGAAGATTGTGTGATGTGTGTGTGTATATATGTGTCTGTGCGGCACAGGCTCATCGGGTCCTGGCCTGCCCTGTGCTCGTGGGAAATACTGTCCTGCTGGCACCTTGGAAGAAGTGATATGTCCTCGAGGCACCTTCACCCCCCATCAAGGAGCAATAAGTGAATTTATAAGCTGGATTATTACTCTTTTATACTCACCAAGTAATATTTCATACACACAGTCATTGATTTTTTTTCCCCCCCTTGCATACTGGGCAAAGGCTCTGGCTTGCGGTTTATTTAAAAGTGAAATTAATATTTGTGAACTTCCCTACAGTTCCTCAGCAGCTCAGCTTAAACTAATATGGTGCTATTGCAGTCTCTCATAGCAAAACTCAGTGATTATATAAAGATGTAAGTGTTGTTTCGTTCCCATGATGAACCGGGATATATAGATGAGAAATTGCGACAGATGGATGTCGAGAGGGCGAAGAGAAAAAGCTATATAGCTAGCTATAAAAAAAAGCTGTGGATGACAAGCTGGAGCCAGTATAGATAAAACGGGTAGATTGAAACAACTTCAAATGATACCTTCAAATGAAGAGACCTATCCTAATAGAGTAGGCTACAGTGTATTACGAACCTACATTCAACTTGGCATCTTGTAACTATGCCCTCCAGGTGTGAAGGACTGTCTCAAATGCCCGGCTGGTTTTTACTGTCCTGAGGGGAGAAGCGACCCTGTGCCCTGCCCACCAGGCTCCTTTAACCCCTTAGAGGGTCAAGATGAGGTGACTGATTGTAGAGAGTGTTATGCAGGAAAGGCCTGCACACAGGTAGCTTTGAGAGCCCCCGATGTCGACTGCATGCAAGGGTAAGAAAAGGTTTTCAGTGAAGCATGCTTCAATGATACAGCAAACTTGTGTTTTTTTTATACTGCATGTCTGATATGAAGGACTATAAACATTTCTCTTACAAAGGGATTTTTGTAATCTTACCTGTAATCTAAGTCTGCCTTAAAATTGTTACCCTATCTTTGCCTGAATCTTGATAGCTTTGCATGTCCTCCTGGTTCCTCTAAACCCAACCCACCGGCCAATGCCTGCCCACCAGGGACACTGAGCAATCGCACTGACCTCACTGACCGCTCACAGTGTCAGCAGTGCCCAGCGCGATATGCCTGCCTTCGAGGTGCCATTTATCTTTCACACATACGCTGTACATGTTCGGTTGGCCTTTAAAAGTACTGTTAGATATTTCATTATTAGTAGTATCAGAATAAATTGATGTATTGGCTATGCCAAATGGAGCTGGATATATCAATATGATATATTTTTGTGTTATATGAGTCAACCTATTGATATAGCTTCAATGTGTGTTTTCTTTGACCTAAAGGGTGCATTAAGGACATAATGTGCACATTTTGAGCTTACTTGACTGCTCTAGAGATATAAAATGAATGCCTCTAATTTGATCACTATGTCCACGTTGATAATCATTTACTTACTTGATGTTTAGGGTATTCTGTTGAAGATTTAGCAATATTTAATTGTGTCAGTATCTCCTAAACCTCGTTTATATCAATACAATCTATAGCTGGCGAGTTTTCCAACCTTGATGCCGATATTATCTATGCTTTAACAGGAACTGGTGGTATCCAGAGACCACCAATCTCCTGCTTTGCAGGGCATTATTGTCCCCCTGGAACTATGTTCCCCACCCAGTACAAGTGTCCTGTGGGGACATGGAGTGGTCAGAGTGGATTGGAAGCTGAAAGTGAGTGCCAGCCATGCCCACAGGGCTGGTACTGTTTGGCTGGATCTGGAGCTCCGTCAGGTCGATGCAATTCTGGACACTACTGTCCTGAAGGTACACATGAGTGTGACATACGTGATAATATAGGTAGTATCTACATAGTCATTATTAAATGTGTTTACTGCTATTGTTCAAAAATCTAACACACAACATAGAAAAGTGATTGCATGTTTTGCTTTGCAAACTTTTAAACACAGCTTTTGATATGAAATTGATTCGATAAGATATGATTTGTTTTCTTTTTCAGAGCTGTAATCATGAGTCATTCTTGTCGATATAACTATTTCCATGTTGCATCACCAGGGGCTGCATATGGCACCCAGTATCCTTGCCCTGCAGGTACATACAGCATTCAAATGGGCAACAGATACAGAGAAGACTGCCTGATTTGCCCTAAAGGCTCATTCTGTCAAAAGGGCACCTCTAAACCTTCACCCTGCCCACCGTAAGCAGTCAATGTGTGCTGAATAGATGTGAGAATGATGATAAAGATGATATGGAAACAATCTGCTATATGTAGTATAATGGAGGATTAAGCTGCTCTAATAAGTACGATTTAGTATAACCTTTCTGTTTTGTCTTTCTCCAGCTCCACATTTCGCCATCTGAAAGGAGGTCGGAGGCTGGAGGACTGCTCCGCTTGCCCTGCCGGTTATTTTTGTCCCCACTCAGCCACTGTCAACCCCAGAGTGTGTGGCGCTGGCAGCTATTCTGTAAGGCCCCATCTATACCACAGTGTCCACTGTGACTGGTCAACTGCGGGAACCAGTAGAAATCAGAGCCGGTGTATTCGTCTCGTCCTTCCATAAGCCAGTCTGATTGTCTTATTTTTAGATTAGCATTTTCTGCCCACAGTGATCGTCTTACATTACTCACCATGTATGTACATCTGTAAATGTCAGCAAGAGGAGTAGTTTAAGTCAAATTTGATCATGGTTCATCTTTTGCTTTCATTATTGAAGAAATATCAGTGTCTTATACCAGCATCTTGCAAGTTCGATCCTCCGTTCCCTTGTGTTTTCAGTCTGTTTTTTGCGCTGTACCTCCCCCATACTGGTTGATATCTTTAACTTCGACTCTCTTCCTTCACATTCTCTTGTGTGTAGGACGAGGGCTCTGTGGAGTGTTCTCCATGCCTGCCGGGCCACTACTGCAGTAATGAGACCACTAGTGAGGAAGCCATGTTAAGCGTCATGGTGTGTCCCCCAGGCTTTCTCTGCTCTCAGGGTTTGGCCCGAGACCCCCAGCGCTCAGCCACCCTCTGTCCTCGAGGCTTCTACTGCCCCGGAGGAGGCATTGTGAGTCACAACAATACTTACAGCATAGGAACATATCTATCTAAAATAGATATGGTCTGTTTTTTAAAAGCGTGACGCACTTGTGGCTCATTAAACTACCTGCAAATGTGTTTTCCCTCATAGGATCCCAACCCCATTCCTTGCCCCAATGGTACCTACAGTGACTCTCCCGGTCTGCGTGACGCCAGCGAGTGTGTCCAGTGTCCGGAGGGGAAGTACTGTTACTCCCAGCAGCCTCAGGAGCAGCCTATCACCAGACCTGTAAGATGCCAAAATAATAATACATACAGTATTAAAGATGAACAAATTTAGTAAAGTGTTGTTCTGTGTAGGTATGGTCTTTTTTTTATTTTAGATGAAGATTGCACTGACACAATTATTATGTATGCTGCAATATTTCAGACAGCTGTGTGTCCTCATGGGCACTATTGCCCGGAGGGGACTGGCTACCCCCACACCTACCCCTGTCAGGCTGGCCAATATAGGAACAACACACTTGGTCACAGTGGAGAGGCGTGTGTTTTATGTCCATCCAGGCATTACTGCGACAGAATGGGAACTCACATGCCCTTAGTCTGCCCTCAGGTAGGAATAGCCGCCATTTTGAGAAAGTTCTTTGTTGCATTTATGAGACGGTGTAACTTGCCTGTATGTGTGTTTGGCACTGTGTATGCGAAAGCCCTTTCTCTCTGTCTATTACAATATTAATAGGGCTTTTACTGTCCGGAGGGCACTTCTACTCCTGAACCTTGTCCTGAGGGAACCTACAGCTCACGCTCGGCTCTCAGTGATTGGTCTGAGTGCTCCCCTTGTGGTGGAGGCCAGTATTGCAGCAGTGTGGGACTCTCCGAGTCTTCTGGGAGCTGCAAAGAACGCTTCTACTGTAGACAAGGAGCAAAGTCTGCAGTATGAAAATTATATTTTAATTCTTTGTGAATTAATGGTCACTCATGTCACACAAAGCCAGTTTACACTGTCTGATGCTCAGTGTGGTGATACAATTGTTATGAAACTTTCTGTTATGTATAACATAAAACTATTGGGAATGGGTTTTTAAGGAATGAAATTACTTCACTACAGTACATTTTGGCTTTTCTTTATATGTATTGTGACCATGTCCAGACTCCTTCGGATGGACCGACAGGAGGTTTGTGTCCAGCGGGAAGTTACTGTCCTCTAGCTTCGTCCTCTCCCTTACCCTGTCCAGCCGCCACCTTCAGCAACAGCACTGGCCTCAGCAGACCTGAGGAGTGTGTGAGCTGTCCACCAGGGTAATACCACTCATACTCACTCACTGTTCGTCCTCATAATATGATTATTCAGATATTAGCGTATTTATTTAGGAGGACCATGTTAAATAGAAACCCCTATTCTTTGTGTCAATATTTTTCTCTTCCTGTCAGTTTCTATTGTTTAGGTTCCAACAGCACCTCACCTTCGGGTCCTTGTTTTCCTGGTTTCTACTGTACCGGTGGCTCAGCTTCGCCTATTCAGAACGAAGCAGAAGAGGGGTTTTATACCCTGGAGGGGGCAGCCAGGCCACAACCCTGTCCTCTTGGGACTTTTCAGCCAGTAGGAAATAATCCATACAGAATTCTAAGTGCTGTCCTACTGAAAATGTACTGTTAAAATTAGATAATGTAATAAAGCCATAATCAAGGTTATGCCCTTGTCAATAAATCCTCCACAGCGTCAAGGTGCACGTTCATGTGTGGAGTGTCAGGGAGGCCGACTGTGTAACCAGACAGGCTTGTCCCAGCCACTACTGTGTCCCACAGGGCACTACTGTCCCCCGGGGTCCTCTGTTGCTCGACCCTGTCCTCCAGTCAGTATCTCTGTGTTAGTATGTCTGCCGTGTGGTGTGTGTGACTGCTTATCCAGTCTCCTTCTCATTTCTGTCTTCTTAGAACGTCACGTTTGCTGTAAGCTTCATGAATTGGCTTTACCCTCATTCGAATTCACATAATTGATATTGTAAAATTATACTATCTTATTATCCAGGGCTCTTATTCTGACCAGCCTGGTGGCGACGCTGTGCAGTACTGTCGGCCATGTGAGGCTGGTTGGTTCTGCAGCCGAGCCGGTCTCTCTGACCCTCAGGGTCTCTGTGACCCAGGACACTACTGCACCTCTGGAGCCTCCACTGCCTCTCCTGTAAGATATATAATGAGTAACAACGTGGGTAGCTTGGCTTCCAGCAGTTTATCCAAGAAAGAACGGATGTTTCAGTATAAAGTAAATAGTGTGAAATTGAAAAAGAAATATAACTACATATAGGCTTTTTAGGAAGCGGTTGTCAACACTCTCAAAGTGTGAGGTTTTCTTTGGGACATTATAGCAATAAGTATAAGTAACAGAATGAGAGAATGAATACAATCCCCTCAATGCAGGTATTGAGAGTAATTTAATTGACTAATATGTTTTGATGTCATATCAGTTGTAATAACATTATTGGTTCACTCCATAGATATGCTTCATATGCAGTAGTGTAGCATGAAACCTGGCTCGAATGCCTTTCATATATTTGCCATTTTAATCTTTGAATTATATACAACGATGGTGAAATGTTTGACATTTTGTCTTGTTGTACAGTATATTAGCAAGAGGGAAGGAGCACTGACGGGATAAAACGCAGTGAAATATAATAAGTTGAACCTGTGTAGTTGATTCGATGGCAGCTATTCATTTCCCACACACTTTGACTGCTTAAGTGTTTTCTGACATTTGATATGAATATAAATTTAGAGGCATGTTTAGTTGAACTTTGCATCAGGAAAATAAATGTTTTTCAGCAATGTTTTTTGGATAAGCTGCTGATAGTGTGTAGGAAATGAATGACAGCTACCAACTCAAACTGCCCACAGCTTTAACTTTGAACGTTTTAACTATAACTGAAAGCCAAAAGGATCAAACTTTGTCATATTCTGGTGATTACTCCAACATTCCCGCAGGTTGCCGTGGCCGCTGGAGCTGTATGTTCTGCAGGTTACGTCTGTCCACGAGGGACCATGTACCCCCAGCAGCACCCCTGCCCTGTAGGAACCTGGAGCAGCACTGTGGGAGCCCAAAACCTGTCCTCCTGCTGGCCCTGCCCTCCAGGATTCTACTGCAACAGTACTGGACTCAGCCAGCCCTCAGGAATCTGTAATGCCGGTACGGGAATTAATTATCTGATAAAATACAATGGAGAATTTGTCCACTGACCATTCCAAACAATTATTTTATATTTGAATATTTCTGCCCTTTTTTCTTACTTTATGTCTACAAATTATTTTGTATCTATTGATTTATAGGTCATTACTGTTCAGGAGGCGCCGTGTCTTCAGTGCCCTCAGACGGTGTGACAGGGGACATTTGTCCAGTTGGACACTTCTGTCCCATGGGCTCAACTTCTCCTGTACTCTGCCCTGATGGGACATACTCAAACACTACAGGTATGGAAAATGTATTTCATGGAACTGCATCACATACCAAGTATCACAATTCGAAATGTAAAATGCAGGTATTACTTCACTACTTCTTCTTTTTTTGGTTGAAGGGTCCGACGAGTGTGACGACTGCCTCTCAGGGACTTACTGTCTGTCAGGAGAAGGTGTCCAGCCCTGTCCAGCAGGACACTACTGTCTTGGTGGCGGTGTTGAGGGTATCCTTCCCTGCCCTCCTGGCACATACAGCCCTCAGTTTGGCCTCAGCCAAGTGGAGCAGTGCCTCATTTGTCCAGCAGGTGAGAGTATTGCCACATGGTTGTCTTCATTGCTCTACAAGACACTGGAAAGTCTTTCATTGAATGTTTGGTGGGTTGTCCTTCATTTGTTCGACGTGTTGCAACTAATTGATTTAGATAAAAGGCAATAATGAAATGTTTTATCACATATAATTAACTAGAGAAGGAATATTGTTTTATGATGTGATGGTATTAGCAATCAACGCTTTAGATTTCCATGTCTTATTACCAGCTGTGACAGTGACACTGGTATTGATTTCACCTTGTGTGTAAGTCATCATGGCAAAACGTGGTCCTGGTGACACCTACTGTAGCAGGAACTACCACAGAGGCGTTTTTGAGTACTTTGCCAGATGTTTATATATCTGTCAGTGGACAGATTTCGTCATTGTGATAGCAATGCAACCGTGTAAAATGTAGATGTGGCGTAGCAGCTGGTGTGAGCCCATCGACAGATGTTCTTTAGTTGTTACTGCAGTGGCGTTTTCAATTCTTCATGCTGTGCTAACAGGGTTCTACTGTGATGACTGGGGTCTGTTTGAACCTACTGGACCCTGCCAAGCTGGTTACTATTGCATAGCAGGTAAACTGGATATATGATACTTGAACAGTTATGGCAATATTATCATTTATCATTGCAACCTAACCTAAAGGCCTGCTACTGTAGAAAAAAGGGCCAATGTGCTGATTAACTGAATTTAACAACTTAACTTATCTTAAATGTGTTACTACTCAAGGTGTGAACTTTCAGAACCCAGATGGTAACTTCAGCACAGGTGTGGGAGGAGCCTGTCCAAAGGGGATGTACTGTCCTGAGGGCACCAGTCTCCCACTGCCCTGTCCACCAGGAACCTACTCTAACAGGTTGGTGGACCGCACTTGTAAACAATTAATCTTTTTTTTTTGCTAGGTAACTGTATATGTTTCGTGTGCGCTAACACATGTATGGTTGCAGTCTTCATCTGACAGACGCCTCTGGCTGTAGTCCATGTCCTGCGGGTCAGTTCTGTGGTACTGCAGGTCTCACTCGTCCATCTGGACTGTGTCAGGCAGGATTCTACTGTCCAGGGGGAGACGCAACAGCTGCAGGTAGAGGGCAAAATATTTCGTTTTTATTTTATTTTCATTTCATTTTTGCTTTTTGAATAATGGCAAAATGACTTACTCCATAACTCATCTTTTCTGCAGGATAAACCTAGTTCAACCACCTTAAAATATCAACACAATGATTTCTTTGTTAATTAGTGATGACTAATAATAAATTAAGTTCATGCATGACATGAAGTAGTGGCAAGCAGGGCTAATATATAATGTGTGGAGAGGGATACATCTTATGAATAAGCATCAGATGAAAGAGAAACAGATGCTGATAAATGCAGAAAATCTGAATATGTGAGGGTGTTTTGTTGAACGAATGATTACTGAATTAATCAGGGTTTATCACATGATTCCTCACATTAAGAGTTTAGCAGTCATAATCTCAGTAATTCACCACATCTAATTGTTTTTTTCCCTCTCCAGGCTCAGAAGGAGGTCTTTGCCCACCAGCTCATTACTGCCCTGAGGGTAGTGCAAGCTCAGTGCCCTGCCCAGCTGGGGCCTACACCAACCTCGCAGGCCAGTCGGTGTGTTCCCGCTGCCCTGCTGGCTACTACTGTCCAGAAAAGACTGCCAACTTCACCAAGTTCCCCTGCCTCTCTGGTTTCTACTGCCCAGATGGTAGACTCACCCAAAATACTATTAGTCACAGTTGCATTTCTTCATGAATTAGACAGTAGTAACACTATCTAGGAGCTTCTTGTTGTCCTTAAGGATTTGTTCTGCTTTGATTTAACTCAGCTTTCACAGTACAAGTAAAAAATGTACCGTAACTCAAACACTGACATGGCATGTTGCACTTGCCCAATCAAATCGTATTATGTGCATAGGTTCGAGGCACGCCACCCAGTTCCCCTGTCCTCGTGGATATTACAACCCAGAGCCCATGACTCAGAGTCTGGACAGCTGCCTGCCTTGTCCTCCGGGACACTACTGTGAGAAGGAGAGGCTGACCAAAGAGTCTGGGAAATGCAAGGCTGGTCAGTAATATCTTTGTTTATTTCTTCACAATCACATTCCCACAGCCTGGTTTCTCAGTGTCAGGACTTCTCCGTGGCAGCCTTTTTGTCTCTCGGGGTCGGCAAGCCAGTCTAAAGCAGTCTGGAAGGCTTGCGGGTAGGGAACAAATAATGCATGTTAAGATGGAAACTTAACATCAGCGACACAGTTATTACTTTACTTCTCCTCTCTTTACAGTTTTATTCTAGCATTTCAGCAAAAGTAGCAGCTTTTAGATGATTCCTGTATTATTCATGTACAAAGGCACCAAACAGTCTGGCTCCATATGACAACCACCTAATGCACTCAAGTCTCAGGCAGATATTTGAAGTGTGGCTACCTGGTTTATTCTCATCAGTGACTCATCTCTTTCACCCTGGTCTGTATTGCTGTCTTTCTGCTCTGTGGAGTGTCTTTTTCACCTTGTGCTGAGAAAGTGAAGTCTACACTGATTCTGTTTTGTGTTGGCAACAGGATTGTTTGTATACCACAGAGACAGACAGCAGTCAAAACATCAGTCCATCATCTTCACTTTCTCACACTCTGTCTTTTGCTGCATTTGATCCTCTCAGGTTGGTTCTGTGTGTCAGCAGCTTGGAACTCCCAGCCTTTCGATCTGGACAATTACACAAATGCCAACTGTCTTTGTCCAGCTACATCCACAGGGGGGCACTGCCAAGTGGGCTTTTACTGCCCCTTAGGTAGCTCAGAGCCCATTCCTTGTCCACCTGGAACCTTCTGTAACATCTCAGGTAAGCCAGCATGCTGTTCTGGCTATTCTGACCCACAATCCTTTGCGCAGCAGATGTATGAGCAAGAGGGTCAAAGGTCAAGGTGCCATGTTATGAGGAGATAGTATGTCCCAATTAAATCCATACTGCCTGCTAAAGTACACACTAAAGAAAAAGTATGCGATTTACACACAGTGTACATTTGCGAGACAGAGGTTCAGAGCCAGAGACAAATCAAAGACATTGCTGTTCATGGTCAGCACATTTGACTGTGTTTGACATTAACTGATCTATCATTATAAAACATACAGAGACATAATTAAATAAATGGCACAGTGTATATGAAGAGTGACAGAGTAGATAAGAGTGTACTGGTTTTAATTTCGACCAAATGGAGAGCAATTTGATTCTAGGCCTTTAGGGAGCACATGCTTTGTCCCGCAGTAGGGGATGTCAGTCTTCAGGCATATTATATATACAATTTTTGGGTATATAAAAAAGGCATAACGAATGTACTTATGTTACTCAAAAGGTTTGGCTCTGCCGATGGGTCCCTGCTTCCCTGGGTATTACTGTGTAGGAGGAGCCACTGAGGCTAGGCCAACAGATGGAGAAACAGGCAGCATCTGTCCACCTGGGGCATACTGTGGTAAGCCCTGCTTTACAGCATTGGAACGGTTTTATTACTAACTTGCCAAAAATGTTTTCTAGCCTATAAATAAAGAAAAGTAAAGTGAAGTACTTGGTGAAATGGACAGCACATTGGGTCTACAGATACGTGGCATAATGCTTAACTTTAATATTAATATTTGAGTTTGATCGGCAAAAAAATAGTTCATCCATAATATCACCACTTTACATTAACTGTTGGTGTCTGCCACTCAGAATTGAAGAGCAAAAAGTCTGTTTGTGAGAATCTCCATATTCCTACAGTATGTAGGGAGTGTGGGAGAACATACTTACTTTGTATTTAAAAGGCAGTTCTTTGGAATTGATTGGAGTTGTTTTTATAGCGAGACGGTCCCAGCCTTTAACATTGCACCCCACAGCTCAAAGACATGCAAATTAGGTGGACTAGAGACTCTAAAGTAGCTGTATGACTCAGATGGACTAGACACCCTAAATTACTCATGGGTATGAGTCATCTTCTGCTTGTTTTTGTTAGCCTGCTGATAAACTGTTGACCTGTGTAGGGTATCTCCACACTTTCTACCCAATGCATCGTGGTATAAACTTTCAGCCCAGAATAACATGAATGATTGGCTGAATGAAAGTCTACTGAAACTATTTCTCTCTTCAGTTGAGGGCTCAGGAGTGCCGGAGTTGTGTCCAGCTGGTACTTTTTCCTCAGGGCCAGGTCTAACCTGTGAGGCTGGCTGTCAACCCTGTACTGGAGGTTTCTACTGCAAAGGAGCAGGTCTCAGGGCTCCGACTGGACCCTGCAGCCAAGGTCAGTCCATGCACTGATTCGTTGGTATTATAAAACTTAAGTTTTTGGCAGTTGCCGGTTGGATAAAGCTATGTGTGTTTTGATAGATTATTTGCACCGCTCCAAGCTCCTTTCCATCCTTGCACACTTAACCGTATTGTGTCTCTTGTCATCTTGATAGGCTTTTGGTGCCCACCAGGTCAGACTGTGGCTACAGGTCTGCTATGTCCTCCGGGCCACTTCTGCTCACAGGGAAGTGCAGCTCCCGTGCCCTGCCCATCAGGAACCTACCAGGACAGAGAGAAACAGGCAGCCTGTGCTCTCTGTGAGGCAGGTAGGAAACCTTTATTCTCTTTTATTCTTAACAAAAGCATATATTTACATTCTTTTAAAAAAACAGTTCAACCTTGTGGCATTTTTTGCTGAACATGCTGTTATGAAAACCGCCCTCAAGCACTCCAGCGTGTGTTTTATTTATTGAAGTTGATGGCTCGTTCCAATGCATCTGTTCCATTTATTATACAGTACTTTGATGTATAGTTTGTTGTAAAGGAGTATTTAAAAAAAAAAAGAAGCAAAAAGTGTTTGATATTCCATTATCATGTTTTTCCCGCATACTGCCAGTGCTATTTTAAAAATACGCATTTCTCTTCTTTCAAGGGTACTACTGTGATTTGAGACTCGCCAATGTCTCTTTTCTGAGGCCTTGCCCTAAAGGACACTACTGCCCTGCAGGTACAGCCCTGCCCAACCCTTGCCCCATAGGCTCCTTCAACCCGAGACAGCGAACACACAGCATCGCAGGCTGCATGCCGTGTGCTGCTGGACAGTACTGTCCTTCTGTGGGACTGTCAGAGTCGGCAGGTGAGAGAGAGCAATAGTAGGTGCCGCTATTTATATGATAATGGAAAAAAAACTTTTTTAATGACCATGTCTGATCAGCAAATGGATATTCAAAATATAAAACTTGGATTCATACATTCCCATGCTAAACTTTAATTGAGACATTTAAGTGTATTTACAACAAGCTTCCACAGTCTTCTTATGTGATACATTATGTGTTGTTGGATAAGCTATTTGAGGGGTTTATGTAATGTTCAGAATGAGGTTACCCTGTGTCTGTTTTAAATAACTAAATGGGCAGTTTGCCCAAATTGAAAAAACATTTCCTGACTTAACTCAAGTGCAGATAGCTTTGAATGTACTGCATTTGCTTATGTTTTGAGGTATGTCTATCTATTACATTACAATATGATAATGTCTTGTGTTGTGATATTCTTCTTCCTATAGGTTCATGCAATGCTGGTTATTGGTGCAGAGCGGGAGCATCCTCTCCCAGCCCACTGGATGGACTCTCAGGTTCCCTGTGTCTGCCTGGTCAATACTGCCCCACAGGTTACTGACTTGTCCGGCCTTAATAAGCAATCAGGCAGTATCTGCTATCAGTGCTGGCATACTGTTGCAAGTTGCAGGCGGTCAAAATAATAGTTCTTGTAATCCAACGCTGATGCAGCTTGTTTTATAGGCTAATGCAACCAAATGTATACTGTGTGAAGCTATTTACAATCTACCCCATTCTATCCAAGGGCTACAATGTTTTATTCATCCTAATTACCATTGGGTGGCCGACAGGAAGTACTGACAACATTTATCTTGGAACTTTGTAACAGCTTTCTTCAAATTATTTTGTACACTTGTTCTATCTGACTTGGGGACACTGACCCACGCTTTAAAGATGTTGCTGTAGGGTAAACTCAGCCTTTTCCTGAGTTGCTCAATGCTGCACGCAGCAATGGGTGCTTGAGTGCCTCACTTATTTAGTTGCACTTAAATTCTTCAAACAGTGTGTAAACATGTTTTATGGAATATTGTATTGTCAAACTCAATACCTGCGTTGTCCTTGTCATCTTTTAATAGTCTTTTTTTCTGCATACTCCTCTGTTTACTTGAGTTGAAATTTGAGTTGCATCATCTTTACAGGCACCACAGCGCCCGTGGCCTGCCCCGAAGGAAGCTGGTCCAACACCTCAGGTCTGCGTAGACAGGAGGACTGCAAACCCTGTTTGGGGGGATTTTACTGCAACTCTGGCGGCCTCACCAAACCTAGTGGATCCTGCAGTGGGGGGTACACCAGGCTCTGAAATAAACTTTCTTGTGCCCTTGTTATTGTTTATAACTTGTGAAGGTTGTGAAAAAGTGTTTTTATCATCCTGTTGTACAGTTTTCATGCTCTTGTGTTTGTCATGCAGATATTACTGTGTAGAAGGAGCCGTTACATCCACCCCTACTGATGGAGTTACTGGGGGACCTTGTCCTGAGGGTTACTACTGCCCAGAGGGAACTGTTCAACCTGTGCCCTGTGATCCAGGGACATATGTTGCTGTCACACATGCTACTCAGTGTGAGCCCTGTGTGCCAGGCTGGTACTGTGTGTCTGGCTCTCTTTACTTGTGTCCTACAGGTGTGTAGATTTCTGTTTGTATGCCTTTAAAACCCTTTGAAAAACATTTTCAGTTGTATGCTATTTAAATTCAGTTATCAATTACCAAGCAAAATATTTGGTAAAAAAAAAATGCATTTTGCTAAAGATTTTACTTAATTTATTGTAGCCCCCTAACCCATCATGTTAATGCATTTCCTTTTGTTTGCTCTGTGGCCTACAGGATTTTACTGCCCCGAAAGAACTGGATTTGACTTGAGAGGCTGTCCAGAGGGAACTTACGGTCCTGACGCTGGCTACTGGTCTGTCTCTCAGTGCAGGCAGTGTGACTCCGGCCATTACTGCTCTTCCAGAAATGGCACAGCTGTCACTGGACCATGTCAGGAAGGATATTACTGCTCACATGGAAACACCTCTCCGCAACCTTGGTCACAGGCTGCAGGTAAACAAACGTCTTTACCAGACATGTACTGCATGTTCACACAATTCAGGAAATGCAGTACGGTGTCGTCTGATACCACATTTTTCTTACTATTTTGTGAGAAACCGTAATTGTCAGCCTTGTAATTACTCGAGGCAGTCGTTCTCCATCAGTGTTCCTATTTTGAGACCGTTGATAAATGGCAGCTTTGTTCTCTGTGTCTCTCACCAGAAAAGGGAGGAACATGTCCTGCCGGTCATTACTGCCCCCAGGCCACCGTCCATCCTCTGCCCTGTCCACGTGGAACATTCTCTAATCTCACCAAATTAGTCTCCCAGGTCACTTTGACTCAATATTGCACCCTCATGTCGCCTTGACAATGGTTGAGAGTCTTTCTCATCACAGTTACAACAGGATAGCATTTTGCTTAGAATTGTTCAATTTGGTTTGGTGATTTTTTTTGTTTTGTAAATTGTGAACATTTGTGTAAGGATGAATCAAATATTCAACAAAAACATATTTTCTCTGAATAATTTAAGATGTTTCGCAATTTATAAGACATGATAATCACAATCATAATCATTACACATTGTAATCATATGAATACAAACAAACATGATAAATGTTCATTCAGATCGACGCAACAGCGTCTTGATTGACAAACAAGGACTTGATGAAAAGAAACATTATGAAATAAAATGCTCATTCAGAAAATGGTATTGGGAAATACAGGATTATTAAAAAAACTGCTGTCAATGTTAAAAAATCAAAATTAAAAAATAAAATATAATGAGCTGAATTTATAAAACATATTGGATTATCTGACAATTTTACAGTTATGTATTTATTTATTTATAATTAATAAATGTCCTGTCCTATTTGCTTCATTTCTTATTTGTATTTCACTATTTACTATTACTGTCGGATGTTTATGATATTGTACTTTGAAAACAAGTTTGTTGTCCAAAGTCCTGCTTCAGAACACCAGACCTATACGGTGTATACTGTAACTCACAATGTTTTCTTTGTCTTTCATTGTGACATTAAATTAATATTGCAATGAGGCACTCTCTCTTTTTCATTTTCTCACAGCCTCTTTTTCTCCTTGTCTCTCTCTCTCTCTTTGTCTCTCTCTCTCTCTTTTCCCTTCTCAGGAGGATTGCCAGCCATGTCTCCCCGGCTACTATTGTGATGCTGCGGGTCTCTCAGTGCCTTCAGGAAAATGCTGGGAAGGTTTCTTCTGTCTGGAGGGGGCAGATCGCCCTGATCCTCCTTTGAGTGGTAGGCAGGGAGGACCATGCCCAAAAGGTAATCGGAACCCTCTAAATTAAGACATCTGTCTAGAATTAAAATAAAAAAAATGTGAAAAGAAATTTTCATGAAGAGAATCAATAGAAAGAAACAACAACAAAAAACACGAGGATCATGTAATCAGATTGCTGTTGTTTGGACAGGAAATGGCAGCAAAAACTATACTTTGCATGGCATTGTATGGAATACAAAAGAAAATGTGAATTGTTGAAGCCCACAATTATGTTGAACATTTGCATAAGCCCAGAGCCAGCTTAGTGAACAGGTAAACAAAACCGTCTTTCAAGTTAATAGGTTCAAACATAAGAAGCAGCTCTGTTGACACTGGAAATCAAACCCTGTCCCCGGTGAATTCAGTGTTTTAGTGTGTGTGCCTGGGTGTGCTTCTCTTTCATGACTCTTGCCTTCACACAACCAGGTTATTACTGTTCTGAGGGCTCTGCGGCTCCTCAGCACTGCCCCTTGGGGACCATCAGTACAGAAGACGGTAGAGCCAGCTGCAGTGCCTGTCCCCAGGGGTAAACTTGCTTATCAGCCACACACAGTCACTCTGCATATAGACAACTGCACAAATAAACATGCTGGATTATGAAAGAACTGTACCCACCCATACAGTACATGTTTTTTGATGTTCACATGCATCAATTATTTCCCCCTTCGCTTTGCATACATATATACTTGCACAGACACAAGTATATTCATGCCTCATCGCCACAATCAGCAGCCAAGAACTAAGTTATTCCATTCTTCTTTTGTGTGGATAGTTTTTATTGTCCTGGCAGACGTAACGGCTCTCTGTCGAGGACTCATGAGTGTCCAGTAGGTCATTACTGCCCGTCCGGAACCTGGTCCAAACACCAGTACCCGTGTCCAGCTGGATCCATCAACCCCCACACTCGGATGGCACACCCCCAGGACTGCTCGCCCTGCCCTCCAGGTCACACACCATTAAATGCTAATGATTACAAGTTGCCTTGAGGTTAAGTAGTTGACTCAGAGTTTAGGACGACCTTGTCGGTAAATGGTAATTAAACACTATATTAACAAAATAAGTATACTTAAAAAAGCAGCTGTTAAAAAAACTATAACCAAATGCTGCAAAATAATCAAACTTATTCTGTATAGCTAGTGGGATTAATACAGTATGAAGTGCCTGTTCTACATTTTGTGTTTCGCAGAGTAATTCAGAGTAGTTTTCCTTTCCACTTAATATAACTCTTTTTTCCCCCCGTTCAAACCAGGCTACTTCTGTATGTCCCTTGGGAAGAGTGTTGCATCAGGCCAGTGTGATGCAGGGTACTACTGTCTCTCTGGGGCCTGGTCACCCACACCAGAGGATGGAGGGACGACAGGTGACAGATGTCCTGAAGGTCATTACTGTCCCCAGGGCTCCTCGGCACCACTGCCATGTCCCATAGGACATTACAGCAACAAAACCAGAAACAGTTATCTCTCCGACTGTCTGCCTTGTCCTCCAGGTTCGAGCTAATTTATTTAGCATATTCTAGTGTTGAATTATGTGTCTTTTGTATGCCAGAAGATAAAGCTTCCATTGCATAACTTGATTGATGTGTGCGGCTGCTGAACAGTGTTCCTTTTTCTTTTTGCAGGTTTCGTGTGTGTCACCAGAGGGCTCTCTTTCCCTTCTCATATCTGTCCAGCTGGCTCTTACTGTCCAGGCAGAGAAAACAGCAGCCAGCCGGCCTCTTCACCTTGCTCAGCTGGAAACATGTGTCCACATGGATCCGATAGACCGATACCCTGCTTGCCAGGGACCTTCCAGGATTTACACGGACAGGTGAGGAAGATGAGCACAAACAGTCTGCTAATATTCTGATAGGTTCCACAGTCCCAAAGGCAAGGTGCACCTACTAAATAGCTATACTGGATCGAAAAATATGTTTTATTCTAAAACTGAATTTAAAAAATGGCCTATAAACAATGGATTTTTAACATATTGTGAGGCTTTGTTATTTGCACATTCTGAGGGAAGTTATGGCTCTCCTGAATGCATTACATTACAGTCATTTAGCAGACGCTTTTATCCAAAGCGACTTACAATTCAGAGTCTATCACATTTCTACACCGTAGGCACAGCTACGGGAGCAATTTTGGGGTTAAGTGTCTTGCTCAAGGACACATCGACATGCGACTAGCGGAGCCGGGGATTGAACCGCCGACCCTCTGATTGAAAGACGGCCCTGCTATCCACTTAGCCACAGTCGCCCCAAAGAATACGGTCTCCGCCCAGTTTCGAACGGGGGACCTTTCGCGTGTGAAGCAAACGTGATAACCACTACACTACGGAAACTGCTTCTGTATTCGGAATGCATCTTCGGAATGCATCTTCAACACCTGTGTGAACTGTACACAATTAATAGTTTAGCTTTTATCATCTCCAACATAAGCATAGAAAGTGCTCATCTTTGTTGATATTTATGAACATCTGCAGTTGTAATTTTGTATTTAGAAAATGATGTGCGTAATGTACCCCTCTACAGGCAGAGTGTGTTAAATGTCCAGCCGGATTTTACTGTGCTGGCTCAGTGGATGCTGACACTGGGCATGTGTCTGGTACTTCCACTCCCACGCTGTGTCCTCAAGGACACTATTGCCCACAAGGTAGGATACAATAATGCAGCTATTCTGACACATCTGTGACAAATGTACAATGTTATCAGAAGATGTTATAAATACTGTATACGTATATGGGACACGTACAAGTGCTGTTTCAGGCTCAGTGAGATTGATGAATAAACTAAAAATCTGTTTTATTACATGCAATAGATTGTTGAATGTGGCTCGTTTTGTGTGTACTCCTGATTAAGTGGCTGTATCAGTAAATGGCTTTCTAATTATGCAAATTACCATTATAGAGCGTAATCAAGATAAGGACGGCTTTCACAAATTGCTCTGTGATGTTTAGCCCTGGACCATCTGTAGATGTTATACACTATTTATCTACAGGAACGCAGTCTGGTGTAGCAATCCCATGCCCAGCTGGTGCCTTCAGCAGGCAGATGGGGTTGTCCAATCAGTCAGGCTGTGAGCTCTGCCCTCCAGGGAGATATTGCAGTTCCTCTGGACTCGCTGCTCCCACTGGGGTCTGCTCTCCTGGGTAAACCCAGACAAACTCAACCTATACCTCATCATGTTCACATATAGACTATGAAAGATATAACATCCTGTTTCTGTTTAATTCTGTCGCCCTTGTCTATAATTAAACCTCCCCTAAGCACTGTCTCCCTCTGTCTTTCTCCTCCATCACTTCCTCCATCCCACACACCCCTCCCCATCATCTCTGTCTTCATCATCTTGCTGCCCCTAGTTACCTCTGTATCCATGGTTCTGTTTCTGCCCAGCCAGAGGAGGGCCCAACAGGAGGCCGTTGCTCTGCAGGGTCCTATTGCCCCCAGGGTACCAGCTATATGGTTCCTTGTCCTGCAGGCACCTTCAGCTCTATAGACGGTGACCAATAACACTGAATAATTTCCAAACACTTTGGTGACATTTGAACATAATGGGCTGACTTAAATGAGGTTATAGACACTGTTGTTGTGAATCGTTGTAATCAATGAGATAATTCCCTCCTTCCTTAATCATAGTTACTGAAAACAGGTGAAGTGGAATTATTTCATCTGAACCTTATTCATGAAATTTTTGTGTTATTTAGATACACCATATGAGGTTTATTTTTATTGTTCCAGGGGCAGTTTCTATAGAAGTATGTCAGTCCTGTTTGTCCGGCCATTATTGCTCTGAGGCTGGCCTGTCCTCCCCATCTGGGCCCTGCAACCCAGGCTTCTACTGCATGGAGGGATCCAGAACGGCCACACCTTGGGGTAACACCACAGGTAACAGGCTGATTCTTCTTGCCCTTTATAAAGTGTTAATAAATCCATGACAACATGGACAACCAGTTTGTATCTCTGTCAGAAGGATCATGCGATCGCTCGCATGTGTGCGTGTGTCTGTACACGGCTAATCTGCTGCAGCAAACTGCATAATATTTTGGGTGGCTAGTTATGTCTGCATCCTCTCGTGGTTGCTTTGATTCACACTTTCTCAAAACGCCTTTTATTGGCTCTTTTATACTGCCATTGACTTCCTGATGACTCCCTACTCGCTACTCACTGCTGCTAGTGATAACACAGCTGAGTGCGCTTACTTTTGATGTTTTTGGACTCTGTGTTTGGTAAACTGCTAAAGGAACAACTAGTACACACACTGCTTAGTACATCGCCGCCACTCAGGCCAGACAGTTTGGTGAGTTTAATTCTGTTTTTGGCTCATTTGTATGATGTGTCTTACACGACGACTTCGAGCCAAAGTGTGTTTTGCAGCCCTTTGGTGTCTAGATGTGGGGGTTGGTTAATTGTGGGTTTTGTTTATTCAACCACACAATACAGCAGTGATTGTTACAGACACAGCTGGCAGAGATATGCTCTCTACTGAGTTCACCTTTCTACTTTTAGAAATGGTATTTGTAATAGAAAAACATTGTCACAACCTTGAAAAAAATACTCTGCTGTGCAGTTTTCTTTCAATGCACTTCTGTTTTTTTATTTAACATTTTCATGACCTTTGACTCCACAAGGCCGAAGAGGTCTCCGCAGAACATTTACCAGTCCCCGCTGCTTCCCTGGGATTGCAGAAAATGTCTTTGGCCTTTTATTTAACTCACTAACATAATGAGTAATGACATCCAATAAAGGTCTATTGTCTCAGTTACAGGAGATACCACATCGCCATCCCCACTTTCTGGCGATTCAACCCCGGGTCAGTTCAATGGTGGTGTGTGTCCTGCAGGCCACTACTGTCCTAAAGGGAGTGCAAAGCCGAGCCCCTGTCCTCCAGGTAGAAATCCAACATTTCCAGATAGAGCTCTGAAACAAGTGGAAGGCATTTCTTTTAACATGCATTGTGAATATGTTCCTAAAAAGACGTATACTTAAATATCCTGTCAATTAGCCATGTCTCTGACCTCTTGGTTGTATTACACTCAAACGTAAAATATAATGCCTTAATGTATACAGAACCTTAGAGGTGGTTGTAAAACCTAATGGGAGCCCAACATAACTGTCATAATGGTCGGTTAGCTACTTAACCAACCGAAAGTATTGAGCCATCTATGGTGTGTAGACATGGCACTAATATACCATGCTATTTCTTTTATATCTGCGTAAGAGTTTGTGTGACAGAGAGAAAAATAAAGGGGAAATGAAGTAGAGTACTTACTTTAGTTACATTACAATTTATTTCCACCACATAGGCACTTTCTTGGGGAGGTCTGCGGCTGAGTCTGAGGCTGATTGTGAAGCTTGTTACCCGGGTTCTTACTGCCCATCTTGGGCTCAGAGCTCTGCCGACCTCCTCTGTCCCCCGGGGTGGTTCTGTCCACCAGGATCAGTGTCTGGACATCAGCCAGGTACAGTACACATCATCAGCGGTCAGGTCAGGTTACTTTACACTGTAAAAGGTAGTGCCTTCGTGCAACTTTACGCTTGGATGGTACATCCTTACTTAAAGGGGATGGACAAAATACTATACACACAATTTGTTATAGTTTGAAGTAAAGTGAATCAAAGTGTCAACCTGTTCCATACGGCATTTGTCTTGTGCTATGAAAACCATGTGTCTCCAAAATATCAACCTAAGAAAACAGCACTGTTTTCAGGTTTGTCACGAAGCATTTTCTGATGTCCCAGTTGATTGTTGTTTATTAAGCTTTGGAGATGTACCACCAAATCCTTACGTTTATCTGAAAAACTAAAAATGACAGCGACAATGTTCTATCTCTTTTGGTCCTTTTCAACTTGTTGCTACTTTTCCTTTTTGTTGATGCAGTACATTTTAAACATAACTTACAAGAAAGTTTTCTTTGAAATATTTGATCATTTAACAATTTAACTACTGGAATGCAAGCCGATAAGACCCACTGTTGTAGCAGTGATAATAACTGTAATACATTACTTTAAAGTATATTACATATGTTGCAGAACTCAATAATTACTTTAAAAATCCTACTCTAAATGTGCCATGGAGGTGATTCTATGCCACAAAACTGCTTTCCTCCTCCTCTCTTATTACATGCACACCTGGAGATTCTTTGAAACGCATCCTCGACCCTTTTTCACCTTTCATTGAGAAAACGTTTTGTTAATTTGAGCATGAAATGGTCCAGAACCTATAAAGAGTATCCAACTCGTTGCTGTCAGGTGTCACCTGCTGCTGGGCCGGCTTTCTCTTCTTTTTGCCCACCACAGGAGTTTCATATAGTATGAACACAGCTCAGAGTGGCTCTCTTCTTCATTGCCTTGTTTCCATGGTACCACATTGAGCTTGGTGAAATACAGCAGCCACGCTTTCTTCTGTAGATATTTGCCACATACGTGTATTTGAAAGGATGTATCACATTACTACAATATTCTATATTCACATTTCTCCTGTTTTTTTTATTGTAAACAAGGACGGTCCAGATGCCGGTTTGAACTTTTCTTGATCTGATTGTGTTGCAGGATGTCAGTGCCCGCCTGGCCATGCGTGCCGACATGGTAGTGCTGAGCCGGCCATCTGTAGCCTTGGCACTTTTCAATCTTCTTCTGGACAGTCCACTTGTAACACCTGCCCACCAGGTGATTAAAGAACTCACACGTGCAAACTGTACACAAAGAAACAAAGGTGAACTGAAGTTTACAATGACATGCACCACCTTGGCCAGGTTTCTACTGTACTGAGGGTTCATCCATGCCGTCGCCGTGTCCGATGGGCAGTGTCGGTCCATCAGCTGGCAGGACGTCCCTGACTGACTGCTCCCCCTGCACCGCTGGCTACTTCTGTAACCGCAGTGCTCTGACAGAGCCGTCTGGGCCCTGCAGCCCAGGTCTGACAGTCCAGCATCACCATGGGGGAATGGTGTCAGAGAATAGAGCTATAAGAGTGTCTTTCCTCTCCTGTGTATCTGCTATGTGTAAAGCTACAGTTTCCCTTGAATGTTGCAGTGTTGTCAATAAGATGTCTAATTGGATTGTCTACCACAGGATATTTTTGTTCCCTGGGATCCACTGAGCCTTCCCCTGTCTCCCAGCCTTATGGAGATGTTTGTCGCATGGGACACTTTTGCCCTCAGGGTAGTGGGGCACCCAAACCCTGTCCTGTTGGGAGCTTCCTCCCAGAGCCTGGAGCTTCTGCCCGCTCCCACTGCCACCGTTGCCCCCCGGGGAAATACTGCCTCAGTCCTGGAGGCTCACAGCCTACAGGTGGGGGATTTTACCATGTTAAGTAGATAAGTCAAGGACAGTCCTTCTTATCATAGCTCAATGAGTATAGAGGGCCAATTGTGTAAAATCTATAAGATTTCATGATTCAGCTGTACACCACAACTAAGTACAGGTTCAGGTTCTAGACCCCTGAATCGCACATCAACAATTTGTTTCTGAGGATTAAAATAATACATACAATGAGATGGATAATCATTACATGCGTGTTTTCTAATGCCTCCTTTTGTTAGGTCTCTGCTCTGCAGGTTTCTTCTGTTCTGGAGGTGCAGATAGCCCCACACCTCGAGCCTCTTTGTTCAGCTGTATTTGTGAAATACTGGAGCTTTATACCACAAAGACAGACGCTGCCCTCTGGATTCACAATCTGCCCTGCTTCAGTAATTCTGGTAAAATATGTTTCTTCAGTTTGCAATAACACAATAAATGCTTCCTTTGAAAGGGCAGCACATCAATTTCTTCAAACTATTCAACTAGAGAGCAAAGCCTTATGAGTTGTGATAAATGTATCATAAAGAAACACCTTTCAGCTTGACCTTCCCCTCAAGTATTCTACAATTAATCATTGCCTTACAGTGTTACATTGTAAAGAGATGTTGTTCCCTTGGCAGTCTAAACTGTTAAATCAGCATTTAGAAAGCGAAGAGTGGCTCCTCTTTGGTTTCCTCTCTGCGAGACAAAGATATTAATTTCGACATCTTTCATGCTTTATCTGCAACGTTCTCTTATAGGGAGAGACGCTAGCTGGATCGAAGTGGTAAAGGCGCCACAGGCAGACTCTGTGACTCACTCACCGCCATGCTTCAAGAGTCCACATTATAGCTGCTCCACGTACAGAGGAGATAACTGCCCTAAGGGTGGGTATATCCTGACAGTGAACGTGTGTGAGCTTGATTTGATATTTGGTTAATTCCCTCAGGCACACATGTTATTTTTCTTGCTCATAACATGACACGGGATTCATTTCATCTGATCTGTCCTGTCTGTGCGGCATATTCCAGCTTTGATAGCACTTCATCTTGGTTTTTATTTCAACATTCAAATGATGACTGAAATGTTAAATCCAGACAATGTAGTTTGAAGAATGAATGTCTACTATTTTCTTACATGGTTAGTTTTATTATGTATAAATCAAAAATTACAGAAATGGCTTTATCTGTAACACCCCATCATGAAATTATCTTCATGATACAGTAACTCTTGAAGGCAGCACAAGATAAATGCTGATCTAATCTTGATGGTTCACATTTCCCTAAATGAAGACCTGGACTTCCCTCTTGTGGAGCTGCAGATGGTTGAGCGATGGTGCGCATAGAACAGTGGCTCTGAAATAATCGCTGATGTCAGACCAGCAAGGAACAGATTTAAATTATTTGTGGAAAGTAATTACTTATAAGATCTGGTGGGCTAATGGTAGAAGAAGCAGAAAGGAGTGTGGAAATGAAAAGTTAAAAGTTTGAGAATATATCTCTAGAGGGACTGGGAGCGTAACAACAGTAATCCTCCTGATTGGACTTTTGGTCTTGCTGAAGTTCATTTATTTCATTGATACTTTTTGTGGCTATTTTACAGGTTTCTACTGTCCTATGGGCTCGTCCTACCCCCAGCCCTGTGAAGCTGGCTCTTACTGTAACCAGACTGGTCAAGATGCCCCTGCAGGGCTATGTGCTGCAGGATATCACTGCCCCAAAGGCTCTTTAAGCCCCCATGCCACCCCTTGCCCCACAGGACACTACTGCCCCCCTGGAACTCCTCTTCCTCTGTCCTGTCCTGTTGGAACCATAAAAAGTGAGATGTTGCTTTTTTGTAATAAAGCTGTAATTGTTAGATTAATAGAAATCTATTAATCTCATAGATTTAATTATGCTCTTTTATGCCTCTGCGACAACTGTTGCTGAAGGCTTTATATTTTCGAGTTGTCTGTCGGTCTCTCCGTCTCATTCTCGGGATCTCAGGAACGCCTGGAGGGAATTTCTTATCTGGAACAAACCTGAACTGAATGCTGAACTGTTCAGAATTTGGTGGTTCAAAGGCCAAGGTCTCCATGACTTTACAAAACCCATTATTGGTCATAACTCAAGAACCCATATGCTAATTATGGCATTTTCACACTAATGTCTAATAGGATAAAATGACAAAGTGAGGAGATTTTGGACAGACATGAATCGGCAACTTGACTGGTACATCTGAGAGGCAGTAGATCTGGTGTGGTTATGAATTAGTGATGAATGAGTAATGAGACACAATATAATACCTAATCCTCCTTGTTGCACACAATGCCAGTTTTTCCTGCTAATGTCCTCACATGAACCAATGTCTATCTTTGCAGTTCAGTGATGCAGAGGAATGTGAAAACTTCCATTGAAGCCTTTTTTTCTTTCCCTTGGGCGCCTATGAATAAATTCAATCACAAAGTGGTTTAATTGTGTAATCGCACTCTTGTCCCACGGCGAACAACATGAATCCTATTAAAACGTTCTGTAGCTCCTTTGTGTGGTTATGCATTATAATCTGATGAGGGAATAGGTATGTAGTAGTACTTTGCATCAAATTAACATCTATTTTTATGGTTTTATTATGTTAGTTTGGTTGCAAGTCAACAAACACTGTGTACACTGTTAGATAAAACACCAACCAATTCAAGACTTGTAAAAGTATATCAATTTATGAATTCATTTCCAATTGATATGCATATTGTGTGCTATCCATCAGGTTCCCTTGGTGGGTTTACAGTGGAGGCTTGCCAGCAGTGTCCTCCAGGTCACTACTGCCACCAGAGAGGACTAGCTGAGCCAAGTGGCCAGTGTGCAGAAGGCTACTACTGTCCTGAGGGACAGAGCTCTGAGAGACCACAACAACATGTCTGCTCAGTGGGACATTATTGTGAGAAGGTCAGTTATCCAGTATTAGTCTTTCAGCTATTTTATGTCATCATTACTGAATATTGTGATGTCTCTGCACGAGTCTTCCTTCTCACTGGTGGTGTATTAGTGCGTACTTTAAGTCAATTGATGTTTTCTTCCTGTGTTGTGTCTGTCTCAGTATCCACTGTCATTGTTGCACCATGGTTATGCCTGATGATGTATGTTATTCTCCAGATATTAAGTCTAATAAAATAAATTAAATGGTTGCTCCAGGGAAGTGTCAGACAGACAGCCTGCCTTCCAGGCAGCTACCAGCTAAGACGAGGCCAGGGCAGCTGTGAGACATGCCCTGCTGGTTCCTGTTGTAGAGATCAAGGTAAAGCTGCCGAGTGGACAAATTGTTTAATGACTGGAAACGTAATTGACAGATCAGAGAAAATATCTTTTCATTCTGTACCGTATCTGTACATCAGGAGTGACCCATCCACTTCCATGTGAGAGAGGATTTCATTGTCCCAGTGGATCAGCAAATCAACAACCCTGTCCAGCAGGAACGTATGGAAACGTGTCAGGACTGGTTGAGGAATGGCAGTGCTCTCTGTGTGACCCTGGGATGTACTGCAAAGGAACAGGTACAATACATCCACTTCTCTGATTAGTTATGTATTTCTTACATGTATCTATCTTGCTTTAGTGAAATATTCCAGAAACAATTAGAGGTAAGTTGCTGCTCTGTTATTATATAACCTTGCTTGAATGATATTTGTTTAAAGGGAGGACTTTCCCCGGTGGGCCATGTGCTGCAGGGTTTGTTTGTGTTGGCGGAGCCTCTGAACCTTCACCACTAGATAATCTGACTGGATTCCCATGCCCTCCCGGCTTCTTCTGCTCTGTGGGGACTTCTGTACCAAAACCATGCTCAAAAGGAACATTCAGGTGCAGATCCTGCAATATCTCTATATACTTTATAATCGCCTTCATATCTCTAATTACCATGAACCTTAATATTTAATTTTAATTCCAAACTAACACAGTACATAGTGACTAAATATTGTTCTCTATGTGCCTAGTGGTAATATTTAAAATACACAGACATTGATGATGATCCATGTTTAACCTATTGCTTTGCCAGTACAAAATATGAAAGTGTGATGAAACAGGAGATTAAGGTAGTAACATGGAGTGCCTTCTGTGATGTAATACTGAGCATTTGTTATCCAAATTACATGAAATCACTTGATTACTTGGTTTATTGTTGGTATGCATCTTTTGACAGTAAGCAGAGCAGGCTCGTGGATGAGTCTCAGTGTCGTAGCTGCAGTCCTGGCTTCTACTGTTCAGAGACCGGCCTCTCTGCAGTCTCTGGGCCCTGCCTGCCAGGTCACATATAACACTGAACATTTGTGTTTGTGTGATGTACAATCCTACTTTATATAAAAGCATAGCTTTCCAAACATTTTATTGAAGTGTTTCCTCCCAGGTTTCTACTGTCTCGAGGGATCCCAGACTGCTACCCCAATGTCAAGTGAATCTGGAAGTGTTTGTCCAGCAGGCCACTACTGTGGCGAGGGCAGCAGTGTACCCACACCCTGTCCAGCTGGCTTTTACCGAAATGAGACCGGAGGAAAAAGCAAAGATTACTGCAAGACATGCCCTCTTGGTAAACAATAAGTCATACTGTATGAATGTAACTCTGCAAAACTAAATGGCTCACTGTTTGAATGTCTTTGCCAGGCTGGTTCCAGGATTTATCGGGCCAAACAGAGTGTAATCCCTGCCCTCCTGGGTTCCACTGCCAGTACCCGAGTACCAGCCCCACCAGGGGGAGCTCCACTGGAGTCTCCAGCCCTCTGCCCTGCCCAGCTGGCTACATCTGTCCCAGGGAGAGTCCAGACAGGCAACCTCTTCCCTGCCCCAAAGGCACCTACAGCCCCAGCCACGGTCTCACCACCACAGGTAAAAAAACACAGAACCTTTGTGAAAGAGGAGAACAAGTGCAATTATATTGATTTGACTGATTTGGAGAAAAAAAAATAAATTCAGACAGTTTTATTTTTTTGTGGTATGTTCAAATTACCCTGTTTCAAGACTCGCAAAACATTTAGTTTTTTGTTTTTCTTGAAATGATCTTCCTTAATTTAGTTTACTTCAACACATTGACAACTCTAGCAGTGTGCAACCATGTCAGAGATACGACTGATGCACCTGGCTGGTAGCTTGTTTTTCCTGTTTGGACTAAAGTCAAAGCTGTCAATCTGTGTTGACAGGTGAGTGCCTAGTGTGTCCAGCGGGTCAGTTTTGTGGGTCTGATGGTTTGGTTGAGCCTTCAGGGCCGTGTACTGCTGGGTTTCTTTGTCTGACGGGTGCCACAGTGCCGAACCCGACTGACAACAGAACTGGATCTCTCTGTCCACCTGGGAATTTCTGCCAACAGGGGCTAAGAGCAGGTAGATTAAATGAAATACACCCAAAATGAATGTTTAGGTTTCCCATGTTTCATGCAATTCCTTTTGAATTGATGAATTTTGAAGATTATATCCTCCATTTGAGTGTGTTGTTTCCCTTTTTATGCTCTAGGGGAATGCTGGGCAGGGTTTTATTGCAACTGGGGCTCTAGCAGAGCAGATACGGCTCTGTGCCCAGCTGGTTTCTTCTGCCCCAGAGGAACACTAGTCCCCATGCCTTGTCCTGCAGGAACATTTAGCTCTGAAACAGGCAACACACATCAAGACAACTGCACCACCTGTACACCTGGGTACTACTGTCAAGGTAGTCTGGATCTTTTCAAAGTCAAAGATGACGGACATTCCTGAAATGTGGAATCATGTTCATTTAATTGGTCTCATTTGATATCATCTGTGTTTATTAATTAATTATTCTTTTTGCGGCTCTGTTAAAGGTACTGTACAGCCTGCCCTGTGTCCCGTTGGACACTACTGTCCTCCAGGACTGACTCTAGGACGGGAGTTCCCTTGCCCTCCTGGCACTGTGCAGAACCGGCTCGGAGCCTCCACTCCTGATGCCTGCCTGCCCTGTCCTGCTGGTGTGGAAAGGATTAGTGTTTTGTTCTACATCATCATAACATAAACCTTAATTTTAAAAAAAGAAGAGAAAAAAGAATTTTGCACAGTCAAGTCACTCTGTTTGAAATCTTTATGGTAATTACTTAATTCTGCTGGTGTTTCCTGCAGGAATGTTCTGCTCTCAACCTGGTCTGTCACAGCCAACAGGACTCTGTGAGGCAGGATACTACTGTCCTGCTGGATCAACCAGCCCTAACTCTACTGAGTACCAGGTGTTGTTCTTGTTCTCTGTTGTTCTGCAACCTGGCGATGTTGGTTAGGTCCTTGTTCTCAGATAAAGATTGCTAATGATATCGGTGACCCCATCACTTTTCATCTAATAATTCTTTAAAGAAATAGGATCTGAATAGAAGATTGCCTGTGCACATTAATTTTCCCTGTTCTCCATGTTTTACCCATTTTTTGCCCATTATATCTTTTCTAACAGCACCATTAGCAAGAAATGTGAAAGAATGACCACATTTACATTTAATTATCGATGGTTATTGATGGTGCCGATGATGAATCGCTTTTCCTCTAGCACTACCATAAAGCCCGAATTCCCACTGGCACACAATGAAATATTCAAATTTAACTTTGAGCTTGCCAGGAATTTTACTGAACACATTTCTGCTCCCCACTTTAGTCACTCCCATAAGCATTTTTAAATATCCCCCATAGGGCAAAAATGTTACACAAGACATATTGCATAATCAAATGTATGAATCAAATGAATATCGTCATATTGCTGAGCACATTCATACTCTAATGGGATTAATCGTTTTGATATATAGATAACGCGACCCATCCGCATCACATTTTTGGTCCAACTCCTCGCAAGGCTCTAAGACTATCGTGTTTTGAGTTCCTTCAAGCATTTTTATATTGCTGGGTGTAAAGAACATTCAGTCCTCAGGGCATTAGTAGACTTTAAGATGCCTGCAAGCAATGCATTTTTTACACTAATTCTGGTGGCATAATTTCCTTTTAGGAAATTATGAAAAATACAAACGTTATTGTTGTTATAATACTTTTATGTTTTCTCAGGGGAATTCTACCAGAGGCCACCTTTGTCCTCCTGCTCACTATTGCCCCTCTGGCACTGGCTATCCACTCCCCTGCCCCACAGGCTCTTTTTCCATCTCGCATGGACTGAGGGGAGTTGATGGATGCCCACCCTGCCCACCTGGATTGTTTTGTGACAGGCCTGCAATAGCAGAGCTCTCAGATGCTCTCCCATGTCATGCTGGGTAAACACTTCTACTCTTCTGCTTTTTCAGATTCAAATCTCACGACTCTCACACACTGTGCATACACACACAGTTTTGTGTTGTTGTTCATAATGGGTATCATTCATATTGTTCACTTGACATCTGACCTAAAGAAAAAGTGGTCAAGAAATTGTTTTGGTATATAAATATGAAAAACTATCTTTCCCAGTCTTTCTCTCCTGCTTTCAGTTTTTCCCTAATGTTTTGGATTTATGTGTCGGATTCAAACATGGATTCAATGGATCACTCCAATATGCAAAATATCCGTTGTTCAAAAATCTATTTTGAGCCAGTATACACATCCATCCATCCATCATCTTTATCCGTTTATGTTGTTCAGGCTCAATATTCATTCATGCTCACATTCACACCTACGGGCAATTTCGAGTCATCAATTAACTTAAGCTGCATGTCTTTGGACCGTGGGAGGAACCCGGGAGAGAACCCACGCTGCCACAGTATGCACATGAACTAAAAAATCAGACAAGTAATTAAGGACAGCAGATGGCTTTCACATGAGAGTCTTTTGAGTCACAAAGGGAGCAGGTGTCTTCAGCAGGATAAGAACCACACTTGAAACACTTTGCAATCTGTTGCATTCGGTTTCAGATATGTATACTTCGTAAAAAAAAAAATACTCTGAGATAAAACACACTTTATAGCACCTGTAGCACTTCAGTGTGTCTGCTGCTGCTTGTTTCTATTCCATTTATTAGCTGTGCACAAAAATATTAGAGAATAATTTGACTTGGGAGAAGCAGAATTTAAATTCAGTGCAATTCAAAGACATTTTGGCAACTTAACATTAGTTTTTTCTGTATCTGACATTAATCCCGGACGTATGAAAGGAATACTTACAGCAGCAGCTTATGATATTATGATGAACTTAATAATACTATATAGTGGTAATGGTAACTGCATTAGCATTAAATACTGTATGGTGTATTTCAAACTGTTTAAATTGTCAGTACTTGCATTTTTGTTAATATTCATTACTAGCTGATTACTAAGTCTAAGTGGTTACGTTTTTCATTCAATTAATTTGATTGATTAGGCAATTTTGGAATGAAGTCAACTCTCCTGAATGAAAGTCAATGTATAAAATCAGGTTGTCTAAATGCTATTTTAATAATATAGTCATACTAGACTATTTATAAACCGCTTCTAAAAGCAAAGTTAAAAAATGTTTTACGTGTACGAACCAGGATTAAATAAAATCAGGCAAATCAACACATGTGCTCAGATTATTCAAGGCTTTTTTGGAAAAGATATGTTTTGAGAAGTGATTCTGCAAACAGGAATGCTGCCCATTGAATATTAAATTCCATTTCCTCACGGGCAAATCAACTTGACTAACAGCAGCTTTGAGCAATATTTATGATGTGGGGTTTGTTTTCCCTGTTTATGCCTTGCAGGTATGTGTGCCTGGGTGGCAGCTCCAGTCCCGCCCCGTCTGATGGTTCTCATGGCTACCTCTGCCCCGCTGGCCATAGCTGTCCTCTTGGCTCAGCAAGGGAGGTGCCCTGTGAGCCCGGCACTTACAGCCCTGCCCCTGGAGCAGCTCACTGCACAATGTGCCCCAAAGGGTCCATGTGTTTCTCATTAGCCACTCGAGAGCCCTCTGTCTGTCCAGCTGGTGAGGAGGGTGAAAATATACCTACAGTATAAATCACATCACTTATCCTTTTACTTAAGCAGTAATACTGTTCAGTGGACAGATTTCTGATTCTGCAATAATGATCCACCAATATTTAATAAGTGCTCTCTTCCTAGGTCATTTTTGTCCTGCTGGGACAGCCCTGCCTCAGCTCTGTCCTTTAGGGACTTTCAGCAACCAGACAGGAGCCTTTTCTCCGTCTATCTGCACACCTTGTCCCTCTGGAGTCTACTGTGACTCATACGGAGCCTCAACACCACAAGGTGACCAGACACAAAGATATTTGGGGACACATTAATTTAGCCTTTTAGCAAAATGCACACACCCTATACTGGTTAAACTGTTTAGTAACAAAGACACTAATTAATTGTATTTTTGTCTAGGGTCTTGTTTTCAGGGTTATCTCTGCCAAAGTGGAGCCACAGAGCCAACACCGCAGAGCTCTGACAACTCCCCCGGGAATGGCCCTTGTCCCGTGGGCCACTACTGTCGAGCAGGGTGCCTCTCTCCAATTCCATGCCCTCTTGGCAGTATTCGCAACACCATAGGTACACCTACTGTTTAAACTCATCATGAAATGGTGTTTTTTTCTGATGAATTGAATAATGTGATATCCATATCAACTCTTTTCTGAAATAGGTCCTGCTGGGATCTCTTGTTATCTGCTTGTCTGATCTGCATCACTGTGTACCCACACTGTTATCTTTTTTCATACTGTAGGAGGGGTGTCCATAGAGAGCTGCTCTGCCTGTCCTGCTGGTCACTACTGCGCCACTGAGGGTCTTGCCAACCCCAGTGGCCCCTGTGCAGCTGGTTTCTACTGCCCTTTTGACTACTCTTCAACCACTCCATATGCCTTCCTGTGTCCCAAGGTAAAGATTATTCATGTACTATTTCATTATTTTTCACCCTCGGTCATTGAATTCTCTTCCCTCTTCTTCCCTTCTTCATTGTTCCTTTTATTTTCCTAACGGTATCTCTCAGAGAGAAGCTTGTGCCGTGTGGATTATTACTAGTGTCCTGTTGCATTGAATCCCTTTGTCATTGCCTTTCTCTCCTAGGGCCATTACTGTCCAGAAGGCTCTGCTCTGCCCTTGCCTTGTCCCACAGGAGAGTACCAGCCAAATCCGGGCTCAGACAGCTGCATCCCATGCCGATCTGGGTTCTACTGTGAGGAGGCCATAGTGGGAGAGCCATGGCCTTGCCCACCACACTCATTTTGCCCTGCAGGTACTCTAGAAGTTTTGAATACAGGGGATGGCAAACGGTAATTTAATTTAGGTATATTCTAATGAACCTTCCCAAAGAACACCTCCCCCCCCCCCCTCCCCCCATATATATATTTTTTAAAGCATTTCAGACTTCTCTATTCCTGTAAAAAAATATCTTATGTTCCTTTGTAGTAATTAATATGTAACAAGTCACACTGTCAGTCTCCGCTCTACTTTTTTTAGGCACAATGGTGCCTCAGCCCTGCCCTAATGGGACATACACTCATTCAAACCAGGGAGGACTACAAGAAGAGAGAGAGTGTTTACCCTGCCCTCCAGGGAAATTCTGCAGGTACTCTGGATGCATCACATCCCCAGTGTATGCATGCACAAGCTCCCACACACACAGACACATGCTCAAAGGCAAAATGTCATCTGTGCTCTGATTATACTCATAATTAGAAGAATGCAGGAGTATATCATGTTCAGGAGTCACGGTTCACTGAACAGCCAAATTAGCCCTCCACCTCCCATATCTACATTCATTATAGTAATGCATAGTGAAGTTTTAGAAACAATGTCATTTTATTTTAATGAAGTATGTTCTTGTGTGTATGTTTTCTTCAGGGCTGGTAGGATCCAGGGTGTGTGTGCGGTGGGCTATCTTTGTGTTTCTGGGAGTGCAGATTTGACCCCTCAGGGACCAATGTCAAATCTGACCCAGTGCCAGTGGGGCATGCAGTGTGCTGGACCATGTCCACCAGGTACAATACATCAATTCTTTATTAAAAAAACAAAAACAAAACTAAAATAATATAATAACAATAATTGATTTGAATATTTTTATACAAAGATTTTCATACTTAAATCTTAGATAAATTGTTATTGCATGCAACTATTTTTTATCCCAGGTTTCTACTGTCTTGAGGGCACCGAGGAAGCTGAGTTATGTCCTGCAAACACTGTCAGAAGCTCCCCAGGAGGTGCCAGCCTACGTGACTGCTTACCCTGCCCACCTCAGCATTGGTGTAAACCTGGTATGAGCTGGTGCTCTTCATGTTTGAGTAGTTGGAAGTATTTTCAACTTTTTTTGGACACTTTTTTTTGAGAAGTGATAAACGAATGGCTGAGTTTGGGACACTGATTCAGAAAATCAAAGAAGGAAGAAAATTCTATAGTGACTTTGACAGTATGAAAAAGCATATTTCAACCCTGACGCTTGGGAAGCAGAATACTGCTTGCTCGCTGTCTCACCAGGTAGTTAATTGCAGTCATTGTGCGTCTCATGTGTAAACTGAATATAAGTAGATACCAGCAGGATAAAAAACAGAGGCTGAAAATTCAAAAGGGGATTAACAGGGTCGAAATCAAGCTGGGGCAAGTGCTTGAGTGATCATTAAGTGTTTAGATAGATTCCTCAAATGATATGCAAGAGGGTAACAAATATGGCACAAAACAATCTCACCATGAAAATATCTGAAACCTTTTTTATTCTTTCCTAAATCTTTAGAATTTGTTTTTGTGCAGGAGACCCGGTCCTTCATCTGTGTCCTGCTGCTCATTACTGTGACGGTCTGCCTGGCAGTGACTTTAATGGAGGGACAGGACCCAGGCCATGTCCGCTGTACACCTACCGAGCTTTCCCTGGAGCAGGCAGCAAGGGTGACTGCCTGCCCTGCCCTGCTGGTTCACACTGTAACAGAACAGGTGTGACACACTGCATTAAACTGACCACAACCACTTTACCACATTCTGTGCCCGCTGTATAATGAAGTGTGAAATACACCTTGATAGTCCTCTCTCTTGCGGGTTTGAATTTGTAGATCAAAGAAAATTACGTTTCGAGGTTGCATTAAGTTCAGTATGTACGTATAAGTGCCTGAGTCTGTGCCTGAGATGAAAGTGAACGAGGTATAATGTGATTAAATACAGTGAATTTAAAACTTGTGATACCTGAGGCTATAATAATGATTGGCTGGTGGATTCACAAAGAATTTTTTTTAAATTTCCCTAAAAAATGCTTACGATTATTTAAAATAGAAATCACATCGTTGCTTTATCTGCAGTAGTGGTTGATTCCCAGCAGATGGCCTCCATCTCTCTTCTCGCTCTGGTTCTTTGTATGCGTGAATAAAGGCTGCTTACATTCTAAGTAGTAAATAACTTGACTGGTGTTTGAGTCGTAAGCTTAATGGTTCAAGGTGTTTTTCATTTAACGTCCCGCTCAATGTGTGTGGACAATGATGCAGCAAATGTATTTTGATTTTGGTTATCGTGTGTGAAGTGATGGATAGGTTTTTCAGAAACCTGTTGTTTTCCAGGCCTTACAGACTACTCCAGCAGTCCCTGCCCACCTGGTTTCTGGTGCAGCGGGTCTGGACCTCCCATCCTCTGCCCCGCAGGCACCAAGAGGCCCCATCCTGGAGCTGCTGCACCCAGCCAGTGTGAACCATGTGCAGGGGGAACCTTCTGCCCAGATCCTAGAGCTACAGGGAAGCCCAATGTGGAGGGGATCCCCTGCAGGGCCTCTTATCAATGTCCCATGGGTAGGTTCATCAACACAGTTTATAATGTTAGCACAGTATATTACAGTCTGTATTTGATAACTTTGAGTCTTTTATTATAATAAATGCCTTTTTCCCTAAAGACAGTAATGAGGTTCCGCAGTAATGAGTGTTTGCTCATAATACAGGTGCAGTCTCAGAGAAGCTGTGCAGAGCTGGCTCGTACTGTGGACCACAGACTGCTGAGCCTCCAGTCTGTCCTGAAGGGTATCTTTGTCCTGAGGGATCTCATACCTACAACACCCCCAAGCAACAGTGAGTGCATGAAAGGTCCAATATCCTGAATAGAAACATGGCTCAAAACACAAGTTTATGAGACTGACGTGGAAACAAAAGACTTTAACCGTTGAAATAACGAAGCGTAACAGATTTGGACTGATTCTACATGTTGTGGGTTAAAGCTTTATAAATAACCCTGTTACCATGCCCTACAGCTGTCCTTTTCCCTACTACTGCCCAGCCAACAGCTCTGCCATGAAGTCCTGCAAAGGGGGCTTTATGCCTGTCAACACCAGCGACCTGAGAGGTCCCAAAAACAGCTGTTGTCGTGTGTGTGAGGGGGGCACCTATCGTCTGTACCTCTCCCCCATCCCACAATGCCTTCCATGTCCACCAGGATACTTTTGCTCCCCAGGTCTTCTGCTCACCACCACAAATCATTCCATATTGCGATGTACAATATTTATTTCTTGCCTTACTCCAAATTATGTGTGCATTTTCTTAATTCAACAGGTACAGACCACTACAAAAGTAATCCTTGTCCTCGTGGGTATCTCTGTCCAATGGGATCTACCCAACCAATACCTTGCCCCCCTGGCTTCTTTGGTAACCTTACTCATGCAGAGACAATGAGTGACTGTCACCCATGTCCAGCTGGCACCTTCAACCACCTGACTGCTCAGCAGGCCTGCTTTCCCTGTGGCAGCTCCTCCACCTCAACAGCTGGTTCGATCCAATCAGATGTTTCTAGATAACTCAGATCACATTAAATACATTTATCTGAAAATAATATATGTATTAAGTTAAGTTATAGTTTTAAATGCGTTGTTCATTTGTACAGGAAAATATTTCACGTCACACCTGTTTCCTCAGGTTCTTCTTCTTGTACCTGTATTGGTAAGAATCGAGCATTTCAGCACTCGGATGGTTCATGTTTGTGCAGAACTGGTTTCATCTTCTACAATGAACTGGATTTCAAAAGTTCTACCTCTGACAGTGAATTGGATTGCCAGCCTGAGGTCAGTGGGATATAGTTGCTATCAATTTCTTTATTGATATATAAGGCTTCGGATACAGTGTTAACAATGAATAGATTTGGTCCTATCATGGGAAACATGTAGAATATTGCTTCAGCTTATCCATCAGACATTTGTGTCTCAGCCATGTCAACATCATAAAATGACCTCAATGTTCATCCACAAAGTTTTCACAGAAATGCAATCGAAAATGTAGATTGATTGAAAGTCTGATGTTGAAATTTCCCAGAAGCATATGAACAACTGATATACCCTTAATTAAGTGTTGACAAACACAAAAAGATGATCAACCTGTGGAAAACCGTGGCTCGATGTTTTGCAATGATTTGATTTTATAATTTGTTTTTAGCAGATGATTTGGAAATCAATACAACACAGTGAGATGGGGGAAATACTCTTGTACTGTTTTTCAATCAGGAATGATGTTATGACCAGCAAGGTGTGTGTGTGTGTGTGTGTGTGTGTGTGTGTGTGTGTGCGTGCGTGCGTGCGTGCGTGCGTGCCTGTGTGCGTGTGTGTGTGTGTGTGTGTTTCAGGTGAACAGACGGTGTTCCTCAGGTCAGGTACGTCTGGCAGCATCCAGAGAGTGTGTGTCACCTTCCCTCCACTGCTGTAATATCACCTGTGGACAACATGGAGGAACTCTGGATGTGGCGATGGGCATGTGAATCTAATTTATACTTTACAATTCAACTTGGTCCTTTAAAATACCTTGCAAGGTCAATTACTACTAAGAATTACCCTGTAAAAACTACTAAAGCTTGAGAAAATGAATCATTTATCAGGTGGTAAATAGAATGTAATGCTGTCTGTCTTTGTGTCTCTTGTCTTATCTGCCTGATGCTGATGCCCTAGCTGCCAGTGTGAGCGATATGTGTCTGCTGAAGAGCTTTGCAACACCTCCTGCCTTTCCAGACTACCTCAGCTCTCTGCCCAGTTCTCACCAGATGGGCACCTGCTGCTCAGCCTCAAAGAAAGAGACAGGATGGTTTGGGCCAGGGTGAGGGAGCAATAATGGGGCCATTGACAAACTGATGATTGGCCATACCTTACAAGATAATGGATTTCTTATTTACCTAATACTTATCAATTACATTAAATGTGGGGACGGATGTGAGGAAAGATTTTCGGAAGCTGCTAGCTCCAGATAAAAAAATAAAAAAAGCACAAATCTCATATTAGTATTGTACTGATGCAGCCAAGACACTTTCAGACTGTAGGGTCTAACTAGATCAGGTAGTTGGCCGGACGCTTGGCGTGACATTTATCAGGGTCTCGGCAGGACACCTGGAAAAATGTTGCAGCTGCACATTTGGCGATATCATTGCATTACTGCGAAGGAGAAGTGGTTAATAATATATAACGAGCTCCTCTCTCCATGTAATGTATAGAAATGTTCTTAGCAATTTAACAAAATAGCTGGTCTCATCATGTTGATATCGTTTCATCACCTACGGTATGTATGAATGTGCATGTTTTTGTTTGCACTGGGTTTAGACCTGTTTCAAGATATTTAGCTGCCATAACTTTTTAGAGAGCTAATTGTCTGTGCAATGTCATTTTAACACAATGCTCTTCTTCTCCAGTACAGGACATTTAACTACACTTTAAACCATTTTGTGTTTAAAATGTGAACAATATTTCACCATAAAATACATGTTTTGCCATAGAAAACACAATTACAATGTAACTATTGCACATTTTGTAGGACAACAACACGCCACTGTGTCTACCAGATTCAGTAATCTGAAAAATATAATATAATTCATGGAAAAACACAATATGCCATATCTGTTCTTTGTATGTTATTGGTTCTCCAATATGGTGAAAACTGTTCATATGCAAATGGTTGGGTTGTCAGTTAAATGAGAAAGATGGCCTCTCAAAATTAGTTAACAGTATCTTGTCTTTTTATTTCTTAAATGTATGTATTATGCTGTTGTACAGTGCTGCAGTAGCAGTTCTTATTGAGCTTGTTTCTGTTTACTTCCAGACTGTAATGAATGTTTTAGGACCAGATATCCACGCAATGAGTATTGGTAAAATCCATTTGATCCAGTTTGACACTGAAGGGGTGTTTGGTTGGATTCCCACACAGAAAGAGCTCATCAATCAGTTTCTGTCAGGTGACTAGACTTAACTAGCCATATTGATTGATTTTATTTTCTATATTTAATCAAGCCATTTCATTTCTGTATCTTGTATCATTTTAAAGGAAAATGCTGTCTAAACCCTGAGCACCTATTTCCTTCTACTCAGAACCAATAGAACTCCTAAATACAAGACCCAGAAAGAGGAGAGACACGGAAGATGCTGAGGATCACGAGGCTTCTGACATAGCTGTCCTTCCTCGTATCCCCAACCCCATTGTCTGTCTGTCCTCGGGTGACATGCTAATTTTCCATCTCACCATCAACCACACTGGTACTACAGATTTGGTTTACTTTCATGTTGTTGTTTTTTTGTCACGATTGACAGTGCGATTTCTTTGTGTTTTAAACACATTCAACTTGCTCTAACTTTCTTTATATCCGTAAGACCGCCATCTCAGCCACTTCCCAGTGTATCAAAAAGACCACCTGTTTAACAGTAACCCTAGCTGGGACTTTGGTGCCTTCAGACGACTGCAGATACTCATGAAGCAGACAAACTTAAACTCTACAAGGTAGTGTTGAGTCTATACTGCAGGTAGAGCCTCAAGTGATTCATTTTTGGACTACATCCCTGCTACACCACAAACAAACTTCTCTATGTTCCTCTCCTTTTTCTCAGGTTTGCCCATGTGTTTTCAGAAACTGGGAAGTATGTGCTTGTTGACAGTGCTGTCCCAGAGTGGAGTATGGTGGTGGTGGTCAGTGAGGAGGGGACAGAGTGTGACCCTCGGGCCTCCGTCTTCCAGCCCATGACCCCGGCACAGCTGGTGAAGTACGGGATTGTCAAGCAGCACAGACTCAACCTTCTTCCTGACTGGGGAGTGATAGCAGGTGTGTATCCTCACTGCAGATGCATGGCTGTTATGAGTTTGCTTGCTAGTTCATCATGACACAGTGCTAACTGTGTTCAGGGATCCTGAGTCTGCTGCTGGTTGTAGTTGTGGTTTTGACCACCACAGTGCTAGTTCTGAAACCCGGCAAAGCAAAACTTGTCTCCCAGCGGAGGACTAAGCCAAAGTGGCGCAGCCTCGGGGAGCCCTTCTGTCCGGTGGGTTGTGTTTGCAGTGAAGACAGGTAAGTTGGCTTGATATCAGAACTGATGGTTTGCTTTATCCTAGTAGCACATACTATGTATGTACCCTTGATGAAACATGCTGTAAGGCCCCCTCCTCTCCGTCTTATCGTCCTTGTCAACCTCTCTACTATGTATAAACTATGGAAGATGACATAAGACATATAAATGGGTGGCTTTGTATTTGTGTTTCAGCATCGCTGTCCCAAGCCTAGGTGGCTTCCTAGGCAGTAGGAGTATCGGAGAGGGAGCGGAAGCTGAGGAGCCCGCTGTTTCAAGAGGAGGTACGCTCACTGTTTATTAACTTGTGCTGTAACCTGCCTTCGCCCAATGTCAGGTGGAATGTCTGCAATTACATATCACACAACTTAGGAGTCTACATTCGTGTGACTTTACTTAGATGCAGCCATATTTGAGCTTAACATGCTGACAATGACATCGCTAACACGCTGAAGTTAAGCAGGTACAATGTTTACCATCTTCACCAGTTCAGTGTGTTAGCATGTAGTCATTTGCCACAGCACTAAATTCAAAGTAAAGCTGAGGCTAATGGGAATGTCAGTCATTTCGCAGGTTATTCACACTGGACAAATTGAAATCTTGATCTGATAATGGCATGAAAAGTCAGTCAGATTCATCTTGTGAGAACCATGAATGTCTGTACCAAATGTCATGGCAACCCACCTAATAAATGTCGAGATATTTCAGTCTTGACCAAAGTGGTGTACCCACTGAACGACCGACAACTAGCCATAGATACAGCAATGCTACTAGCATCGCAAAAAGAATAAACAGGATATGGAATTAACCCATCAGTTTTTATATATTTTCCACCAATAACCTCAATAAATACATTATCTGTGTTATTGCCATTGTTTTTTTCTGTCCATTATTTGATAATGTTTCGAATCACTTAAAGGTAGAATTGGCTTCAATGTTCGATAGGGCCTTTAAAGTCCATTGGCCTAGTCATTATGAAACCATCCCGCATGACCAGGTAGCAGTTAACGGCCTATTCCCCATTTGATTGATGATGAAGAAAATAATGGCCAATACCACATTCTAATTACTTGTTACGTTGCTGTTATCTCTGGCTCTCTATTTAGCCTCTGCAATTTTAATTCAAGTACTTGTTACCCATTGCATGCTTCATCCAGACTGTCTAAAAAACTAAAGATACCGAATTGTTATGGAGCCAAGTCAATCAAGCTTTTGATTTCAAGGTGCAGCCATTCATCAGGTGTGTATCTTTTCTTTAGGATGGCATGATGAGACATTTCCCCCCCCAGCACATTTGTAATTTACATATTATTGACATTTACTGCACCCATTTAGGAAGTGCGCCAGGGCGCTGTGATTTGGAGGAATTAAATGTCAAGACTCTGTTTGACAAACTAGAGGATCAGAACCTGCACGTAGCCTCACAACTGGCCCGACACCGCAAAGACACACAGGAGTTTTATAGAAACATTTGTCAACAGACTGAAACACTCAAGGTGAGTTTTATTATAGTGAGATGAAGGCATAAAATAATAATTTCAAGAAAGAATTGAGCAAAAGTTTTGTAATATTCAGGTCTTCTCAAGTGCCACAAGAATACTTTGACGTTTTAAATTGTCTTTCAGAATGTCTTTGACAATATGGATCATAAAAAACTGAGCCTTCTTAAGGAGCTGCTGGTCCATAATGCAATGAGGGATAAACCATCTAACAGCGCAGAGGAGAGAGATACACAAGGTAAAACTGAATGAGTATGATGATATTGGATTTTATTAGAGAATCTGATCTTTTCAAAGTCATGGTCAATGGGCAGACAAAAGCATTTTATTGAAGAAACAAGACTTAAATGTCTAATCATAAAACCAAGGTGATTAATGGAATAGTTTGTCAACTGGAAGTACTCTCATTCGCTGTCTTGTCGAAAAGATTGATGCCTCTTCCTCTGTATGATGAATATAAAGCTGCAGCCTGTTAGCTTAGCGCAGCACAAAGAACCAAGATGTAAAAACGTCAATTTGATGTTTGATGGTGGGTTGTTTGTGGATCAACCAAATAAGATTTAACCTGTTGAGTGATCTTAAGTAGGTGGACTTGGGTACCAGGGTAGCTGTTTCACCCTGTGTCAAGCCTTTATGCTAAGCTAGGCTAATTTGCTACTGGCAAATAAAGTGAATAGGCATTTCCAAATATATCAGACTATTCCTTTAACGGTATTGTCACATTTTGTGACATAATGTAGGAAAACTCACAATCATGCAAGTACTTTATTTGTATTTAATGGCCCTAAAGACTCATATCAACCTTAAAATCAACCGTTATTGTGATTTGATAGGCTGAAACTATGTCACATCCTTTGTTAAATGTTTTTCTCTAAACCTTTTCCTGCGTGGGACTGGAACAACCTCATCAACCCAGCTGAGACCTCTATAGCATTACTGGGAGCAGTAATCCGGTCAGTGGAAGCTCTCTTATGCAGGCTGCCTGGAGAAGCTTGGCAGAACCAGAATTTGCCTGGTCCCCCATACTGTCATCCTGGTCCTCATGATGCCACGGAATGTGAACCACAAGCTGGATACACACAATCTGGTGACAACAACATGTGTTATACACAGGTACTGTACTGTCATTTGTTGTCTGTAGCATGCATATCTTGGAATAATTAAGAGGAGAATAATTATGTCTTATGCCACAGTTTTCATCAGTGAACATGACTAAAGCAGAGCCAGGTAACAAATCTATACAAATGTTGGTTGAATTTTCAGGAGTATCAGGATGTTATGTCACCCCAGTGAGTTGATTCTGTCTTCCCCAGTCCATCTACAGAGCACAGCTCCCTGTCTCAGTGACAACGACTTGTCCAGGCTGGTCAGTTTATCTCCTCTGTTCAAGACCCTGCAGGAGATCCAACAGTCTTTACAGAACCTTACCACAGCTGAGTCTGATCAGCAGCTCCACAATGGTACAAAAACATAATTCAATAAGCCTATGAATGTAAAAACTAATTATGGTAAATATGAAGCCGTTCCTTCTGTTTTTGCAGCTGCAGAGCATTCTGTCCAGGAGAACAATGATGGACGACTTATCCCGACTGCCCTGGACAGCCTCTCGCCTCAACACTCGGCCGTTTTCCTATTTGGTTGCCAGGTGATGCAGTTGCTTGCAAACTGCCCCCTGTTCCCCTCTGTGCTTCTACTAATGGCCAAGTCAATACCTGTTTCTTCATCTTCCTCTAATGAGGTTCTGCTGGCACATTGCTCAAGGGACTTTTATTTTGATGCAACCAATCAGATCCTTTATCTGTCAGAGGCAAAGCTTCATCACGTGGGACATTTCATCGCTACTATTGTGCAGTCCATGGCCTACATAGCATCAGGTAATCAGACAGACGGCTATAGAAGAGAGTCCTGAGACCCAGTCTTGTGCCATTGTTTGGCAACATTCATGTAATACAGTACAATAGCTCTGACAACCATCTTTAAAAACGCATAGTAATCCTCTTTGGAAACAGTGTGATATTTGTTTTTCTTTTTTTTTATATCAAAGGATCCAAACCTCAGAGCTTCGTGCAAGCTCTTCATGAGGCCATTTCAGCTGTAAGCCTTCAGCTGTTCAACCTTTCTTTCAAATGGAACACCGCAGAGGTGAGGTGCTATTTAGGCTTCAAACATCATCCTCCCACTGCACGGTTAGGCCATATAACAATGTATGCTTTCTTTTTACAGTCAAATGTCAATGCTTCAGAGGGGCAGCATGGTGCATTAGTTGAGGAATTTCTCAACATTAGAGTTCCCACTGAAGCGCAGTTCACCGAGCACCTGTTAGCTAGCAGGTTGGTGAAAGAGATAAAACATGCAGCAGAGAACAGTATGCCCTTTAACCAAAATCATGTAGTTAAATACTTTTCTGTCTTCCAATTTAGACTTCAGAAATACAAATGTTTCAAAATAGAGCAGCTCATCACAAACCTCAAACAGAGTTCAACTGAGGACACAAACGCAGGTAAGACAATTGTTCATTTTTAGTAAGATAGAAAGTTAGGTTATACAATATTTTAAATGAATGACAACAATTTCATTGACCAGAACTATTCCCGGGATGGATAAAATATTGTAAAAAACACCACATATTATAATAAAAGAGTACTTCACTGAACCCTAACCATTTTTAAAGGAGCAGTGTGTGCTTTCAAACTACAATTTTCTGCCCTGGAGCCATTGATCCATAATGGCAGGCGTTTTAGCGCAACGCATACATTTCCCGTATTTCACATAATGCACCCATATGAACTAATAAATACAGATTGGATTGTCATTTCAGATTGAAGTCAGACTCTTTTCCAATTCTTCCCAGTCACAAGATCTAAATATCATGAAACTATTACATACAGTCCTGGAGAGAAAAGCAGTGAAGTCAATTTTCAACTGAAAGAGCTTCTGTTCCAGACGAATGATCCAATATTCTATCGTACACACACTTGAATGACAGCATGCCAATGGGAACTGAAGCTCTGAAGCTTATAAAAGCTATAGGTTGCTGTGCTTCTGCTAGATACACAATAATCTATAGTTGTTTCAATCGTTGTGTCTTTTCGATCAATTCAGTTTCCATTGAGACATTTACCCAAAATTATTTCTTTTATTTTGAAGAATCAAAAGTCTTGTTTAATTTCCGCAGGTTTGCCACCAAAAGGGACACCAATGCAGGTATCGAACAGTTATAAATCATAAATGATCTTAATTGAAGAGAATAGTCACTGCCCTCCATGCAGCACACGCTACTTCACCATTTCCTTAATTACAGATGTCCTCCATAGAGGAAGAAGTTGACCGTATGAATGAGTCTTTCTTGCAGCTGAGCGTGCAGCTACAAAAGAGAGCTCAAATGAGCACATGGCTAAAGGAGAGAGAAAACAGTGCTGGCAACCATTCTGCGGTAATTATCTGGAATATTACACATTTCATATATTTTAATACATAATCCCAAAAATGCATCTGCTTTGTAATTTAATTGTGTTTGAAGGTCTTGGAAATGCTCTCGTAGTATTATATTTTCTACAAATTTCAACATACTGAGATATTGATTTTAAACTGTCTTTCTACTCATTAGCATTTCATACATATAACTTATATATTGCATTGATACATTAAGTTGATTCATTCATTCAAGCATTATGCTGATGTTCATTTGCTCCTTTTCAGTCCTGACTAAAGAGAAAAATCTGTGAATCAGTATGCATGAGTATAATATGTGCCTGCATTTGCATATTTGCATCGTTGCTTAAGACTAGGTGCATGAATTCATTCATATATTTTACCACACATCATCGACAATACATTCATATTATCCTTATGCAGAGGGCAACACCAAGCATGCCAAGTCTGAGTCGTAATGGAACAATCCTGCTGGAACTGAAGAGATGCTATGTATCACAGCGCCTCAATGAGCTCCAAATGACATTAGGCCAGATCGGAAATAGCCAGCAGCATGACAGCAAGTCAAAAGATGGAACAAGAAGCAGCACGCAAACAGACAGCAGCACCACTCAGCAGGAGCAGAGGGAGCATTATCCTGGCATAGATGAGTGGAGTCCGGCTGGCAGCCAGCGGCAGGACATCATTCCATCTGGCAAGAGTCACAGCCAACAAAGTGTAGAGAGCAGAGGTCTTGGTAACTCTAAACTGGAGAGTCATATTTCTGACCAGCAGATGAGTGACAATGTCCGGAGCAACAACTAGACTGCCAGATGCTGGAGAGCCAAGATCATCAGCGTCTTAATGTCTCAGGAAAGCAGGAGCAGTCGGATCACAAAAGACAAAACAACTGGACGTAAAGATATCGATGACACGTGGGGGCTTACTGATCAGAAACTTGATCTGAATGTAGATCAATGCTGAAAAATGTGTATTCTTTTAATGCGGTTGTCATTATTTTATTGTCTTTGTGCTTTTTAATATACAGCCTAAAATAGCTTTATTATCTATGTACAGTATAATATTACTTCTTGTTTGTTGAGGAACTATCTGAGTAGCCTCTGTCTTAATTTAGGCCGGCTTGTTCTTTTTAATGATGTATGATCCTGAATAAAAATAATTTCTGGCAACAAGCAGCGGTGTGACACAATTACCAAATAGTTTCTCAGGCAGGAGTTAATACTGGCCTTATATTCTAATGCAGACAATAATCTTCAGCTGAATGAACACAAAGTGACACTAGTGCTTCTGTCTTGCTTCCTTCTCACGACCACCTCTTCCTCTTGTAGAGGTGACAACCTATGTCTTCATGAGTATTTAATATTTATCTGTTTTACAAACATGCAGGTTCTCTAAACCTGTCTTCTTGAAGCCCCATTCATTGCGGTGAGCTTTCTTTAGGGCCAACAGGTTCACCAAGTGAAACTAAAAGTAGCTACTAAACTTAAAATGTTGTTAGAGAGGTCTATGCTGCACGACTGCTGCCTTCCTCGGGTTCGATGGTTTATGTGACGCACAGGGTTCTGGTTCTTTTAATAGAAAGTGAGTATTCCTACAGGGGGCTGTGAGCCAAATCAGAAGGTCAGATGGAACAAGTCTTCACTTACTATCAGTGTTAGCTTAGAGCTCTGTGCCAAGTCCCCCGGGTTAAATCTGGCATTGCCCTGTAGATGTGTGTGTCTGTGTCTGTGTCTGTGTGTGTGTGTGTGTGTGTGTGTGTGAGGGGTGTGGTTCAGTGACTTCCTGAGATTATATGCCTTATCAATTAGATTAGCTGCTATGTGTCAGTGATTTGGCCTCACAGTGGGACATGGCATCATATAACGCTGCTCTGGAGCCTTGTGTGTGTACATCAGTGGTACAGCATTATCTTTGCTCTCGTTGTTTAAATCAACACAAGGGTTATTGTTTTAGGAAGACTGTCTTTTGTGACGTTTGTGTGACTATACTGTATGTGTATACATATTTTTTTAGTTTAAAAATGATATAGACTATGCTTGCATGCTTCTGTTTCCCATTTAAGACAAGCATTTTGTTTTGAAATGAATTATGTCTGAACAGTAGCAGACTTCTTGTGATATGTTTTGAATGTAATACATGTATTCTATAATTACAAACAGTGCTGGATGCACAGATACAGATGGATCTAGACTGATATGATGGATGTTTAGAAAGATGAGTATACTGACCCAAATTCCAGCATTAAGATGTTAAGATGCATTAAGATGCAAGCTGCGCATGAGATTTACATCTCAGTTTCCAACATGTTTCATCCATGTCCGCTGTAATCACGTTATAATCTTGAAATCCTTCCAAATCCCTAGAAATCTGCTCTCCACAGTAGATCCACAAGTTGCCCCGCACACATACACACACATGCGTATACAGAACATACATGAGCAAACACGTACTCTCTCTAACACACTTATTTATACCCAGTCGCCTAAACAAATCGCTCCCTTATTTAAACTGCTGGTTAATGCTGTCCTGTTGCTCTCCAGTCTTGGAGTTGTTGCACCCTTTGGG